>NC_052159.1:51194224-51524008 GCF_902713615.1 Scyliorhinus canicula | reverse complement strand
TCTGATCGGGGAGAGTGCAGGGAAAGATCCCACAAGAGGTTGGTGGCAGCTGAAGGGCACAGAAACTGTGGGCAGCAATTTCAGTCTATCAGAATGGTTATTACAACCTGCAGCAGGAAAAGGCAAAAGAAAAAAGTTTTAAAAAATCTCTTTGTGTTGTTGGAAAATTGTGATGGACTGCCCCTTTAAGACCCGAAGTCCGATCCTTATCAGAGGTCCCGATCAGAACAGCTGAAACAAAGAAACCAGCGTGGACTTCAGACTCCTCCCCTTTTTCTCCCCACGAGGCAAGAAGCAAGAACAAAGACACCAGCAGAAACACCAGCGGCACCCGAAGAAGCAAGAAGGACAGCAGGAGCAGCAGCAGGAGAGAAGCGGCCCAAGGCAGACCAGACCAGAAGGAAGACGCCAGCAGCAGGAGCAGAGCCACGAAGACAGAAGAGGAGAAAAAGAGAAAACTGCACCAGGAGACTTGAAAGAGAAAGAGAGAGAGAGAGAGTCTGAAGGCCTCAACAACCAACCAGACAACATCAAAAAGTAAATAAGTTTTTAATTTAATGAGATAAAAAGAGTATGTTAATAAAAATAATTTAACCTGAAAAAGTGGTTATTAGCTTACTTCACTTCCTTAAGAACGCAGGACCCGGACATCATGCCATTAAGGGGTAAGTAAGTAAAATTCTTCAGTGAAGGTAGGAGTTATACCGGGGGATAACTTGAAAGGAGAGTTTGACCCGAATAGCACTCTCAGAGGCCTGTACTGGAGTCAGGGAGGGAGTTCCCTGTCGCCGTTTTTAGAATATTGGCCCTTAAGGTTCTTTGGTATAAAGGGAATTCTAAAACATATAGGTGAATTTAGAAAAACATGGCGCCCAGCGTGGAGGCCTAGAATATTAGAAGTTTCTAGGTAAAGCGAGGCTAGAATATTAGAAGTTTCTAGTTAAGCAGAGTAGGGGCTAGAATATTAGAAGTTTCTAGTTCCCAAGAGCCTAGAATATTAGAAGTTTCTAGGTAAAGCGAGGCTAGAATATTAGAAGTTTCTAGTTAAGCAGAGTAGGGGCTAGAATATTAGAAGTTTCTAGTTCCCAAGAAACGGGTGGAATATTAGAAGTTTCTAACCGGCAAAAAGGCTAGAATATTAGAAGTTTCTAGTCTATGTGTGAGTCAAACTTTACCTGCCGAGTTTAGTTTGGAAAGTCAGGTGTGATTGGCTTTTGTAAGGATATTCTGTGGATCGAGGGGACTGAAGCTCAGGTTGGGTGTGAAAATCAGTAGACTAGAAGATACTGACCCTGAGAAAAAGTCTGCAAGACATTTTGGTGATAGCACTAAAATCTTGCATCCATCTGGTAAAAGGGGCTAAAGAATAAATCATCCTCAGAGTAAGGCGGATTGTGCGGACATTTTCTGGAAAATAGGGACGCTTATATTCAGAAACCAATAATCAATCGACCCTTAACTAGAGCAGGAAGATAGTGCCTTGGTCAGCCTTGGATAGGGCCCAGAAAGGGTACTTATCCTTAATTTCAGAGTGCACCTGAAAGGGACAACCAGGAACAGAACTAAAAATCCGAAAATGGCAATTAGGGTAATTCTCATGCCCTGGGATACGGTCAAGAGAAATGTAGAAATGAAAAGGGAATGGAAGAAATTAAAAGAGCAAAAGAAATCCTGGACAAGCGATATGTATCCAGACGGAGATATCTCCCTCTTTGTTAGAGTGCCAAAAGCCCTGCAATATACAGATTCAGTCAGGGTCCTTAAAGCACTTTGTCAGTTTGCATTTGAAAAGCGAGCTGAATCACTAATCGTATTTGGACACAGACAGAAGCATGCAGCTGCTCAAGTGGGCAAAGTGTGTTCCAAACTGATTAAAATCATTGACGGAGTAAACAGGACAGAAATAATACAGATCCATAGTAAACAAAATTAACTCTGAAGTGGTAGGCAAATATATAAAACAACTGCAGAAAAATGAACCATTAGAAATGGAAAGTGACGAGGAATCAGGCCTAGAATCAGATAGCCGAGAGAATTCGGACTCCTGTGAAAATTTCCCAACGGGATACAATTTTCCATACCCAGATCCAAGTCTGTTTCAGGAAGAAAATTGGCCTCAGCAATCTGCCACACATAAGAAAGAAGCGTTTATCGATCATTTCGTTGAACCACAAGAAAGTGAAGAGGAACAAGGCATAGTTGGGATTATGGCGCCTCCTGTGATGGGACAGGAAGAATTATCATCCTCATCCGAGAATGAGGAAATAGTCAAACCAAAGAGAGGAATAGGGAATAGAAAAAATTCTAAACCATTAGAAATAGGGGATTATAGCGATCACTGGAAACACCAACAACCTTCCACTTATCAACCAGTAAATAAGGATGTACCGTATTATATTTATAATCCAGAAGCAGAAATGGTACACCATAGAGATCAGGAAGGATGGGAAAGAGAGGTTACAGCTAGGGGACTTAAAATAGGAGAAATATTAGGCGGAAGTCAACAAATTGATTCTACGAAATTACTAGAATTACCAAACGTTACCCCCAAAGCTAAAATTTGGCAAATGAGCAAAGGGTATGACAGTTTCGGAAGAGCCATGAGTAGGGTAAGGAACAGCACAGAAACACAAGGCCAGATAATAGCAGCACTAAGACCACAGGAAAGGATACAGAATCGTCCAAGACCCCAAAAAACTGCTCCTACTCCAATGGATAGGGCAAGTTATGCTCCACGAGATAGCCAGGTACCAAGTGCAAGGTTTGAAGAATATATAGAATCGGTGGAAGAGTTTGCACAACATAGTACCCCCTATTTGAGGAAGAACCGGTACGACGACGGATACATTTCTCCGAATATAGGGACCCAGATAGAGGTGCCCCTTTGAGAACACCATGCCCCAGAAGTGAGAAAATAGTTCAGTCATTTACACCAGGTCCAGAGGAAGGACAGGGAGGCATGGTACCGTATAAAATAGTAGCAGCCGTAATGAAGACAGCAGGCCCAAAGAAACATGGGGAGAGTAAATTGAGTATTCACAGAGGTTAAAACAGTTAGCGAAGAAAATGGGGGCATCAGGAGAATCCACCAAATTGATTGATTTACATACAGTGGGAGAAATAGTTACAGGCGAAGTCTCAGATTTAATAAGTGAGTTAGATTTGGGAAATGAGAGAGCTAATTTAATGAAAGAGATGACAGAGGCAGCATATGCAGGGGAACACCTCACACCATATATCGACCGAATATATGAGGTTAATAAGGAAGAGGGGGTCGATGTAGTCAGATTCCTGAGGGAATTAGGACCCAAGATTCCAGGAGGAAAAAGCCTCTCAATATACTGTTAACGACCTCTAGAAGAGAAATAGGAAGAGAACTGGTTAAATTTGATTTGGCAGGCAAAGCATTTAAGGATAAACACACAAAAGGGGAACAAAAAAGAGCAGCTGCCCAAAATAATGTTTCAACACAAAATGCTCAGATTAGACCACCAAACCGACAGATACCTGACAAATCGGAACAAAATCCAGCACAACCAGCAATGCCACAACATGGGTATAATTTGCGGTCACAAGGGCCACCTCCACCACAAAATCTAGATTATTTACCAAGGGGACAATTCCTAGCCCTCAGTCGGGAGGAAAGAGACAGATTCATTGAGGATAGGAGAAGAAGAGCAGCTGGTCAGGGGAGGATTGAGCAAGGTAGATATCAACCACCAGAAGGGTATCCGGGACGCTCGCGAGGGGGATTCCGAGGAGGAGGCAGAGGAGGCCCCGGTATATATGGACAGGATTCGGCTTCTCCCCTTAAACAGGCTATACAAAATCTAACAACAGAAACAGACAAAGGAGAATTAGTAGTAGTATACAAGGGGGAAAGATGTATAGTGGACACAGGGGCTGAGATATCAATGATAAGGGAAGAAGCTGGAAATCCGACAGGAAAGAAATACATAGTAGAAGGAGCATTAGGGAATAAGGATATTAGACCAGAAGTTAGATTGGGAGAATTACTGGCAATATCAGGAACTGATAATCTGATGGCAGGGAAAGATTTAATAAAAATAGATACTGGAAAAATAAGGATATTAAAACCAATTGATAACATGGAGGAAATAAGGAAACAGAAAGAGAAAAGTATTTTAAATGACGAAGCTTGGAAGAAGATGGAAGAAGTACTGATGGGAGCAAACCTAGCGATAGGTAAGAATGACACAGGTTTGCTTAGCCAGCAATTTCAACACACAATTCACGGGGGACAACACAGACCTCAAAAACAGTATCCTTTGCCTAGAGGAGCTAAGAGCGAGCTGGAGATAATAATCAAGGAATTGGAGCAGCAGGGGATTATTCAAGGGGTCACATATGCCTCAACAAATAGTCCACTTCAGGTAGTAAGAAAACCAGATGGTACATTTAGAATGGTAACAAATTACAAAGCTTTAAATAAAGTCACAAAGAAGGACAAGAGATATTTAATAAATCCACAAGCTACCTTAGAGCAAGTCGCGGGAAAAACTTACTTAACTAGTATAGATTTGGCGAATGGATTCTGGAGTGTTCCATTAGACCCAGACAGCAGGGAGAAAACAGCATTCACCTTTGGAACTAAGCATTATGTATATTGTAGACTTCCACAGGGATATGTTAATTCTCCAAATCACTTTCAGGCAATAATCAGGGAGCTGATTCAAGATGATTTGGCCTTAGTATATATCGATGATATATTAATTGGAGATGACGATCAGGACAAATGTGGAAAGAGTGGCCAGGATCATTAAGACACTTGGTGAAGCAGGCTTTAAAATAGGGCTAAAGAAATGTCAAATTGGGAGAAGCGAAGTCAACTATTTGGGTTATTCAGTATCGAAGGAAGGTAGAGAGGCCAGTATTGAAATGAGGAAGAAGATAGCTGAAATTACTGCGCCGGTTTCGAAAAAAGGGGTTCAAAAAATGGGAATGTTGGGATATCTAAGGCCAGTAGTGAAGGACTTCAGTCTCTATGCTAAAGCCATTTATCAAACCTTGAAAGGGGATTTTATTTGGACCAGCGAGGCCCAGAGAGGGTTAGATCAGTTAAAGGCAGCAATTGCGATATCGGGGTCATTAGTTGGGAGACAAGAAGAGGATGATTTAAGCATTAAATTAGACATATATAAAAATGGATATGGTATGGTACTTGCTAATCTTAGCAATCAGACACCTATCAAACATCTGACAGGAAACTGGTCGAGAGCTGAACAAAAGTTTTCAAACATCGAGAAATGTCTAGCAGCTATAACAAAGAGAATAGCAGAGATAGAAAACTTGTCGGGTGGTAAGAAAATTTATGTCACAACTGAGTTTTTGGAGTTAAAGGAGCTAACCAAGAGACAGATTTGCCAGCAAGGCGCGAATACAGCTCGATGGGAAAGATGGGAAACCATTCTTCTAAACCCTGACTTAATGTTTGTTCATAACATTCAAAAGGGACAGAAACTTGATGAGCCAGTTAGTAAAACGGAGTTGGTGAATGCTTGGGTATTATATACTGATGGTAGTAAAGTCAAGAAGGACGAAGAACAAGCCAGATGGGCATTCATTTTAAAAAATTCAGGAAACATAGTAGTGGAGGAACAGGGAATAATCATTGGATCAGCTCAGACAGCTGAGGTAGAGGGAGTATTGCAAGGGTTAAAGGAGTGTCACCAGCGAAAGCTGCAGGAAGTTACCGTTGTAACCGATAGCTTTTTCGTGCAGCAAGGATTGGAGAAAGATTTGGAGTTTTGGAAACTAAACGGTTGGACGAACGGTAGAAATAAACTACTGGAACAGAAAGAACAGTGGGAAGAGATAGATAAAATTTTAGCCGATATGGAGATCCAGACAATTCATCAAAAGCACACACAAAAGGAATTGGGGAACTGTGTAAGGGGAATCAGGAAGTGGATGAATTAGCCAGACTTAGGACAATAATCTTGGGGACTCTTGGGAACTCAGCAGCCGACCATCAAATGATAATTAAGCAAGTACATGAAGCCACAGGACATGGGGGTCATGTTGTAGTCGCAAGGGAGTTGAAGAAGTTGGGACTTAAAATAGCCTATTGGAGACAACATTTAACTGCAGTAAGGAGAAAATGTGAGAGATGTATGGCCTGTGGAGGACAGAGAGGAAATAAAACATATGGGAGCATAAAAACTGAGAAACCAATGCAGGAATGGTCATTAGATTATGCAGGACCACTTTTTCCCAGAAGCAGCAAAGGTAATTTGTATTTTTTAGTCAAAGCTGATAGCTGCACGGGAGAAATTGACCTTAGAGCAACCAGCAAAGCAAATGGAGCCACAACCAAAAGGGTATTGGCAGAAATGATGACCTCCAGAGGTAGACCAGAATCGATCCGAATGGACAACGCGCCACACTTTAGAAACAATACTGTTATTAACTTTTGTGCTGACAGAGGAATAACAATCAATTGGGCCGTGAAATATGCACCTGAGAGTAATGGAATGGCTGAGAGGTCTGTAAGAAAAGTAAAGGATTGGATCATAAAGAATCAGAATAATAAAGGCTGGGATAAAGACATTGAAAGAATAGTATTTGATCTTAATAGCAACCTTGGAACCTCTGTCCCCCAGGGACAAGGAGACCCAAGTGAATCTGGGAATTATCAAGTAGGAGACGAAGTTTGGGTGAAGTTACCAACTAAGACTGCGGGGAAAATCATTCGCGAGACTGTAAAATGTAAAGACAAGATTGTTCAGATTCTGGGTACACATACAATTGAATTAGAGAAGCATGGTGTCTGGAGCAAAATTGTGTCACGCTTGAAACACACGACCCAGTGAGCATCAGAGGAGTTTGAGATTCTTCGAATCTCACTCAGGGGTGCAATGACAGAAGGAGGCTTGACTACATCAAGGATATGGAATATAAACCAGTTCAAAAAGAAATGATGGCAAAAGGAATCCGGAAGTCCTGGAGAGGGCACTTCTGGGATAATCCGAATTAAAGAATAGGGCCCTCTCCACCCTTGATCTGTTCATTTGCTTTTTCAGGTGGAAAAAATTAATAACAAACCAGGTCGCAAGAAGGAAGAGAACTACACTCCAATAACAAACCAGTTCGCGAGAAGGAAGAGAACTACACTCCAGAGAAGAATCTGTTCGACAGGATTGGGGGGAAACTAATGATATAATTGGCTACAAATTTGAGGGAATTAAATGCAAATTAGAATATCAATTAACTGGACATTAGTTGATGGATGATCTGTGGTCTCCATGGGGTATGTACTACGCAGTGGAATCATTAAGGTCTCGGCAGCAGATAGCAGCGACTGACGAGGAACCCCAATATGATCAATGATAATAGGTTAAGAATTTCAGTAGCTTGATACTACGGCGGGAAAATTGTTACCAATGCAACAAAACAATATTGCATTGAAGAACTATAATCGTTGATAAGAAATTTTTTTTATTTTCATGTAAATTGATAGGGACTGTTGTATATATATGAGAAGGGGGTATGTGTCGTTAAATAACTTGATCCGCATTTCTAAACTGTGAATGTTTTAATAGAGGGTTAGTTAGTATGTAATAATGATTGTTCCAAAAGCCAAGAAGCGATGTTTCGATATTGATATTAAATTGTTAACAGTTGAAAATATGTAAAGTGTAACACACAGTCTATTGGTTAGGTAATGTATAAGGTGTTAAGATAAGATAAAAATTTTACTATGTATAGAACAATAGGGAGAATTTGTTTGGGAAGAAAAAAAAAAGACGGTTCAATGCGGTTTTGTAAATGCTGAAATGAAAATATACACGTTGTCAGAAAGATGTTCTCTCATGTAAACCAGGGGTTGGCAGACTTACATGATTCACGACAATGTTAGACATTAATGGGGAAGTTAGGAATACAAGCAGGATCAATTGAACATTTTAAATTAATAAGACTAGGGATCAGTGGGGGTAAAAGATATCACAATTACCACATTCCAATCAGAAATGGAAAACAAGACTCGTATTGACACTGGTCTATGATATGCATACAAATGACAATGATCAGGGATGTAGGTTAGTACAATTGGATGGGGGGACAATAAACCAAATTATAGTAATGTTTCAAATGTCAAGACGGGGTGTTCTGGAAAATACAGAATGTGTCATTTGAAACATAGAGGTCTGCCAACATCTGATCGGGGAGAGTGCAGGGAAAGATCCCACAAGAGGTTGGTGGCAGCTGAAGGGCACAGAAACTGTGGGCAGCAATTTCAGTCTATCAGAATGGTTATTACAACCTGCAGCAGGAAAAGGCAAAGAAAAAAGTTTTAAAAATCTCTTTGTGTTGTTGGAAAATTGTGATGGACTGCCCCTTTAAGACCCGAAGTCCGATCCTTATCAGAGGTCCCGATCAGAACAGCTGAAACAAAGAAACCAGCGTGGACTTCAGACTCCTCCCCTTTTTCTCCCCACGAGGCAAGAAGCAAGAACAAAGACACCAGCAGCAGAACACCAGCGGCACCCGAAGAAGCAAGAAGGACAGCAGAGCAGCAGCAGGAGAGAAGCGGCCCAAGAGACCAGACCAGAAGGAAGACTGCCCAGCAAAGCAGGAGCAGCAGCCACTGAAGACAGAAGAGGAGAAAAGAGAAAACTGCACCAGGAGACTTGAAAGAGAAAGAGAGAGAGAGAGAGTCTGAAGGCCTCAACACCAACCACAACATCCAAAAGTAAATAATGTTTTTAATTTAATGAGATAAAAAGAGTATGTTAATAATAAATAATTTAACCTGAAAAAGTGGTTATTAGCTTACTTCACTTCCTTAAGAACGCAGGACCCGGCATCAATGCCATTAAGGGTAAGTAAGTAAAATTCTTCAGTGAAGGTAGGAGTTATACCGGGGATAACTTGAAAGGAGAGTTTGACCCGAATAGCACTCTCAGAGGCCTGTACTGGAGTCAGGGAGGGAGTTCCCTGCTCGCCGTTTTTAGAATATTGGCCCTTAAGGTTCTTTGGTATAAAGGGAATTCTAAAACATATAGGTGAATTTAGAAAAACACGGTCTCCCTTCTTCTCTAATTCCTTATAAATATACAAAATATGGACGGATGTGGGCCCCGCAGAGGCTGCCCTCACGTGTTTGTGGCGGCCCAGGCTGCCAGACACTGGAGAAGGCGGCAGCAGCATCAATGCAGGATGGTGGTGGCATTTCACGTGCAGACACGCCGCACACCCTGAAGACCTGGCCGCCCATCAGGCAGAGGTAGAATCCACAGGTGGATGACCTCTTCCAGCCCCTGAATTTTCAATGTGCAATTACCATCTCCAGATCATGCACGTGTGCGCACACTCCCCAGGGAGCGTGCATGACAGTTACATACTGGGACACCGGGAGATCCCTGGCATTTTCGAGAACCTCCCCAAGATTATGACTTAGCTCTTAGGGGATAAGGGTACCCGGCTGAGGTGCTGGCGGATGACGTCAGTGCAGAGGCTAGAAACAGAGGTGGAGACCTGATATAATGAGGCACATGATACCACCCGTGCCTCCACCCCCATATGGGTCTCCCAGTTTGTGATGGACTGCTGTGCCATCCACAAGCTGGCACAGCAGCTGGGGGAGATGCTGGAGGAGGAAGGACCCGAGGCCTCGTCTGAGGATCCGGACCATGAAGGGTTGAAGGACAAACTTAGGGAGGTGCCGGAGATATAAAACAGGCAGCGGCAAGGGATCTGCATGCCCAGAGGCTCAGAGAGGCCTTCAATCTCGTCAGATTCTCATAGGAAGAGACTTTGTCTATCAGCTCACCTCCGAGCCCTAATCCTCCCCCCCCCCCCCCCCAACCTATCCTGTTCCACCCTCCAAAACTGGATAACATCACCCCAGGGTGAAGGGCCTGTGTTGGCACTCTCAGTGGATCAATATAGGCAAGAGTGATAACTCACTGTGAGGTTAGCTCTGGTGCTCCTCAGTTTATGCCAATATCCAACTCCTGTATTTCTGCTGACAGCATCCTGCCCATCCTTTGGACGGATCTGCATTGGGTGTGTTTGATCTTGGACCACTGTGCCCAGGGGACGGGGTTGCAATCAGCCTGCCGTGAAGATTAATGTGACAGAGGCTTCACATGTATCAGGTATAACATGTTTTAATTGTGAACATTTGACATTTCTATTCCCCCTAGCTACAGATAATGTGTGCCCCCCCCCCCCCCCCCCCCACACCCACCCCCCCCCCCCCCCCCCCCCCCACCACCTAACCACCTAGGTCTCACTCAATGATCCTCTCCTGATCTTTCGTGTTCCAGGACGTACATCAGAGGTGGAGGCAATGTGTTGCTTTTCACACACTTGCAACGGGCCTGAAGCCAGAGGGCCCCAGCCAACCTACCGGTGTCACTGGCGTCGCCATGCCACCCTGTTCCATGAGAGGTTGCTCTCCATCCCAGCAGGATCCGCCTTCGGGCGATCAACGGAGCAAAGGCTACAATATCTGCATCCGCACCCTTTTCCAACCCTGGCTGGTCCGACACCCCGAATATGGCCTCCCGGGGATCCGGGTCCAGTTTCACATGCACCACCTTGGAAATTACCCTAAACACCTCCTTTCAGTACTCCTCTAGCTTTGGACAGGACCAAAACCTATGAACGTGATTAGCGGGCCCCCGCTACATCTCTACTCCTTCAAAGAATCGGCTCATCCTCGCCCTCGTGAGGTGTGCCCTGTACAACCACCTCAGGTGATCAGCCCCAACCTCGCACAGGAGGTGGAGGCATTTACTCTCCAGAGCACCTCACACCAGACCCCCTCCTCTATAACTTCTCCCAACTTTTCCTCCCACTTTGCTTGTATCCCTTCCAGTGGTGCCTTATCCTCTTCCAAAATAGCTCCGTAAACCGCTGACACTACCCCTTCTCCAATCCCCTTGTCGTCAGCACCTCCTCCAGTAATGTGGAGGCCGGTTCCTCCGGGAAGCTCTGTATCTCCTTCCTGGAAAAATCTCGAACCTGCAGGTATCTAAACATTTCTCCCTGCTCCAGCCAATACTTAGCTTTCAGCTCCCTCAATTGTGCAAACCGACCCCGAAGTAACAAATCTTTTAGCGTCTTAATCCCTTTCTCTTCCCTTTCTGAAAACTTCCATCCCACTTCCCTGGCTCAAATCTGTGGATCCCGCGAATCAGTATTTCCCTTGACACTGCCCCCAATCCGAAGTGTTGGCAAAACTGCCTCCAGATTTTCAATGAAGCTATTATTACCGGACTCCCTGAGTATTTCCCCGGAGCTATCGGAAGCGGTGCTGTTGTTAGTGCTTTCAGTCCCGACCCCCTGCGCAAACTCTCCTCCATTCTGACCCACTGGGAATCAACCCCTCTGACCAGCTCCGCACCTTCTCCACGTTCGCCGCCCAGTAGTACAACATCAGGTTCAGGAGACCCAAATCCCCTGCCTGCCTTCTCCCCCTGGAGCAGCACCTTTCTCACTCTGGCCACCTTCCCTCCTCATATGAACGAGGTAATCCTTCCCTCAATCTCCCTGAAAAAAGCCTTTGGCAGGAAAATCGGTAGGCATTGAAAAATAAACAGAAATCGCGGCAACACATTCATTTTAACCGCCTGTACCCGACCTGCCAGTGACAAGAGGGAGACCATTCCACCTTACCAGATCGGCTTTCACTCTCCCCACCAAACTAGTGATGCTGTACCTGTGAAGCCTCCCCCACTCCCGGGCAACCT
Organism: Scyliorhinus canicula; assembly: GCF_902713615.1. Classification (NCBI taxonomy): domain Eukaryota; kingdom Metazoa; phylum Chordata; class Chondrichthyes; order Carcharhiniformes; family Scyliorhinidae; genus Scyliorhinus; species Scyliorhinus canicula. The sequence goes on along the minus strand of NC_052159.1, from coordinate 51,512,288 downwards.
GCACCCCCAGATACCGAAAGGGAGTCCCTGCCCTACGGAATGGTAGCCCCCCCCCCACACCCCCGGCCAAGATACCACAAAATACTCACTCTTGTCCAGGTTCAGCTTGTACCCTGAGGAAGACCCAAATACTCGCAGTAGTTCCAATATCCCTCACATCGACGCACTCGGTTCCGACACATACAGCAGCAAGTCGTCAGCATATAAGGACACCCTATGCTGCATCCACACGCCCCCCCCCCCCCCCCCCCCCCCCCCCCGCACTATTCCTTTCCATGCTCCAGAACTTTTTAATGCGATGGCCAACAGCTCAATCGCAAGTGCAAACAGCAGGTGGGGGACATAGGACATCCCTGCCTCGTCCCACGGTGGAGAGAAAAGTATCTCGAGCTGATGTTGTTTGTGCAGACACTCGCCTTTGAATCCTTATATAATAGCTTTACCCAGTTCACAAATCTTGGTCCAATCCCAAACCGCTACAGAACTGCCATCAAGTACCCCCATTCTACCCGGTCAAACACCTTCTCAGCGCCCATTGCCACAACCACCTGTTTCCTTCCCTTCCGCCGATGCCATAACGACGTTCAAAACCCTCCCAATGTTCGAAAAAAGCTGCCTCCCTCTCGCGAACCCCGTCTGATTCTCATCTATCACCTTCGGGAGACACTCCTCCAGCCTACCTGCCAGTACCTTCACCAATACTGTTGCATCCACATTCAGAAGTGATATGGGCCTATACGACCCACACTCCGTCAGATCCTCATGTTTTTTTAGCAACAGTGAAATCGATGCCTGCCCCAAGGTTTGTGGCAACACCCCCTTACCTATCGCCTCTTCAAACATCCCCACCATCAGAGGTGCCAGCTTATCCTTGAATTTTTTTATTACATTCCACCGGAAACCCATCCGACCCTGCCACCTTCCCCGACTACATCCTCCCAATCGCATCCTTTATCTCCTGCTCCACTATTACTCCTTCTAATGTAGCCCTGTCCCCTCCCCTAGCCTCGGGTACTCCAACTCATCTAGAAATTCCTGCATCTCACGGTCTCCCCCGGGTGGCTCCAAGCTGTACCCCTCATAAAACTCCTCAAAAACCTTGTTAATCAGCTCCGGAGCCACCACCAACTTCCCTGCCCTATCCCTCACCTGAAGAATTTCCCTTGCCCCTGCTTCCCTCTGGAGCTGACCTGCTAACGTACGCTTTATCTCCATGTTCATAAACTGCACCCCTTGCTCGTCTCAGTTGGCGCACCGCCTTCCTGGTAGACAGTCGGTCGAAGCTCGCCTGTAGTTCCTTTCCCTTTTCCAGCTTCGCTGGGTCCCCATCTTCTGCATAACTCCTATTTACCTCCAACATCTCATCTATTACCCTCTGCCGCTCCAACCTCTCCTCTTTGTCCACCCTGGCCTTAAATGAAATTACCTTACCCCTCACCACCGCCTTTAGAGCCTCCCAGACAACTGCCTTCGACACCTCACCTGTACAGTTGAAACTTACATATTCCTTAATTACCTTTTCAATTTTTTCACAGAACACTTGGTTCCCCAAAAGCCCCACATCCAGTTTCCACCCCGGCCTCTGCGCTACCCCCTTCTCCAGTACCATATTCACCCAATGCGGAGCATGATCTGACACTGCAATTGCCGAGTATTCCGACCCCTTGACCCCAGCCAGCAAAGCCTTTCCCACCACAAAAAAGCCGATCCACGAGTATACCTTATGGACTGCTGAGAAAAACGAGTACTCCTGTTCCCTTGGGTGCAGGAACCTCCAAGGGTCCACCCCTCCCATTTCCACCATTAGCCCAGCCAGCGCCTTCGCTCCACCCCCCCCGCAATGGGACCAGCGGGCGCAGGCGTGATCTTCCAACCTTGGCTCCAGCACCAAGTTCCAGTCCCCCCCCCACAATCAGCTCATGTGTGTCCAAGTCGGGAATGGCCCCAAACACCTTCTTCGCGAATCCCACATCGTCTCAATTGGGACTGTATACACTTAATAGCACCACTAATCTCCCCTCCAGCACCCCTGTCCCAATCACATATCTACCCCATGATCTGCCACCACCATCTCCATCTGGAAGCGTACCCTTTTGCTGACCAACACCGCTACCCCTTGAACCTTTCCATCAAATCCAGAGTGAATCACTTGACTAACCCAGCCCTTTTTAAATCTCACCTGGTCCTTCACCCTCAAGTGAGTCTCCTGCAGCATTGCCATATCGGCTTTCAAACACCCTTGACCTCTTGACCAGACCTCCTAGCCCTCTCACGTTCCACGTGACTATCCTTACTGGGGTCTCTCCTCCTCCCTCTCCTCCTTCCCTTTCCCCCCCCAGCCCTCCTTATCCACCATCACCATACCACCGGGCCCTGCCCCATGAGCCAGACCCGCCCCTGTCCATTGTTAACATCGAACGCCCCCCCCCCCCCCCCAAAATAAAAGTCTTTGGCGTTACCCTCAGCTTCTCTGGGTACACAAAACCAAATCGCACCCCCTTGTACAATGCTGCCTTCACTCGCCCAAACGTCACTTGTCTTTTTGCCAACTCCACCGTCAAGTCCTGGTAGATCCGAACCGCAGTACCATCCCACAGCACCTCACGCTTCTGCTTCGCCCAGCTTAATACCTTCTCCTTCATGCAGAACTTACGGAAGTAGATAATTACTGCTCTTGGCGGCTTGCTCACTTTGTGCTTCGGCCTTAATGACCAATGAGCTCAGTCTAGTTCGTACCGGGACAGGTTCGCATCCTCTCCCATTAGCTCCGCCAACTTCTTAGCAAAGTATTGTGTTGGCCTTGGGCCCTCTGTCCCTTTTGGCAAGCCCACAATTCTCAAATTGTGCCACCTTGTGCGGTTCTCCAAGTCTTCGAGCTTTGCTCCGAGTCCTCTCTTGACCTCCACCACCCTCCGCAGCTCGTCCCCCATCGAGGTGACCTGGTCGCTGTGCTGTGACACAGCCTCCTCCACTTCCTTCATCTTTTTGCCCTGCTCTCTCACCTCGGCCGATGTCTTTGCCACTGCAACCCTCACCGGGGCGGTTGCTTCCTCCACCAATGACTTCAAGGCCTCCATGTGCCTCGCAAACTGCTTTGCCAGCTCCACCGTCGTCACCTCTTGTAAGTAGTGAAGCCCCGCCTGGCGGTTCGGCTTCCGCCATCTTGTCAGCACTTTTGCTCGTCCTCTCATTCAGCGGCGAACCCGCGTTTCCTCCTTTCTTCGACCCTGCTCTTCGCATCCTTTAGCAGCTTAGTTTTTTTCTTTCTTTTCTTTTGTCTCCCCTTCCACCCTCCTGTCCTTCATCAATCGCAATTATTCTTTTTTTTGAAAAAAACAATTTTTCTTCCTTCACACACAAAAAAAAGGAAGTGGAGAAAAAAAAAACTGTCGCCAAACTTCTTTAAACCTTCTTTCTCTTCACCTCTACATTCCCCCAGAGCTCTCATGGGACCGGACTTCAGCCTTCTTACTTCATCCTAGGTGGAAGCCATCCGATGTGGGACACCCCACCTCCATCGTGCCCTGGTCTCGGGTCTGCCGCCTCGGCCTCCTTTAAGCTGCAGCTCTTCTTGCTGCAGCCTACGCCACCGGAAGTCCCTGGTATTGTTTTTATGATGTTAAAGTTAATAATTCTGTAAGTTTGTTTTAATTTACCAGATACCTATTTGTGCGTAGAATCACTCCTGCCTGGAGCAAACTATCTTTTCCTGCCAGTCTTACAAATTAAATGAAAAATTGGAGTTTCAGTCCAGTATCCCAGCAACTGTTGGGGTCTGGTCCGCGATCGTAATAGCGTCTAACTCGGTCATGACCCCTGTAGGTGGCTCTTGAATAAAATTTACAACTTTAATCCAAGTCGTGAAATTCCACATGTGGAGATATGATTATAAAATATATCCACTGACTGAGCAACCACAGCTGTCAGGGGCAAAGAATTCCAAAGCTTCATAAAGCTTTAAGTGCAGGAATTTCTCTTCATCCAGACTCCTAAATGGCTGACCCCTTATTCTGAGACTATGACCCACAGTTTTACCCTCTGGCCAGGAAAAATAATCTCTCAGCTTCAGAATCACACAACTGCTCGCAGGGCATGCAACCCTCAATTGAAATTCAAGAAGCACAGTTGTGAAGTGTAATTTTAACTGACAGCAACTTTGGACAGTTTGTTCTCTCTCTCTTCTCCCCCCCCCCCCCCCCCCCCCCCCCATCAAATTGGCAAATAGTAATTTTAAATTATTCTAGCAGCACACAGCAACTTCCAAGAACCAGTGGGGAGAAGTGGGATTTTGATCTAATCAATTTTACATTAAAACTATCAAGGAAATTCAAGAGTTACAAAGAACCAAAGAAAATTATGCAGCAAGATTGACCCGCTCACCGGCAATGACTAGAGATAGGAAAGACTCAAAGAAATTGAAAGCAGTTGGCAAGGGAGATAAGAATTTGTTTCCACTTCTGGGAGACACCAAAACCAGGGGCATTACAAGACCAGAAAAACCAATAGCAAGTTCTGGTGAAACTTTATACCCAAAGAGTATTAAAAAAAATCAAACTCTCTCACACTAAAAGTAGTTTCTGCAAACAGCAGCTAGAAAGCAAATTAGCGAGAAAGGAATAGAAGTCTACACTGACACACTTAGATAAAAGGAGAGTTCGAAGAAAGCTTGTGTGGAGCATAAATGGCAGAACAGACCAAATGGCATGAACAACTTGCTTGTGCTTCATGCTTTATGAGCCATTATAAAGAAATATTGAACAGCCTGCAGAGACAAACTCTGACCAAGGGGTGGCTCTGCAAAGCCAACTTTAAAATTTTAGGAATGTGAACTATCTTAGATAAGCAAGTCAGGGCTCATGGGGTTGTGGGCAAGGGTCATAGATTAGCACAAATGGAGAGTTTATTAAGAGATAGGAAGCAGGATGTAAGAATAAATGGGCAGACAAACAGACCCAGAGTAATGAATCCAAGTTTGCTTATGATACAAAGCTAAGTGGAAATGTAAGCTACGAGAAGCTACAAAGAGATGTAAACTGATTTAGCGATTGGGCAACAAGTTGGCAGACGCAGAATATTTTCAGGAAGTGGGAAGTTATTCACTTTGGTAGAAAGAACAGAAACAAATATTTTTTTTAAGGCATAAAGCTTCAAGATGTTGGCATTTTGAGAGATTTGAATGGATCCATACAAGGAACACAAGTTAGCATGCAGGCACTGTAAGCATTTAGGAAGGCAAATGGCACATTGACCTTTGTTGCAAGAGGATTGGAGAACAACAATAGAGAAGTTATGCTGCGTTGTGCAAGGGTTTGGCAGGACCCTACTTGGTGTACTGTGGCAGTTTTGGTCTCCATATTTAAGGAAGGATATACTGGCATTGGAGAGTGGTACAGGGAAAGCTCCCTAGGTTGATTTCTGGGTTGCCCTGATTGAGTGAATTGGGTCTATATTGTCTGGAATTTAGGTGAATGATAGATGATCTCATTGAACAATACAAGATTGTGAAGGATCCTGACAGGACAGAGAGGCTGATTCCCCTAGCTGAAGAACATAGATCACTGAATCACAGTCACAGGAAAAGGAACTGATCATTTAGGATTGAGATGCTAAATTTCTTCAGTCAAAGTGTTGTGAATATTTGGAATTCTCTACCTCAAGAGGGTTGCGGATGCTTCACCATGGAATATGTTTAAGGTTTAAATACATTTTTGAAGTCTCAGGGAATCAAGGGATATGGGGAGCAGTGGTAGGAAAGTGGGACTCTATGCAGAAAATGAGCCATGACTATAATGAAAGGAGAGCAGGTTTGACAGGCCATATGGTCTACTTCTGTGCATTTTTTAAAGTTCTTAATTAATTGAAGTATCTAATTTTCGCTGCTCTCCCCATTGGCTCATAATGGTGCCCGACTCTACTTAAAGAAAAAAATCTGCAACAACACAGTATCATGATTAGTTTGAATCTTATTTCTCTCTTCACCTAGATGTAGGAGTCTGGAGTCTCTCTTGCAGGCTCGAGCCTCCTAGTCTTCTTCATGCCCCGCACTTGCTCTCAATCCTTGCACCAGGCCCTTTCTTCTCTCTCCCCCCCCCCCCCCCCCCCCACACACACACACACAATTGGCAACCACAATCCCCAATGCTTTAATTTCACTGTGAATTTCCTGCTGAAATCAAACTCAACTTTTCCCACCATGCATTGTCTCTGTGAAGTCCAATGCCGCTCACCATTAAGATATCTTCAATCTCTGATATGACACTGAGCTTAGACCATGAGAAGTACAGACTTATGCCTGGGATCCAAACAATGAGTGGAATAATATGATTTGAAGCTAAAGAAAGATTCAGAATTATCACTAGTGGTACAAAATGAGGCAATGTTGAAACAGTTCGATGCACTATATCAACACAAGGGCCTACACTGCTGTGAAGTACACTGTGGGCAGCATGGCAACACGGTAGCACAGTGGTTAGCGCCGTTACTTCACAGCGCCAGAAACCCGGGTTCGATTCCCGGCTTGGGTCACTGATTGTACGGTGTCTGCACATTCTCCCTGTTTCTGCGTGGGTTTCCTCCCACAGGTCCCAAAAGATGTGTTTGTTAGGTGAATTGGACATTCTGAACTCTCCCTCAGTGTAAGTGAACAGGCGCCAGAGTGTCCTGAATAGGGAATTTTCACAGTAACCTCATTGCAGTGCTAATATAAGCCTACCTGTGACACAAGTCCATTTAGATGCTATGGTTAATAGTAATGCATGGTGTTTACACATGTTAAACAAAATGCGGTCTCCTGCAAATTGTAATTCATGCTAGCGTTTGCACTTTTGGAATCAACTGTAACCCAGAAATAAAAAAGAAAATATGAGTCAGGTCTAAAAGCAATTATACAAACAGATTAATAATGTTGCCATCTCTCTTTCTGCACCTGGTTCCACGGGTTCAGATCACTTCCATTGCGTGTGGAGCACCACCATTGTGCTAAATGGGATAGACTTCAAACAGATCTAGCAACTCTAGATTAGACAACAATGAGACGCTGTCGTCAGCAGCAACGTAAGAAGTCTTACAACACCAGGTTAAAGTCACCTGAGGAAGGAGCAGTGCTCCGAAAGCTAGTGTTTGAAACAAACATGTTGGACTTTAACCTGGTGTTGTAACACTTCTTACTGTGCTCACTCCAGTCCAACGCCAGCATCTCCACATCACGATCAGCAGCAACAGTATTGGACTTAGCTACAATTTGTAACTTCATGGCTCAGCATAATCCCCACTCTAGCATTACCACCAAGATAGGGGATTAACATTGGTTCAATGAAGAGTGCAAGAGGGCATACCCAGAGCAGAACCAGGCATACCTAAAAATGAGGTGTCAATCTAAGAAGCTGCAAAACAGGACCAAAAAGCATAGATAGCAAGTGATAGAAAGAGTTAAACAATACAACAACCAACGGATCAGATCTAAACTCTGCAGTTCTGCCACATCCAGTAGTGAATGGTGGTGGTCAATTAAAAACAAACTGGAGGAGGTGCGCCACAAATATCCCCACCTTCAGATGATGGGGAAGCCCAGCACAACAGTGCAAATGAAAAAGACGAAAGCATTTGCAATAATCTTTAGCCAGAAATGCCAAGTGGATGATGCCAGTCTTCAGCCAATTCAATTCTCTCCACGTGCTATCATGAAACTGTTGAAGGCACAGACACTGAAAGACTATGGGTCCTGACAATATTCCAGCAAAAGTATAAGACGTGTGCTCTAGAACTTGCTGCACCCCTAGCCAAGCTGTTCCAGCATAGTTACAAAGTGAAAAATTGCCCAGGTCATCTCCTGTGCACAAAAAGCAGGTCAAATTCAACCCAGCCAAATTACTGTCCTATCAGTCGACTCATCAGTAAAGTAATGGAAGGGATCAAGTGACACTTGCTTGGTAATAGCTCGCTGATACTCAGTTTTGGTTCCGCCAGGATCACTCACCTCATTTCAGCCTTGGTTCAAACATGTACAAAGAGCTGAATGCGAAGTGAGGTGAGAGTGAGTGCCCTTGACGTCATGGCAGCATGTTACCGAATGTGGCAGCACGGAGCCCGGGCAAAACTGGAATCAATGGGAATCAGGGGAACAACTCTTCGCTGGTTGGAGTTATAATGAGCACAAAGGAAGATGGTTGCGGAAGGTAAATCAGCTCAGTTCCAGGGCATTACTGCAGGGGTTCCTCAGGGTAATGTCCACATCCAACAATCTTCAGTTACTTCATCAATGACCTTCCTTCCATCATGTCAGAAGTGGGGATGTTTGCTGATGATTGCACAATGTTAGGTCTCATCTGGAGCGCTGCTCCAAATTCTTGGCACCATGCTCGAGGAAGGGTGTGAAGACAATGGAGAGAGTACAAGGGAGATTCACAAGAATGGTTCCAGGGATAATGTGTCGCGATGGAGAATAGATGGGAGAGGCTTGGTTTGTTTTACGTGGACAAAAGGTGGAGAGGAGACTTGATTGAATTATTGAAGATGCTGAAGGGTGTGGACAAGATAAATGGTGAGAAACGGTGTCAAGAATGCATCAAAAGCTAGAGGGTATAGATTCAAAATAATGGGCAAAAGGAGAAGAAGTGATGGGAAGAATATTTATTTCACCCAGAGGGTGGTTGGCATATGGGACGTACTTCCAGATACAGTGGTGGAGGCAGGTTCAATTGAGGTATTCAAAAGGGAATTGGATTGCTATCTAAAAAGAGAAAATGTGCAAGGTTACAGGGATAAGGCAAGGGTGTTGGACTAAGCAGAATGCTCCTCCAGAGAGCTGGTGCAGGCTTGATGTGCCAAATGGCCTCCATTAGCACTAAAGATTTTGCGATTCTGTTTTCAGCACCAATCATGACTCCCCTTGATATCGCTGAATCCCCACTATCAAATCCTGGGGGTGACCATGGACCAGAAGCTGAAATGGACTAGCTATGCAAATTCTGTGGCAACAAGAGCAGGTCAGAGCCTCGGAGACCTGCGGCATGAAACTCGCCTCATTTCCCAAAAGCTGTCCACTATCTACAAGGCACAAGTTAGGAGTGCGGTGGAATACTATCCACTTGCTTGAATGAGTGCAGCTGCAACAGCATTCAAGAAGCTAACACCATCTAGGACAAAGCAGCCTGCTTGATAGCACCACAACCACAAACATTCACACCCTCCACCACCAACACAGAATGGCAGCAGTGTTTACCATCTACAAGATGCACTGCAGCAACTCACCAAGGCTTCTTAAATGGCTCCTCCCAAACCCACAACTGCTACCATCTAGAGGGACAAAGGAAACGGACACATGGGAACACCAACACTTGGAAGTTCCCCTCCAAGCCACTCACCATGCTGACTTTAAAATATATTGCCGCTCCTTCACTGTTGCTAGGTTAAAATCCCGAACTCACTATCAGCACTGTGGGTGTACTTACGCACTGTGGGTGTACCTACACCACTGGACAACAATTAAGGCAGCTCCACCGTCTTTTCAAGGACAATTAGGAACAGGCAATAAATAATGGCCTAGTCAGTAATGCGCACATCCCATTGATTAATTTATAAAACATTGATGCTCCCTCTCCCAGCCTGGAACCTCTTTAACTTCCCCTCAGTTTCAGCTCCCAATTGCAGCAACATTCCCACTTCCTGATATCTTGTCATTCCTTCATACAGCTCTTCCAAAATAAAGAATGCATGACCAGCCTTGCTTTCAAAAAAGTCTAATTTGTACCAAGAACAGAAGCGGCTGGGAGAACACACAAGGTCTGGCAGCATCTATTAGGAGAGAAAGCAGAGTTAGCGTTTCGAGTCCTTTGACTTTTCGTCAGAACTGTCCTTTGTCCTACATCTTAAACACTTTATTGTTAAATAATCCCACGCATGTATTGTTTCAATGCAAACCCCCATTTCCCCCTCCAGCATCCAGGCCACCTGTCTTTTGTTCTTAAAGTTGCAACTTTTTGTTGCAATTTCTTACAGCTCTAACACATTATCCCTCCCTTCAGTTCTGACAGTCAAAGGACCCGAAAGTTAACTGCTTTCTCTCCTAATAGATGCTGCCAGACTAGACCGTTTTTCCAGTATCCTCGGTTCTTGTTTCAGATTCCAGCATCCGCAGTATTTTCACAAATTTTACAATTTGTACCATTTTGTCCTATCATAGGAAACAAAAACATTTAAACTAAAGAATAGCAAGAACTGTAATCCAATAATCCATCAAGCAAGCTCCTTTATTTGCAGTCCTTGCAACATTTTCATATACAAATTATTTAAACACCAACTATTATAAATGCAACTTGTGCTGCAAGTCAGTTGCTACTGAATCACAATGAATGATTAGAAATATGTATTAAATATATGAAGCTCTAAATTGTGCATAATACACAAAAGGAATTCAACACAAACTTTGTCCAATACATCAAACTTACCAAATCATCGGATGCATCTGCATGAAGGCCGTTGATATGAATGTGATCCTTTTGTATTGAAAAAAAGTGATGAATGTGTTCTGGGATAGCATTTTGATCAATCTTGTTGGGGAGATGAGTGCCCAGTAGAAAACTATTGTTCAAGTCCAGCATTTGAACATTGAGGTTTACCACCCTTCTACGCTATAAAGACAAAAGATACAACATATTCTCAGATACATGTGGGAGGGGTGGAAGCAAATATCATGGGGAGGGATTGAACAGTGCAATTTAAGCCATATTTTAGTATATTATATCTGATTTCACAGGTGCGCATTGCAGGAAATCACAGATCAATCTCCATGATATGCCACTTATTAAAATAGGAACTCACTGGCTGTACACACAACATACTTCCTGAAAGTAGATCAGCCCTTGCATTTCCAACATCAACTATGTTATTCAGGGAAGATACAGTTCAGCCAAATATTTCTTCATAAAAAAGGAAAAGGACGATATATTCATTGGCATGTGACTAATCTTACGGCAGCATTGGAAGGTAGCTTTCAGCAGCTGTCTCATGATCTCTCAAATGTTCCCAACTGATTTGCATTAATTTTTGGTTATTTATAAAACTGTAGCCCAAGCTCCCTTTCACACAAAGCCATAAGGCAATTCTCATGCAGCTCCACAAAGGTCTAGCCCCTTTGGATACAGGGATCTTCTAACATGTGCCCTGATATGCACCTCCATTCTTCAAACTTCATTTAAGCATCAGTCAATCTTTCAGCTACTATGCCACTGTTATGTTGATATCCCTTATAAAATCACTTCATAATACTGCCACTCTTAAGTTGCTTGCTCAGTTGATAGCCTCTGGGCCAAAACTTTGTAGGTTTGGATACTAAATCATGATCAGAGCTCAGAGTTAAGATCGCGTTACTGTACAGGAGGGTCTTAGCCAATATTTTCCCTCAATCAATTCTACCAAAATATTCAGTGCTTTCCAGGGAAAACACAGGCATAGAATGTCCGCTGCTTTTTGCAAAATAGTGTCAGCCTTGGCACAGAGGTAAAACTCCTGCCTCAAAGACACAAGTCATGGACTCAAGCTCCACTGAAGCTAAAAGAGGGCACAAGACTTGCACTCGGCGTATTTCTGAATTGCTAGTAATTTCTGTTTCAATGAGACATTAATAAGAGGTCCTTTTTTCCCTCTCAAGTGGCTGTAAAAATCCCGTGGCACTATTTGAAGACAGCCAGGGGCATTATCCAGATTTACTCCCCAACAGCATCCCAAAATAATACTACTAAGACAGATCAGCTGGTTCTTTATCATATCGGTATTTCTCGGAGGTCTTATTCTGTGCAAATTAGCTGCAGTAACTACAGTGGCTTGTTTGAAATTAACAATATGCCTTTTATATAACATGCACATATATAAAATCAGCTTGAAACAGATAAGGGAATTAAGCAAAATATATAATATTTTCTTGATCAGAATGTTTCCTGCCAGCAGGGAAGGAGGCATTGCTGGATTTAGTCCTTGGAATGAAATGCATGGGGGAGCATGGTAGCACAAGTGGTTAGCACTGTGGCTTCACAGCGCCAGGGTCCCAGGTTCGATTCCCCACTTGGGCACTGTCTGTACAGCGTCTGCACGTTCTCCCAGTGTCTGCGTGGGTTTCCTCCGGGTGCTCCGGTTTCCTCCCACAGTCCAAAGACGTGCAGGTTAGGTAGATTGGCCATGATAAATTGCCCTTGGTTACTAAAAAGGTTAGGAGGGATTATTGGGTTATGAGGATAGGGTGGAAGTGAGGGCTTAAGTGGGTCGGTGCAGACTCGATGGGCCGAATGGCCTCCTTCTGCACTGCATGTTCTATAAGTGGGGAATTTCATAGTGAGGGGGCATCTCAAAACAGTGATCGGAAGTTTACATTCATTGTGGAGAAGAACAAGGTACAATCCAAGATAAAAAGTATTTAATTGGAGAGCTAACCTCAGCAATTAAGGAGGAATCTGACCCAGGTAAACTGAAATCAAGGCTGTCAGCAAAAAAGTAATGGAGCACTGGCACTTAGATAGATTGGGCATCGTATACATGCATTTTCAAAGAGGAAAGGGAGGGCAACCTAAGCCAGCACTACTTGAATGATGAAGGAGTTTGTGAGTAGGTGACATTGAAAGGGGTGTATATATAAAAAGTACAGAAAAATGATAATGGAAATAAGAGGGACAAAGAAACAGTACAAAAATAGATTGGCAGCTCACACAAAATAACCCAAAAGGTGATCAATAGCCATATTAACTGTAAAAGTCAGTTAGAGAAGTAGAACCTAATATGTAGCTCAACAGTTGGAGGAAGAAGGGATGGTTGAGGTAATAAGTGTGTATTTGCACTGGTGTTTATGAAGAAAGAGAATTTTACCAAAGCTAGAGTAAACAAGGAGATGGCCAAGATACTGGGCAAGATAAAAATGTAAAAAGTGGTAGAAAGCCTAACTGTGCTTGAAGTGAATAAGTCACTTGGACTGATTGGGATGTATCATTGGTTATTGAGGAAAGCACGGTATAATTGTGAAGCAACATGCAACAATTTTTCAATCCTCCTCAGATACAGAGCATATGCCACAGGACTAAGGAACTGCAAATATTAAATACCTGTTCAAAATAAGAGAGAAGGATAAACCTGGCAATACAGGCCTGCCAGTTTAATGTCAGTAGTGGGAACGTTTTTAGAAACAATAATCCAAGAAAAAATTAACAGACTCTAGAACAACTGATAAACAGAGTGCCAGCATGGTGGACTTGAGGGAAAATTGTACTCAACTAACTTGATTATTAAGAAAAGGCTGAGCACATTGCATATACCAAAGACTATGGCTTCCAAGAACACCCCAGCTGTACAACTGAAGACTTGTACTCCAGGACTAACAACACCTCTAGCAAAGCTGTCTCATTTCAGTACAGCTACAACACTGGCATCTACCCAACAAAGATCAAAATTGCCCAAGTATGGCTGTCCACAAAAAGCATGACAAATCTAACCCAGCAATTACCACTGTTTCATTCTCAATCACCAGCAAATAAGGTGTCTTTGACAGTGCTATCAACTGGCACTTAGTAATCAAATAACCTGCTCACTGATGTTCGGTTTTCATCTACAACCCTTCTCCACTATCTTAAATGTTCACCTCTTCACGATCAGCACACCACAGCTGCAATGTGTATCACCTACAAAATGCACTGTAGCACCTTGCCAAAGTTTTTTCAACAAAGGAAGGCAAACAGAAACAGCATCAACTGCAAGTTCCCCTCCAAGGCACCCCATCAAGATTTGAAAATGTATTGCAGTTCCTTCATTCTCACTGGGTCAAAACCCTAACTCCCCAACAGCACCACGAGGACTACAGTGGTTCAAATCGGCAGCTCACCACCAACCACTCAAGGGCAATTAAGAATGGGCAATAAATGTTGGCCACGTCGGCAACACGCGATAAGAGGATAGGTGAGGGCAATGCAGTTGGTGATGTGTACATGGACCTTCAAAAATAGTCTAATAGCAAATAACTAGTTTGTTAGCAGATCTGAAACGCATGGATAAATGACATAGAAGCCTATGAATGTAAAATTAACGAAGAGATAGAGAATAGAAAGTTGTGGGGAAAGGCTGTTTTAAGATTGGAAGGTAGTGTATAAAGACGTTCACTCAGGTTTTTGATATTTAGTGACACAACCTAGGGGTACATGGCACAATTATGAAATTTAACAGATGACATAAAACTTGCAAGTGTGTAAACAATGAGAAAGACAGCAATAGATTTCAGGAGCACATAACAGCTTGATGGAACAGGCAGACAAATGGCAAAAGATGAAAAATAGGAAGCAATGCATTTTATTGTAGAATGAGTAGAAAGCAGAAACAAATTCAATGGTACAATTTTAAAGAGGTGCAAGTCTTTGTGCCAGTGCCAGGCCAAGTTAACCAAGAATATAATAAAGCACAGGGGGTCCTAGGTTTAAGAATAAGGCCTACAAATGCCAGGAAGTTATGCAAAACCAATATAAAACACTAGTTTGTCTCTAAATGTAGTACTAATGCCAATTTGGGCATCATATTTTAAGAAGGTTGTGAAGGCTATGGAGAGGGTGCAGGAGAGATTGGCTAGCATGGTTCCAGGGATGAGATTTAGTTGTATCAACAGACTTTTATAGTTGGTGTTGTTGTCCTCAAAGAGGGTAAAGATGAGATTTGATATCGGTGTTTAATATCATGAAGCGTTTATATAGCGTAAATAAAGATAAACTGCTTCCAATGGTGGAGAGCTTTTTAAACATAACAGGCAGTTAGGATTTGGAGTGCCTGCATAATGGTGTAATGTAAGCTTTCAAAAGGAAACCAAACAAAGACTTAAAGCAGAAACAAAATTGCAGGATTAGGGAGAACGAGCCAGGAGGTAGGATTGTTTGCTCTCAGAAAGAACTAGGGTTGACTCAATGGGCTGAAAGGACTCCTTCTGTGCTGTACTATTCTATAATTCTCCAGAATTACTGTCTTCTATATTCTCCTGCAGAAACTTGGAATAATAACCTAAAGAAACCCTAAACTGATAATCTATTACCGTTAAGTATTATTTTAACACGATTCACCAATTATCATCATGTTTCATGCACTTAAAAATCTCTTCCATGCTCCAGATCTGCAAAACATTTGCTGTGTACTCCAAGAACAAAAGTACATGAAGTAAAACATTCCATGACACTTTACAAAGACATTTTCCCATTATCCAGACTCTCAACCAACATCACAAAATAAAGTAGATTACTGGTCATTATCGCGTTGTTGTTTGTGGGACATTGGTGTCGCTAAGTTGGCTGCCACATTTCCCTGTAGTGCAATAGTGGGTACATTTCTTAATCAACTGCATAGAGTTTTCAGACGTCCTGAGCTTGTGAAAGGTGCTCTGTTAGCGCAAGCTCTTCACTTTCTTCATTCATATATATATATTTTTTTTTTAAATACCTTTTCCTCATTCAGATGTATTCCACTGATCTCAAAGTCAAACATAAACAGTTCTGCGACTCTCCTGTAATATGAAAAATCAAATATTTTTGTAGCTCAATTATCAAGCGACAGTTTAAAGAAAATCTAAATATTAGTGCATTATTTCCCAATTGGATAAAATTTAACATTACAATTTTAGTTAAAGTTAACAATACGCAATAAATCCAAAATTATATGACAAAGTACCTGATTACAGACATTCTGTATGGGATGACAGAATTAAGATGGTACTGGAAACTTGAGGTAGCGAAAGACAGCCGTTTGAGACATTCAAAAGGAGGGCAGATGGGGCAGCATGATGGTGCAGTGATTAGCACTGCTGCCTCATGGCGCCGAGGACCCAGGTTCAATCCTGGCCCCGGATCACTGTGTGTGTGAAGTTGGCACATTTTCCTCATGTCTGGGTGGGTCTCACCCTCACAACCCAAAAATATGTGCAGGGTAGTGAATTGGCCACGCTAAATTGCCCCTTAATTGGAAAAAAAGAATTGGATACTCTATATTTATGTTTTAAAAAGGAGGGCAGAATCTCTCATTTCCCAAGCTCTGATTGAAGCTCTAATGAAATGAAAATCACTTATTGTCACAAGTAGGCTTCAAATGAAGTTACTGTGAAAAGCTCCAGTCGCCACATTCCGGCGCCTGTTCGGGGAGGCTGGCACCGGAATTGAACCGTGCTGCTGGCCTGCCTTGGTCTGCTTCCAAGGCCAGCGATTTAGCACTGTGCTAAACCAGCCCCTGCAGATGTGCAGATATTGGTCTACATGTTACTGAAAACAGGCATCATTCTAATGGCAATATGAACAAAGTTCCAGGAAAGTGTGGCATAAGTGACTTCTGCCAATACTTCCACCATGCTAGAATTTCCCAAGACTTCTCAGATTCAGGATGACCTGGCAAAGATGGTAGACCCACTGAAAACGGGGATAGACCATATGGAGCTGAGGCTAGAGACCCAAAGCCAGGTGATCCAGAAGGTGGAGATGGTGGTAGGAGAGCACAAGGAACAGCTGGCCTCGTTGGCACCCGAAGTTGGGATGCTGCTGAGGGAGATTCAGATCCCCCGAAAGCCTTTTATAAAATCCCACCGGGAACCCATCCAGGCCTGGGGCCTTCCCTGCCTGCATCGCCCTCATGCCCTCCATCACCTCCACCAATTAAACCGGGTGCCCCCAGCCCCTCGACCAGATCGTCCTCCACTTTCGGGAAGTCTAACCCATCTAGAAATTGCCACATTCCCTCTTTCCCTCCACTGGGGGCTCCAATTCATATAACCTCTTCTAAAATTCCTCAAACACCCCATTCACCCCCACCGGGTCGAAGACCACCCTTCCCCTCCCGTCCTTCACCTTCCCGATCTCCTTGGTCGCCTCCTGCTTTCTCCTTCTCCCTCGCCTTCTCCCCATATTCATACACTGTCCCCCTGGTCCTCCTTAACTTTCCCACTGCCTACCCCGTTGACACCAACCCGAACTCCATCTGGAGCTTCAGCCGCTCCTTCAACAAGCCTGCCTCCAGGAGCACCTTGAGACTGGTTTAGCTACAGGGCTAAACCGCTGGCTTTGAAAGCAGACCAAGGCAGGCCAGCAGCACGGTTCAATTCCCGTACCAGCCTCCCCGAACAGGCTCTGGAATGTGGCGACTAGGGGCTTTTCACAGTAACTTCATTTGAAGCTTACTTGTGACAATAAGTGATTTTCATTTCATTTATTCATTTCAAGTAGAACCTGCCGATTTTGGTAGAGCAGAGAAAGGGAGATTTTAAGAGATGGGATGTGCTCCCGCTGTTACTGGCAGGGCGGGTGCAAACTGTGAAAATAACAGTGCTTCCAAGGTTCTTATTCATTTTTCAGAACCTTCTGATTTGTATTTCAAAAGGCCTTTTTTAGGAAAGTCAATGCCCTGAATTCGGGCTTTGTTTGGGCGGGGAAACTCTCATGGGTAAAGAAGGGGACACACACACACACACACAGAAGGGGACACACACACACACACACAGAAGGGGACACACACACACACACACAGAAGGGGACACACACACAGAAGGGGACACACACACAGAAGGGGACACACACACAGAAGGGGACACACACACACACACACAGAAGGGGACACACACACACACACACAGAAGGGGACACACACACACACACACACACAGAAGGGGACACACACACACACACACAGAAGGGGACACACAGAAGGGGACACACACACACAGAAGGGGACACACACACACAGAAGGGGACACACACACACAGAAGGGGACACACACACACAGAAGGGGACACACACACACAGAAGGGGACACACACACACAGAAGGGGACACACACACACAGAAGGGGACACACACACACAGAAGGGGACACACACACAGAAGGGGACACACACACACACACACAGAAGGGGACACACACACACAGAAGGGGACACACACACACACACACAGAAGGGGACACACACAGAAGGGGACACACACACACACACACAGAAGGGGACACACACACACACACACAGAAGGGGACACACACACACACAGAAGGGGACACACACACACACACACAGAAGGGGACACACACACACACACACAGAAGGGGACACACACACACACACACACAGAAGGGGACACACACACACACACACAGAAGGGGACACACACACACACACAGAAGGGGACGGACACACACACACAGACACACAGACACACACACACACACACACACACACACACAGTGTGGGAGCAGATGGAGACAGCCTCTCGCAAGGACACTAGCTTAGGGGCACTGTTGACGGCACCTCTGCCATTGTCGCCAGCCAGATACTCCACAAGCTCAGTGGTGGTGGCAGCCCTGAGAGTATGGGAACAGTGGCGGCAGCACCCGAGGTTGGAGCGTGCCTCGGTTTGGGCACCAATCTGTGGAAATCATAGATTTGTCCAGGGGGGTGGGACGCAGGGTGGCGGCGGGCGGCGATCGAGCCTAGATGAATTGGAAGAGGAGTACGAGCTGCCCAGCAGGAGTGGGTTCCGGTACTTACAGCTGTGGGATTATGTTAGGAGCAGGTGCAGTCCTTTCCCAAGGGCTGCAGAACAACTCGTGTTGAAAACAGGAGTTGGTGAGGGTGTCAGAGATTTATAAGGAATCAATAGATTGGGAGGGAGTCCCGATAGAAGTTAAAAGGAAGTGGGATGAAGAGCTAGTGAGGGAGGTGGAGGCTGGGTTATGGGAGGAGGTTCTGAGGAGAGTGGACGCATCCTCTTTGAAATGAAAAATGAAAAAATGAAAATCGCTTATTGTCACGAGTAGGCTTCAACGAAGTTTCTGTGAAAAGCCCCTAGTCACCACATTCCGGCGCCTGTCCGTGGAGGCTGATACGGGAATCGAACCGTGCTGCTGGCCTGCTTGGTCTGTTTTAAAAGCCAGCGATTTAGCCGAGTGAGCTAAACCAGCCCCTTTGTGGGTTAGGATAAGCCTCATTCAATTCAAAGTGGTTCATAGGGCACACATGACGGTGGCCAGAATCCGAAGCTGGAGGGATTCTGGTGGTGGTTCGCTGATGTTATCTCTGCGTCACTGAAGAGACTTTGAATGGATGAGTAACTACTAAGATAACCGAGAGGTGCCCGCAGACCGTCTACTGTCAAGCTGCAGTGGTTCGATAACATAGACTTATCAATACACCGATTTTCGGCTCTGTGGTTTACCTTTAGACATAAAACTGGTGATTTTCTCAGTAATCATGGGTGAAAAGGAAAAGGAACAAAATAGAAATACCTTGTTTCTGGATCCAAGGAATCCAAGGCTTCTTTATCATTCAATAAGTTTTTCAAACTATTACAAAGTTCAATATTAGTGTTCAGCCTAAAAAGGAATAAAACTCACTGTGAATGTTACATTATATTGTGTCTTCAAAAAGGTTTAAAAATGGAAAATGTATTCAACATTAGTGTCACCCAATGGGCTGACTTTGAACAGGGCCTTTTTATTGCTTCAGTGACTTGCAATATTTTAGACCTGAATGTTGCATGAAACTAATGTATTGATGGTTGAGACTTCCATCAGACATTATTGCTTCAATCAGTGCTCAACTAGTTATTGCTGCTCCTTCAGGTCAGTCCCTATGTTCTCTTATGAAATCTCCCTGTGCTGTGCACAGGTACTTTTGTTGGCAGATTCAAACATGATGTCACTATCTGAGAAAACCTCCAACTAAAATTCGGGGCATAGAATGCAGCCCATGAGCTCTCAATTGCTTGGAGATAAACTGCTGCTGCTCAAAAGTCTTCAAGCACTTCTCTGGAAAAATACTACTTCCTTGGCATATCAGTCTCCATGCTTTCCAACCAGAGAAATCATGTGTGGTAAATCCCAATTTGCCTATCAATGCAAATTTCCTCCAAAGATGGCATCAGAATTAAGATTTAACAAACTAACCCCCTAAAACATACTGCAAAATGGCACAAAGAATCAGTTTCAGTAAAAGTGAGGTGCTCTGGGGATCCAGGATTCAAATCCCGCCACTGCAGAAGGTGAAATTTGAATTCAATAAAAAACTGGAATGAAAAGTCTGAGGATGACCATCAAACCATTGTTGATTGTCGTAAAAATCCATCTGGTTTACTGGACAGCGAATATACATACCACAGGCCCGGTGGTGATGGCGACATTGAGGATCTGGGGTCAGTGGAGACGGCACAGGGGGGAGGTAGGGGCCTCAGTCTGGACCCAGATACGGAACAATCACAGGTTCATTCCAGCTAGAATAGACGGTGGGTTCCTAAGCTGGCACAGAGTGGGTATCAAAAGGATGGGGGCCTTGTTTATTGACGAGACATTTGCTCGCCTGAGGGTGCTGGAAGAGAAATTCGGTTTGCCCCCAGGGAATACCTTTAGGTACCTGCAGGTCCGGGCTTTCGTGAGGAAGCAGGTGGGGGAATTTCCGCTGCTACCGGCACGGAGGATACAGGACAGGGTGGTCTCGGGCGTGTGGGTAGGGAACGGAAAGGTATCGGACATATACCAGGAGCTGCAGGAGGCAGAGGAGGCCTCGGTGGAAGAGCTGAAGGGGAAGTGGGAGGAGAAGCTGGGTGAAGATCTCGATGAGGGCCTGTGGGCAGATGCCCTGGGCAGGATCAATTCCTCCTCACCTTGTGCCAGGCTTAGCCTAATTCAGTTTAAGGGGGTGCACCGGGCGCATATGACAGTGGCGAGAATGAGTAAGTTCTTTGGAGTGGAGGACAGGTGTGTGTGGTGTTCAGGGAGCCCAGCAAACCATGTCCATATGTTTTGGGCATGCCCGGCTTACAGAATTTTGGAGAGGCTTTGCAAAGTCTATGTCCAAGGTCTTGGACACTCGGATAAAGCCGAGCTGGGGAATAGCGATATTTGGGGTGTCAGAAGGCCCGGGAGTGCAGGAGTCAAAGAGGACGAAGTCTTGGCCTTTGCCTCCTTGGTAGCCCGCAGACGGCTCTTGTTAATGTGCAGGGACGCGAAACCCCCAAGTGTGGAGACTTGGGTTAGTGGCATGGCTGGGTTTCTAAGTTTGGAAAGGATAAAGTTTGCCTTAAGAGGGTCCTTGCAGGGGTTCTCCAGGCAGTGGCAACCGCTCCTTGACTAAACTAGAGGGGGGGGGGGGGGGGGTTCTTTCTGTACTGGTTTGCAAAATTTTGTAAAAATTTGGAATAAAAACAAATTTAAAAAAAAAAGAAGCTGCATTACTTGTCACTCCTGTGAGTGACAATATGATAGGTATTTCAATGTCACTGGCTTCAATTTCTCGTTGCAGCCTGCGACGCACAAAATAGCTGCTACTTGATGGGGAAAGTACTTCATCCCATGATTATACAACATTTCCACTTTGTTCCCAGCTTTTTTCCACTTATTCTACCATATCTAATTTCTAATGTCCAAAATAAGCGCACAAGAACAATTCCACAATACCATGATTAAATTTGTCCGTCAATACCTTAATTGAAGCTTTTAACACTTTTAAGCCCTGCCCATGGTGCAAGGAGAACAGATTAGTCAAGATAGAGAGCCACAGGTGCACCCTCAAAGTCAGAGGCAAATACACTTCCGGTGGTGGCATTTACAGTGCAGAAGGTCACTTGGCCCATCGAGTCTGTACCGGCTCTTGGAAAGAGCACCCTACTTAAGCCCACACCTCTACCCTATTCCAGTAACTCAGCAACCCCAGCTAACCCACGCAGACACGGGGAGAATGTGCAGACCCAAGACAACTGGCACGGGTGCTGGGCTAGAAGGTGGGAGAGGGAGCGTGGCTCTTGTAGGGGGAGGGGGTTGAGGAGGCTGGCAACAACGCCGCACCCGATGGCACCGACAGTACTTTAAGTTGGGGGCCGGGTTAAGGGGGGGTGCCGATTAGGGGGAATCAAGGGTTCGAGCCGGGGAGGACGGATGTGAGATTTTGATGGGAGGAGAGGTAATTAAGGGGGGAGTGAGGGAAATGGAATTGTGATTGCGACGGGTGAACGACTCAACCTTGTGCGCAAGGTTGGGGCTGATTTAATTGAAGGTTGTGTATAAGAACATAAGAACTAGGAGCAGGAGTAGGCCATCTGGCCCCTCGAGCCTGCTCCGCCATTCAATGAGATCATGGCTGATCTTTTGTGGACTCAGCTCCACTTTCCAGCCCGAACACCATAACCCTTAATTCTTCAAACAACTATCTATCTTTACCTTAAAAACATGTAATGAAGGGGCCTCAACTGCTTCACTGGGCAAGGAATTCCATAGATTCACAACCCTTTGGGTGAAGAAGTTCCTCCTAAACTCAGTCCTAAATCTACTTCCCCTTATTTTGAGGCTATGTCCCCTAGTTCTGCTTTCACCCGCCAGTGGAAACAACCTGCCCGCATCTATCCTATCTATTCCCTTCATAATTTTAAATGTTTCTATAAGATCCCCCCTCATCCTTCTAAATTCCAATGAGTACAGTCCCAGTCTACTCAACCTCTGCTCATCATGCAACCCCTTCAGCTCTGGGATTAACCTAGTGAATCTCCTCTGCACACCCTCCAGTGCCAGTACGTCCTTTCTCAAGTAAGGAGACCAAAACTGAACACAATACTCCAGGTGTGGCCTCACTAACACCTTATACAATTGCAACATAACCTCCCTAGTCTTAAACTCCATCCCTCTAGCAATGAAGGACAAAATTCCATTTGCCTTCTTAATCACCTGTTGCACCTGTAAACCAACCTCTGTGACTCATGCACTAGCACACCCAAGTCTCTCTGCACAGCGGCATGCTTTAATATTTTATTGTTTAAATAATAATTCCGTTTGCTGTTATTCCTACCAAAATGGATAACCTCACATTTGTCAACATTGTATTCCATCTGCCAGACCCTAGCCCATTCACTTAACCTATCCAAATCCCTCTGCAAACTTCCAGTATCCTCTGCACTTTTTGCTTTACCACTCATCTTAGTGTCATCTGCAAACTTGGACACATTGCCCTTGGTCCCCAACTCCAAATCATCTATGTAAATTGTGTATAGGGCACACCTCACAAAATCAAGGATGAGCCAGCTGTTTGAGGGGGTTGAGGATGTTTGTTAGCGATGCAGGAGGGGCCCCGCAAATCATGTTCATATGTTTTGGTTCTGCCCAAAGCTGGAAAGGTATTGGAGGGAGATAGTTAGCACTATCTCGGGATGCTGGACGTGGAGCCTGGTACCTTGGAAGCCATTTTCGGGGTGTCAGACTGGCATGAATTGCAGGCGGGTGTGACAGCAGATGTTTTAGCCTTCGCCTCACTGATCGCTCGTAGGTTGGTCTCGTTGGGGTGAAGGTCAGCTTCCCCACCGTGTCTTGGCGTGGCGGGAATCCGCTGGAGTTTTTGACCCTGGAGAAGGTGAAGTTTGAACTCAGGGAGGAGCGAAGGAGGGGTTCTACAATTTTTGTTCATCGTGCATTTTCGGGTTTTGGTTGCCGTTGAATGTTAAGGGGGAAAGGTTTGCAGTTTGTTTTTCATTTTTGATTTGATAGGCAATGTTTTAGGTTCTATATTGTTCGAGTTGTTTTTTTTTGTATGGCAAAAATGGCGAATAAAATTATATATTTTTTTAAAGCCTGAGGCAAATATGTGCAGCTGCATCAGTAGCTTTTGCGTTTTGCCAACACTTTTACCTCAAATGCTCTCCTGACCCTACCCCCATAACCATGCCAATCCCCCAGTTTGCAGACCTTTGCTTTAATGCCTTACACTACTTGGAACGGGAAGAAGCATTTTGTATTTATACAGTCCAATTTTGCCATTCAGATATCCCAAAAGATTTCAGCCAATGAACTGCTTTTGAAAAGTTGTCATTTATTTTGTAGATGAATACGGCAGCTAAATTGCACAAGGCAAGGTCCCATAAACAGCGATATTAATTTATTTTTCGATGTTTGAATTTCTGCCAGGGTAGCAGGGTAGCATGGTGGTAGGGCAGCAGGGTAGCATGGTGGTAGGGCAGCAGGGTAGCATGGTGGTTAGCATAAATGCTTCACAGCTCCAGGGTCCCAGGTTCGATTCCCGGCTGGGTCACTGTCTGTGTGGAGTCTGCACGTCCTCCCCCTGTGTGCGTGGGTTTCCTCCGGGTGCTCCGGTTTCCTCCCACAGTCCAAAGATGTGCGGGTTAGGTGGATTGGCCATGCTAAATTGCCCGTAGTGTCCTAATAAGGGTAGGGTTAAGGGGGGGGGGTTGTTGGGTTGCGGGTATAGGGTGGATACGTGAGTTTAAGATCATGGCTCGGCACAACATTGAGGGCCGAAGGGCCTGTTCTGTGCTGTACTGTTCTATGTTCTATGTTCTACAGCGGAGGTTAAAACTAATTCAGCTGCTTCAATTGGGCAGCACGGTAGCACAATTACTTCACAGCTCCAGGTTCGATTCCCAGCTCTGTTCACTGTCTGTGCGGAGTCTGCACGCTCTCCTCATGTCTGCGTGGGTTTCCTCCGGGTGCTGCGGTTTCCTCCCACAGCCCAAAGATGCGCATGGGTGGATTGGCCATGCTAAATTGCCCTTAGTGTCCAAAAAAGGTTAGTTGGGATTACGGTGATCGGGTGGAGGTGTGGGCTGGGTAGGGTGCTCTTTCCGAGGGTCGATGCAGGCTAGATGGGCCGAATGGCCTCCTTTTGCACTGTAAATTCTATGATTCTATGATCCTGATAAGCTAAAACTCCACAAAATCTCACAAATGTACCTCCTCTCATTTGGTGAGGCTGTATCTATTAACGTGAAAGATATTCCTGTGGCACCTGCTTTCCACTTGAAAGTTGAAGACATTTAAGCTGTTGGCTACATAAGGTATCCAATTCCCACGCCACTAAAGCAGGATAAACATTCTGAATATGTCCTGGTTTTTGAAGTCAGTGGAATTGGGGTCCTATTGCCTTGTGTTGTCTTGGGAACCACAGATCCGAGAATAAGGGTGGAGAGGTGGTTAGGGTCTAAATAGGGCCAGAATCCCCAAACTTCAACAAAGAAAATGAGCATTCTCTGTTCTGGAGTAAATATTCAAAAATTAATTGCATCTTTCCCGTACCACAGGTCAAATCAATGTGTGGGACTGAGTCACAGCTCAGAGGTTCCAATGGCCACTGCTGAAAATACACATTCAGACAACAGGCAAGAACAAATAGAACATAGAACATAGAACATAGAACAGTACAGCAAGAACAGGCCCTTCGGCCCTCAATGTTGTGCCGAGCCATGATCACCCTACTCAAACCTACGTATCCACCCTATACCCGTAACCCAACAACCCCCCCCTTAACCTTACTTTTATTAGGACACTACGGGCAATTTAGCATGGCCAATCCACCTAACCCGCACATCTTTGGACTGTGGGAGGAAACCGGAGTGCCCGGAGGAAACCCACGCACACAGGGGGAGGACGTGCAGACTCCACACAGACAGTGACCCAGCCGGGAATCGAACCTGGGACCCTGGAGCTGTGAAGCATTTATGCTAACCACCATGCTACCCTGCTGCCCCAAATGCTCTAAATTGTTAAATAATCCGACACCCTCTATACATAAGAATAACTACTTGATTGAAGGGCGACACCAAGGGCTAGATTCTCCAGCCACGCCCGTCTGTTGACCGGAAATTCCCGCCCGAGGTCAATGGACCTGTACATGGTCCCCATTCCACCTGTGGCGATCTTGCAGTGGGCGGGGCAGAAGAATCCAGTCCCAAGTGTAAACTAGCTTTAGTTGCTAGTTGCTGCCTTCAGTAGTGGACACAGTAAGAAGTCTTACAGCACCAGGTTAAAGTCCAACAGGTTTGATTCAAACACGAGCTTTCGGAGCGCAGCTCCTTCCTCAGGTGAAGGAAGGAGCTTCCTCACCTGAGGAAGGAGCTGCGCTCCGAAAGCTCGTGTTTGAATCAAACCTGTTGGACTTTAACCTGGTGTTGTAAGACTTCTTACTGTGCTCACCCCAGTCCAACGCCGGCATCTCCACATCATTCAGTAGTGGAGTAATGTCTTTGTTTATCTTTTGCTTTTCTGCAATTACACAGAAGTAGCATTTACTTTGTACAAATAGTTCTTGCACTGTCAATTCTGAAAACATACTTCTCCACCGCTGTGCCAATGGCCATACAGGTGATCTCCGCAGCTTCTCGAAATGAAGGGTCTGGATGCGCTACCTTAACAAAATCTGCCTAATATGAAAAATACAGGAATGAGTGACATAATCATGTTACTTTTTAATTAGGCACAAAACTTATCTTTAGAAATTTGCAATTGTTAATTTCATAGCCCACTGTTTAAAACATATCATCATTTTGCATTTCCAATCAACTTGCAAGTTAAAAATCCTCATATATACAGGCTGCTGCAGAAAGAAAGATATTAATACATACCATTATCCCAATAAGTTGCCTGTGCACAAAAGGCATAATGTATGCAGACCATAGCGCGAGTGCAATTTCCAAAAATAACATACCACAAAACAATGCATATTATCCCTTTACAGGTGCATACATCCCATGAAATCTATCAATCAAATTATGATCATGATCTAGATTTTAGTGGGAAATCAAATGCAGAGAAAAAAATGAAATTGCTGCAGAAGTCAGAGAAACCAAAAAGAAATACACCAAATGTTTTAACCCACCAATAAAACTAATGAAAATATAAAAAATACGAAAGAGTAAAACTTAATGATGATTAAACAAACATTACTTAGGTACTTGAAAAGAACAATACAAGATTATTTGCTCCAATTCCTGGCAAGATCCCTATTCCAAACAGCTCAAGACTAAATACAACACAATTCCAAACAGCAAGTAATGGCCTGTGTGTGCCGAAAGCATTTCAGAAAAATTATGAATAGAGGGGTAAATATGTAAGTAACACTTGTACTATACCATCCATGGAACATCACCATCTGCAAATTCCCCTCCAAGTCACACACCATCCTGACTTGGAATATAACTTCACTGTTGCTGGGTCAAAATCTCGCCACTTTTCAAGTCTGAATGTCATCAAGGTTATACTGCATGCAGAATCAATGGGAATCTAGGGGTAAACTCTCCATTGGTCGGAATCATACAATGCACAAAGGAATATGGTTGTGGTTGTTGCAGATCAGTCATACAAGCTCCAGGACATCATGGCCAATCCACCTAACCTGCACATCTTTGGACTGTGGGAGGAAACTCGGAGCACCCGGAGGAAACCCACGCACACACGGGGAGGATGTGCAGACTGCGCACAGACAGTGACCCAAGCCGGAATCGAACCTGGGACCCTGGAGCTGTGAAGCAATTGTGCTATCCACAATGCTACCGTGTTGCCCTTAAGAACAAATTAATCTACACCCATTATTCTACCGTAATCCATGTACCTATCCAATAGCCGCTTGAAGGTCCCTAATGTTTCCGACTCAACTACTTCCACAGGCAGTACATTCCATGCCCCCTACTTGCTGGGTAAAGAACCTACCTCTGACAGCCCCCCTATATCTTCCACCATTCACATTGAATTTATGTCCATTTGTAATGGTTTGTTCCACCCGGGGAAAAAGTCTCTGACTGTCTACTCTATCTATTCCCCTGATTATCTTATAAACCTCTATCAAGTCGCCCCTCATCCTTCTCCGTTCTAATGGGAAAAGGCCTAGCACCCTCAACCTTTCCTCGTAAGACCTACTCTCCATTCCAGGCAACATCCTGGTAAATCTCCTTTGCACCTTTTCCAAAGCTTCCACATCTTTCCTAAAATGAGGCGACCAGAACTGCACACAGTACTCCAAATGTGGCCTTACCAAGGTTTTGTACAGCTAAGGCAACTGTAGACTAGTAAATTACACTGCCATTCTATATTCAACTGAACTGACTAGCCAAAAAAGTTGCTTCCATATGGTACCTTTCACAAGCTCAGGTGGCTGAAAGCACTTTCGAGCCATTAAGGTATCATCATTGTTGTAATAATATTGTAATATGGCCAATTTTTCAAAACAGCTTAACAGGAGACAATACAATTATAAAGCAGTTTAAGTGCATAGTCAACTGCAATATTTTAGTAGTTTTAATACCTGAACCAATAATATTTCAGAACAGCTCATCTTCAATGCCAAGTTTGCCATTGGATAGCTTTCCTCCTACAAATTTTCACTTTAATTACAATGTCGAGCACATTTTTGATAAATAAAAAAGACAAAACTAATTCAACTATAAAATTAGTAGCTGCCAAAGCTGGAAGTCATATATTATATGGGCAATAAAAAGTTATCTCTACTTACCAAATCAGCAACTCTACAAAGACAGTCTGAAAGTCTGTCAAAGATTTGAACAATCTGAGGACCAGGCGATGTTCTACAGGCTTGATCCACTAACTGTTCCGTTTCTTTCAATGCATTTTCTTGAGCCACCTGAAATCCTACTGGGGAACTCAGCTCTTGTACACCAAAAAGGCCCTTAATGAAAAAGTAGGAAACTTCAGTTCGAGCATGCATTTATATAATGTTTTTCATGATCACAGGACATCACAAAGGACTTTACAACAAATGAAGTGTAACCTTTGCTATACTATAGGAAATGCAGCAATTTGGACACAGCTAGTTCCCACAAACAAATTTGTTTACGCCAGATAATCTGTTCTTGCCATGTTGCTTGAAGGATAAAGATTGACCAGGTAACTCCCCAGCTGCATTTGCAGCCAAAGTCATGCTTGCACAGTTATATGCATGGCCTCCATCTTTATAGGCAGCAATAGGCAACAAAGATCCAGCTTCTTTACTTTCAAGAACCACAAACCATGCATCAAAATAAAGTGGCTCTCAGTACTTTGCAAAATCATATTTAGTTCTGCACCAACATTAATTGATCGATCCTCCTTAAACTGAAGAGATTTGAGAATGTGGCAGGATATGCAGATGTTTTAAGGCAGGATTCAGCCCGTTCCCTAAACTACTAGAATTAGTGAACTCAGTGCAACATGGCAACAGCTTTCTTTCCCACCTTAACTGAATCACTAATAGTAAATGACATATGTTCACAGTGCTTAGAAATTGCAGGACGACAAAAATCATTGAAGTGAGTTAAGATTCTGGATCGTCCGTCAATTGTAAATTTTTAAAACACTCTCCAAGTGTTAATAAAATGCTTATGAGCTACATTATCCAAACAGCCTTCTGACCAAGTGTGTGTGGGATCCATTGAATCCACATACTAAAAACATATTGCAAAAACCAAATCAGAAATCAAGCGAGTTGGCAGTGCGTTGAGTAAACTGATGTATACAAGTAATTGGGTTTCTGCACATGTGCAGACTCAATGGGCCGAATGGCCTCCTTCTGCACTGGTCAGGGATTCCTTGGATTCTAACCCACAACGATCCAACACAGAGGTGAGAGTGCTACCAACCGAACCACAGTTGACACAGACAGGTACTGGTGGCCATCTTGCATAGCCAAATTGCATTGACAGGAAACACAGTGCAACTCAGCTGCTCCTCTTCAAAATAGTACAATGGGATCTTTTAAATCCACCAAAACAGTGCAATGGGACTTTTTACATTCACCTGCTTTGTGCTCAAGTCTCAGGAATAGGAACAGAATAGGGGTGCACTACTGCCTCACAGCGCCAGAGATCCAAGTTCGATTACGGCCTTAGGCGACTGTGTTGAGCTTGCATGTCCTCCCATTCTCGGCGTGGGTTTCCTCCAGGTGCTTCGGTTTCCTCCCACAGTCAGAAGATGTGGTTAGGTGGATTAGCCATAAACAATGTATGGGGTTAGGTGGATAGGGTGGGACAGTGGACCCTAGTAAAGTGCTCCTTCAGAGAATTGTGCAGACTCGATGGGCCGAATGGCATCCTTCTGTATTTGTAGGGATTCTCTGGATTCTAACCCACAACGTTCCGACTCAGAGGTGAGAGTGCTACCAACTGAACCACAGTTGACACTTGTGTTCAAAATTAAAATTTCTCACATCATAGAACTCTTACAATAGTTGCTCAAAGGCGATACATGGCACAGTGGTTAGCATTGCTGCATACAGCACTGAGGATCCGGGTTCGATCCTGGCCCTTGGTCACTGTCCGCATGGAGTGTCTGCATGGGTTTCACCCCCACAACCCAAAGATGTGTAGGTTAAGAAAAAAACAATAGTTGCTCAAAGGAAAAGTCTACATTGGCACATAAAATTTACCCCACACATTTTGAAGCTTAACTGGGAAATTGAGGTTAAAGCACACAGAGTACAAAACATTTGGACTAAATTTTCATTGTATAATATTAAAGCCAAAGTTGGCAAAGCTGTGCACTTGCG
This sequence comes from Scyliorhinus canicula, assembly GCF_902713615.1. Taxonomy (NCBI): domain Eukaryota; kingdom Metazoa; phylum Chordata; class Chondrichthyes; order Carcharhiniformes; family Scyliorhinidae; genus Scyliorhinus; species Scyliorhinus canicula. Next base: position 51,482,007 of record NC_052159.1, on the reverse strand, counting down.
ATGCCAAGGCATACAAGGCTATGGGCCAAGTGTTGGAACATGGGATTAGAATATTTAGGCGGTTGTTTTTGACTGGCGCAGACGCAATGGGCCAAAGGGCCTTTTCTGCACTGTAGACTTCTATGACAATCTTAGCATCAACAGGCCAGTTAACATCCATGGTGGATAAGGTTTTAGAAATAATAATCGGGGGGGGGGGGGGGGGGGGGGGGGGGGGGGAAGAGGAGAGGAGAGGAGAGGAGAGGAGAATCAACAAGCACTTAGAAAGGTTTGAATTAATTAAGAAGTTCCAGCACGGATTTGTAAAAGACAGATCATGCTTAACTAGTCTGATTGAATGTTTTAAGTAACAGAGAAGGTTGATAAATAGAATGCAGTGGATGTTGGCTATATGGAGTTTAGGAAAGCATTTGGCAAAGTACCATTTAACAAACTGATTAATAAAATTGAAGCTCGTGGAATAGGAGGGCATGTGTCCAGTTGGATAAAAATTCAGCTTAAGATAAGGAAACAGCAAATTGTGGCAGATAGTTGTTTTCAGATTGAAGAATGGTAAACAGTGGACCTCCCCAACGGTGTGCTCAGACCGCAGCTCGGTAGCACAGTGGGGTCCAGGGTACCAGGTTTGATTCCCGGCTTAGATCATAGGATTTACAGTGCAGAAGGAGGCCATTTGGCCCATCGAGTCTGCACCAGCTCCTGGAAAGAGCACCCTACCCAAGGTCAATACCTCCACCTTACCCCCATAACCCAGTAACCCCACCCAACACTAAGGGCAATTTTGGACACTAAGGGAAATTTATCATGGCCAATCCACCTAACCTGCACATCTTTGGAATGTGGGAGGAAACCGGAGCACCCGGAAGAAGCCCACGCATACACGGGGAAGATGTGCAGACTCCGCACAGTCGGTGACCCAAGCCGGAATCGAACCTGGGACCCTGGAGCTGTGAAGCAATTGTGCTATCCAGAATGCTACCATGCTGGGTCGCCGTCTGTGTGGTGTTTGCACGTTCTCCCCGTGTCTGCGTGGGTTTCCCCCGGGTGCTCTAGTTTCCTCCCACAAGACGTGCTGTTAGGTAATTTGGACATTCTGAATTCTACCTCAGTGTACCCGAACAGGTGCTGGAATGTGGCGACTCGGGGCTTTTCACAGTAACTTCATTGCAGTGTTAATGTAAGCCTACTTGTGACAATAATGATTATTATCTCAGAACATTAATAGAGTACAATTTCAGAATTTGGGAAGCTGGAACTATTCTCAAGAGAAGGTTGAAAGGGAGTTTGATAGGTGTTCAAAATCAGGAGGGATCTGGACAGAGAACTTGTTCCTATTGGAGGAATGGTTAAGAACAGGAAGACATCGAACTAAGGTGGATAACAAAGAAGGAAAGAGCAACAGGAGGAGAAACATTTTTTTAAAAACAGTAATTGGGATCAGAAATATATTTGCTGTGAATGTGATCACTGTAGAGTCAATTGTGTCTTTGGAGAGGGTGTTGGATTGTCTGAAGAGCAAAAAAAGTACAAGGAATGGCAGGAGACTAGCCGTGTTGTTCTCCCACACATCCATTACATGTGTCAGGCCAGATGGATTCCTTATGTACTGTAATAATTCTATGATTCCCACAACGTAGCACTTCCCGCAGTGCTCCACGGAAATGTCAGGCAAGAATGCAAATTAGCAAAATAAAAGAAACGGCCATGATTAACATAACTCCGCAAACTTGGAATGCGTTTATGAAGGTAATTTTAAAATAACTTTGGTTTGCAAACGAGGCTCACTACACAAGGTCGTTTCTTGCCCTGTTAACTTCAAACCACAAACTTAAGCTGAATACCATAGGCTCAAACAGTGAGGCATCAGCAGCCTATAACATGTCTCTTCTGGCGGCCCGAGGGGTGGATGTTAGTGAGAAGGTTGGAGGTGACACTCTGGTGAAATGCTGAGGTGACATTCCCTGGGCTCAAGAAGTTAAAGCAAGGTTGATATTCTAATGGTCCAGGCGACCAGTGGTTCTAGTAGGTGGCAACGTGGCCGACATAGCGTCTCAGACAGGAAACTTATTGGTTGGCCATTCACCTCTGGGATCTTGCTGTGTGGAACATGGCTGCTGTACTGGCCATTCTGAGATTTAACAGTTTAACGGGAACCAGCCTCGTGCCCATTTCACCCAAAGCTTCACTAACCACGTTCTTCCCAAATAAATCCGCCTTCCTCCTCGGTCTGGCATTGAAGGCCGCTCCCACCGGAGACCACGAAGTGGAGACATTTCTGTACGTTTTTAAGCGGCGACCTCGAATACATTTAAAGAGGGTCAGAATCCGTCTGTTCAACATGTCCAGAAGCTGGCGCACCGGCACGTGACCTGTACGTTAGCGACTTCCGCCATTGACAAGCTCCTGAGTCTGCGTGCTGACCTACAGCATTGTGGGAGTTGTAGTTTCTCGCTCCTTCCTGGCGTTTTTGAAACGGAGCATGCGCGAAGTCGAACGTCTAACCCGTAACCAGGCAACGGAGCTTTTACAAAGAGTCATTGGACGCGAAACGTTAGCTCTTTTCTCTCCCTCTCCCTGCTGAGATTTTCCAGCATTTTCTTTCTGGCTTCAGATTCCAGCATCCATAGTAATTTGCTTTTCTCCAGGCAACGGAGAAGACGGCGCCCTGACATTGACACTGTCATGGGTGAACAGGTGCAGAATCTTGACACATCCGGAACACAGCCATGCAAAGAGTGAAGGGGGGATTTGGGGGAAAGGTGAAGTGTAAAGACAGCAAGACTTTGAAATGAGGAAGATTTGAGAAAAAGGAATTGGATGCGGTGAAGTGAAGGACTGGGGCATGGAAGGCTGGGGTGAGGGAGAGTTAGACTACAAAATGGTCAGTCAGAGAGTAGGATTTCAGGTGAAGAATGAACGCAAGTTCCAGCAGCAGAGGCAAGAGGCCTTGGAGGAACTGGCTATTGTGGCAGAGCTGATCAGGGCGGCTACTGAGAGAGAGGAGCAAAGGTCGGAGGTGCAGAGTTCAGCACTTCATAAGGTGGAGGAGTCGATCATGAAGACTGGTTGGCCTCGTTAGAGGCAGAGATGGTGCTTGTGGTGGAGGGTCAGAAGCGGTTGAGGGAGATGGTGGCGGACCTGGAGAATCACTCCAGGAGGCAGAATCTCTGGATTGTGGGATTGCCTAAAGGTATTGAAGCAACGCAGGCCACAAAGTATATGTCAAAGATATTTGAGAAGCTGGTGGGGGAGGGGGCCTTTGACCATCCTTCTGAGGTGGATCGAGGTGCACAGGGCATTGAGGAGGAGGTCGAAGGCATGGGAAACAACTGAAGGCAATGGTGGTTCAGTTGCATCGTTTCCTGGACAAAGAGAAGATTCTGCGGTGGGCAAATGATACAAGAGAATGTACCTGGAATATAAGGTGCATAGCTACCAGGACTTGGATGCGGAATTGGCCAAACAGCGAGCTGGGTTCAACAGGGTCAAGGCGGCCCTCTACAAGAAAGTAGTGCTGTATCCTGCTCACCTGTGGATCGTATACCAGAATCAGGAATTTTATTTTGATAGGCCGGAGGAGACGGGTAATTGTATGAGAGACCATGTACTGGGATGCTTGTGAGGACACTGAAATTGTATGTCTTTGTCCAGGACAAGACGATGTTGACGGGGATGGTAGGATCAGAGTATTTGGCGATCGTGGTATCTGACCAAGCGCCACATTGGGTAGATTTGCGATGGCTAAGGGGAGTCTCCAACGGCCACAGTGGAGGTTGGATGTGGGGTTATTGGCAGATAAAGGGATTTGTGAGAAGATAGGGGTGGCTATCCGGAATTATAAGATGGGGGAGGTTTCTGCCCCACGTTGTGGGAGGCACTGAAGGCGGTGGTAAGGGGGTGCTTATCTCGATCCGGGCGTACAAGGAGAGGGTAGAGCGGGCTGAGAGGTTGAGGTTGATGGAGAGCATTCTGAGGGTTGACAGGAGGTACTCAGTGGCGCTTGAGGAGTCGCTGTTGAAGGAGAGACAAAAACTCCAGTTGGAGTTTGGACTTGTGTCCACAGGAAAGGCGATAGGGCAGCTGCGCAGGGCCGGTGGGGCAGTATACGGATATGGGGAGAAAGCAGCAGGATGCTTGCACATCAGTTGAGGAGGAAGGCAGCGGCAAAGGAAATTGGGAGGATGAGAGATGGAGGGGGTATGGTGGTAATGGAGCCAGAGGATGGGTTATTTGAGGTGTTTTACTGGAAATTGTATAGCTTGGAACCTCCGGTGGAGGATGAGAGTATGAGGCAGTTTTTGGACGGGCTAGAGTTCCCTAGGATAGGTGAAGGTGCAAGGGCTGTGGCCCCGATCAGGCTGAGGGTGGTAATGGATTGCGTGGGGTCGATGGTGCTTGTGGTGGAGGGTCAGAAGTTGTTGAGGGAGAAGGTGGGTGGCCTGGAGAATCACTCCAGGAGGCAGAATGTCTGGATTGTGGGACTGCCTGAAGGGATATGTATATCCCACAAAGTATATGTCAAAGATGTTTGAGAAGCTGGTGGGGGACGGGGCCTTTGACCATCCTCCTGAGGTGGATTAAGGTGCACAGGGCATTGAGGAGGAGGTTGAAGGTGTGGGAAACAGCTGAAGGCAATGGTGGTTCGGTTGCATCGTTTCCTGGACAAAGAGAAGATTCCTGGGCCAGATGGGTTCCCAGCCGAGTTCTATAAGAAGTTTTGGTCGGAGCTGGGCCCCTGCTAGTCGGGATGTATACTGAGTTGATAGAGAGAAGAGAGCTTCCCCCAAGCTGTCTCAGACTTCGATATTGCTAATTTTAAAGAAAGACAAGGATCTGGAGCAGTGTGAATTCCAGAGATTCACTACCCTCAGAGTAGAATTCCCTCCTCATCCCTTTTTAAAATAAATTTAGCGTACCCAATTAATTTTTTCTAATTAAGGGGCAATTTAGCGAGGCTGATCCACCTACCTTGCACATCTTTTGGGTTGTGGGGTGAAACCCGCACAAACACAGGGTGAATGTGCTAACTCCACACAGACAGTGACCCAGAGACAGGATCGTTCATCTCGGTCTTAAATGGGCTACACTTTACTCTGAGATTATGCCCTCTGGTCCAAAACTTTTCTAGAAGAGCAAACATCCTCTCAGCACCTACCTTGTCAAGCTTCCTGAGAATCCTATATGTCTCAATAAAGCCGCCTCTCATTCTTCTCCACAAAGCGCCGATCCACCCAACTTACCCTCAGCATAAGAATATCCTTCCATACCTGGGATCAACCTAGTGATGTTCTCTGGACTGCCTCAAATGCCAGTATATCTTTCCTTGGATAAGGAGACCAAATCTGACCATAGTATTCCAGGTGTGATCCAATTAGTGCCTTGTATAGTTTTAGCAGGACTTCTCTATTTTATACTCCATTCCATTTGCCTTCCCAATTACCTATTGAATTTTCATGCTAGCTTTTTGTGATTTATTTACAAGGACCACCAAATCCCTCTGTGCTGCAGTTTTCTGCAGTGTTTCTCCATTTAAATAATATTCAACTCCTTTATTCTTCCTACCAAAGTGCATAACTTTGCATTTTCCTACATTATATTCCATCTGCCAAGTTTTTGCCCATTCATCTAACCTGTCTATATCCCTCTGCAGACTCTTTCTGTTATCCTCACCATTTGTCTTCGCACCTATTTTTGTGTCATCCACAAACTTGGCAATAGTGCATTCACTTCCCTCACCCAAGTCATTAATACATATTGTAAATAATTGTGGCCACAGAATGGATCCATGTGGTACTCTACTACTTACAGGTTGCCATCCTAGAAATACGCCTCTTATCCCAAATCTGTCTTCTATAGTTAGCCAATCCTCTGTCCATGGTAAAATGCTATCCCCAACATCACGGGCTCCTATTTTAGGCCTAGTGTGTACGTCGTTCAGCACTAGGCCAGCTCGGTCAGTAGTGATGCCACCGAGTTACTGTTGGTGATGGACATTGAAGTTCCCTTCCAGAGTACATTCTATGCCTTTGCCACCCTCTCTGGTTTCTCCAACATGGGGGGGGGGGGGGGGTTTGGGGGCAGTGCACAAGGGTGTGGGTGGTGGGGATAACAGTAGGAGGTTTCCTTGCCCATGTTTGACCTGACATCCTGAAACTTCATGGGGTCCAGAATCAATGTTGAGGACTCCCAGGGCCACTGTCTCTGGACTGTTTACCATTGTGCTGCCCAGCACCTCTGGTGGGTCTGCCCTTTTGGTGGAACAGGTCGTACCTGGGGATGGTGATGGTGGTGCCTATGTAATTGGGGCAGATTTTCATCTGCCATTTGGCACAGGCAAAAATGGCATGCCGGCGGAAAAGCCTGCAAGACCGCAGGAACGGGAATCTCAGCAGCAAGCACTAGTTCTCAGATTTTCCCTAACCCTCACCGGTGATGCAAGGACCGGGAGCTCACTTAAATACATTTAAATAAATTTAAATGGCTTCCCCGCCATTTGTTCCTGCCCCCAGGTAGGGAATTTCCACCTTGTCAACATCACGTCAGTGAGGTTTACATCAGCTTTTGCAAAAATGGGAAGCTGAATATTAGAGTTAAAGATAGATAAGGTAAATTGTTTTATCTTTATCATTTTGTATGTGTCAGTAAAAATATAGCTGGGATAAAAGGAATAGTGTGAGTTTGCATCATTTTCTTGTGTTTGTATTGAGATCTTTCAAACCTTCGTGTTTCGTGTCAATAAATGTTTTATTCTTTGTGTTAAAGGTTTATCAGCAGACTCCTGTAAATTTGTTCAGTACCTTTCCACCACCGTTTCTAAAAAAAAATTATTGGGCAGGATCAGCCACAGAGAATCCATTTTGACGCCGCAATCGGGGGGTGCCTGTTTTTGGATGCTCCGCCCCCTCCAAAACGGCATAATCGGTAAGTACGCCACACGCCATTGTGACGGCCTCAGGATGCCACCTGAATGACGCCTCCCTCGATGCACTGCCCCCGATGGGTGACTTCCCGACGGCGTGGATCACTTGTGCTCTGAGTTTTCGTAAACCTCGTGTGACAGCTGTTGACTGTGTCCAGCGCCACCAGTCAGGGAGGAGCCATTCCGCTGGTCGGGGGACTTCAGCAGGGGCGGCGAGGGGGGTTACAGGGAGGCACTATCTGACAGGCAGGAATCGCTGCAGGTCATTGCCGTGTGCAGGCGGGCCCCAGACCTGGCAATTCTCCAGCTATTTCTGTCAGGAATGGCAGGGGTTTTACATGCTGCGGCTGCTGGCCCCCCACCGGGCAGATCATCGGTACGGGGGTGGCGCGACATTTTCACCGTGAAACGTGAGACTTCCTCCGGACATAGCACGGTAGCACAAGTGGATAGCACTGCGGCTTCACAGCGCCAGGGTCGATTCCCCACTGGGTCACTGTCTGTGCGTGGGTTTCCTCCGGGAGCTCCGGTTTCCTCCCACAGTCCAAAGACGTGCAGATTAGGTGAATTGGCCTTAGTGACCAAAAAAGTTAGGAGGGATTATTGGGTTACTGGGATAGGGTGGAAGTGAAGGCTTAAGTGGGCTGGTGCAGGCTCGATGGGCCGAATTGTCTCCTTCTGCACTGTATGTTCTATGTTCTTATAGCCTCAAAATCAGAGAATCCAGCTCTGTACCTATCAAGCCAGGTTTCATTCTGGGATCTGACTTTTCCAGTAGTAAAAAGAGCTGTGATTGTAACACCAAGCAGATTTTGTAATGGCCAGTGACAGAAGGAAGGGAAGGTGTCAGCCTTTTCTGAATGGGGAGTTGTGATTTTGGTGACGGGAATTGCACTCTTTGTTCCTTATGGATAGCCTGGATAGAAAGAGATTGTTTTGGTCATCACCTCTTTCCTCCTCATGTTCCTGCAGCACATCTGACCTTCCTCTGAGCACATCAGATGTTGCAAATTTGGCAAGAATGGTCCTCAAACATAACAAAATTTCAGTGCTTGCCTCCACATGGACTGGTTGGCTGCAGTTTTTTCCCCAAGAGAAGTGATCTGCTGTGCAAAGGTTTGCAAGATTTTTTTTCCAGGATGACCTTCAACTTCTTGTTGCTTACCCTGACATCAATGCCCATAGTAGATCAGCTTGGGGATTCTGTAGTCATCCATGTGGGAGACATGGTCTCTCATCCAAGTTGAAATTTCTGAAGAGTGGTCTCTATGCTGTTAACTCCAGCGCAATGGAGAACCTCATTGTTTGTGATTTTTGTCCTGATGGTGGAAGTGTTCCAGAGTTTTGATATGGTATCTGTCACAGACCCAAGATTCAGTGCCATACAGCAGGTGGTTACAACAATGGCTCATAGCCTGTACTTGGTGCTGGCTGAAATATAACCTTGATATTGGAGACCACAGATTAGGAAATCTTTGAAAGCAATGGAGAACATGTTTTCCATAGTCATTGTCAGCACAAGCCATTGTTACCCAATAGGCATCCTTGGGTTTGCCATGGTGGCACAAATATTCGTGGCACAGTAGATCGCTGCAAAATGAGGACACAGTGACTGCTTTCAGCGTAGCAGTATTGACCTTTATGATTTGCTGCTGGACAGTGAGGCACTAAAATCGTTTACATTTCTAATATGGGGTAAAGTTGACATACTGCACCAACAAATTGATATGCATGCAGTGTGTGTGCAAGCACGACGGAAACCTGCAATCCTAACAAATCTGCATGGCTTGGTCCATCTGCTTCTCTCTGGCATAAGCATGTCTACAGTTCCAGCCTGGAAGGAGCCAGGCACATAAAGGTGAGGATATCCATACTTGACCTATTCTCAACAACCTGCCTGTCGCAGAAGCATCTGTCCATGACCGTATCAGTAGAAATGACCACTGTACAGTCCTTGTGGAGATAAAGTCCCAACTTCACATTGAGGATATCCTCCACAGTGTTGTGTGGCACTACCACCGTGCTAAATGGGATAGACTTTGAACAGATCCAGCAATTCAATACTGGGCAGCCATGAGGCGCTGTGGGCATCAACAGCAGCAGAATTGTACTCAACCACAATCTGCAACCTCATGGCCCAGCATAGCCCCTGCTCTACTAATACCACCAAGCCAAGGAATCAACCCTGATTCAATGAAGAGTGCAGGAGAGCATGCCAGGAGCAACACCAGGCATATAGAATCATAAAATTTACAGTGCAGACGGAGGCCATTCGGCCCATCGAGTCTGCATGAGCCCTTGGAAAGAGCACCCTACCTAAGGCCACACCTCCAACCTATCCCCGTAACCCAGTAACACCACTTAACCTTTTTTTCTTGGGACTCTAAGGGCAATTTAACATGGCCAATCCACCTAACCTGCACATCTTTAGACTGGGAGGAAACCGGAGCACGCGGAGGAAACCCACACATACACGGCGAGAAAATGCATAGACAGTGACCCAAGCCGGGAATCGAACCTGGGACTCTGGAGCTGTGAAGCAACAGTGCTAACTACTGTGCTATGGCACTGCCCCTAAATTTAAAAATGAGGTGGCAACCTGGTGAAGCTACAATACAAGACTACTTGTGTGCCAAACAGCAAGTAATAGACAGAGATAAGCGATTCCACAATAAACGCATAAGATCTTAAAACACAAATTCCAATTAAGGAGCAATTTGGCATGGCTAATCCACTTACCCTGTACATCTTTAGGTTGTGGGAGTGAGACCCATGCAGGCATGAAGAGAATGTGCAAACTCCACACAGACAGTGGCCCAGGTCCAGGATCGAAACCGTGTCCTCACCGCCATGAGGCAGCAGTGCTAACCACTGCACCACCGTGCTGCCTACGAATGCATCAGATCTAAGGTCCGCACTGGCCTTGCCAAATTTAATGAACTATTACTGGGCAGCAAATATAGCCATGGTTATGAAGTGGGTAGTGGGGGAGGAACCGGCGTGTGAGCGGATTGAAGCAGCTTCTTGTAAGAACACTAGCATAGGTACACTGTTGACGGCGGTTCTGCTGTTCTTGCCGGCCAAGTACTCCACGAGCCCGGTACTGGTGGCAGCCCCGAGGGTGTGGGGACAGTAGCAGCAGCATCTGGGGTTGGGGGGTGCCTCGATTTGGACACCGATCTGCAAGAATCATAGATTTGCACCAAGGGGGTTGGATGCGGGGCTCCGGGGGTGACAGCAGATGGGGGTCGAATGGTTTGGGGAATTTTGGGGGGGGCAACTTCTTGGGTCTAGAGGAATTGGAAGAGGGGTATGAGCTGCCCAGTGGGATTAGGCTCCTATACGTAAAAGTGTGGAATTATGTTATGAAGCAGGTGTCATCCTTTCCCATCCTGTCGCTCCCGGGGCTACACGACAAGGTGGTTGTTGAAAACAGGAGTTAGCAAGGGCAGGGTGTCAGATATTTATACGGAATTAATGGATTGGGAGGGAGCCCCAATAGAAGAAGTTAAACGGACGTGGGAGTTGGAGCTGGGAAAGGAAATGGAGGGTGGGTTGTGTGGGGAGGCTTTCAGGAGAGTGAATTCATCCTCTTCATTCGCTAGGCTTAGCCTCATCCAATTTAAATTAATCCATAGGGCGCATATGACTGTGGCCAAAATGAGCAGGTTGTTCGAGGGGTGTGGGTGGTGCATGGGGAGGCCCGCAAACCATGTCCACATGTTTTGGGCTTGTCCAAAGCTGAAGGGGTTCTGGCGGGGGTTCGTTGATGTAATGCCCGAGGTGCTGAAGGTTTTCCCGGGTCCAGAAATGGTGATTTTCGGAGTGTCAGTATACCTGGGAGTATAGGGGCCAGGAGTGTTTTGGCCTTTGCCTCCCTAGTAGCCCGGAGATGGATTTTGTTGGAGTGGAGGGACTCGGGGTTGTCAAAGCCGTACGTGTGGATGAGTGACCTCGCGGAATTCCTCAGGCTGGAAAAAGAGGGTCAGTGGGGAGGTTTGCCCGGAGATGGGCAAAGAGGTTCCCTGTTCTCTTTTTGGTTTTGGTCCTGTTTAATGGGTATATATAAATGCCTTAATAAAAATATTTTTAAAAAGGTCTAAGCTGTACAGTCCTGCCACATCCAGCCGTGAATGGTGATGGAAAATTGAACAACTGACTGGAGGTGGAGGCTCCACAAATATCCCCATCCTCCATGATGGAGGAGCCCAGCACATAGGTGCAAGGGCAAGGCTGAATCTCAGTATCCTCCGGGGGTCGCCAGCATCACAGATGTCAGACTTCAGCCAATACGATTCACTCTACGTGATATCAAGAAACAGCTGAAGGCACCAGATGCTGCAAAGGCCATAGACCCTGACAATATTCCGGAAATAGTCCTGAACAAAGAATGAAGTAAAGTACAACACAGGAACAGGCCCTTCGGCTCTCCAAGCCTGTGCCGACCATGCTGCCCGTCTAAACTAAAATCTTCTACACTCCCGGGGTCCGTATCCCATCCTAATCATGTATTTGTCAAGATGCCCCTTAAACGTCACTATCGTCTCTGCTTCCACCACCTCCTCCGGCAGCGAGTTCCAGGCACCCACTACCCTCTGTGTAAAAAAACTTGCCTCGTACATCTCCTCTAAACCTTTCCCCTCGCACCTTAAACCTATGCCCCCTAGTAATTGACCCCTCTACCCTGGGAAAAAGTCTCTGACTATCCACCCTGTCTTTGCCCCTCATAATTTTGTAGACCTGAAGACTTGTTTTCCAGAAATTGCTGCACCCCTAGCCAAGCTGACTTGTTTTCCAGACATTGCTGCGCCCCTAGCCAAGCTGTTCCGGTACAGCTACAACACTGGCATCCACCTGGCAATGTGGAAAATTGCCCAGGTGTGTCCTGTACACAAGAAACAGGACAAATCCAACCCAGCCAATTAATGCCCTATCAGTCTACAATCTGTCATCAGCAAAGTGATGGAAGGAACCATCAACAGTGCTATCAAGCAGCACTTACTCAGCAATAATCTGCACACGGATACTCAGTTTGGATTCTACCAGGGCCACTCAGTTCCTGACCTCATTACAGCCTTGTTTCAAACGTGAACAAAAGAGCTGAATGCCAGAGGTGAGGTGAAAGTGACTGCCCTTGACATCAAGGCGGCATTTGACCTAGTATGGCATGTTGCTCGTTCTGGGTGAGTGTGCTTTACATTCAATTTGGCTCTGTTTTGTTCCTTAGCTCTAGAGTCGCCAGGTATCGTTAAGATACCGCCACAAGTTTCAAGTTCAAGTTCAGACCAATAACTCCATACACCAGTTAGTAAGTTCAAACAAGACACGTTTATTATAATACAGTTATCTACTAATTGTGCATATAAAACTACAAGACTAGGCTAATCCTACCACTAACAGGCCAAATACTTATCTGGATAAGGGAACTGCCAGATCAGGGAACAACGGCCTCTAGCTTTGTCCTGGAACCGCAGGCTTCCAGTCGGTGTGGACTAAAGGGGTGAGGAGTGTCTATTCTCGTCGCGGGCGTTGTATGACACTTACTTGTCGGTGTAGCAATTGGCCAGGCCTCTCCTCCTCGTGTTCAAGTTCCTGGAGAGCTGCTGCAAAGGTGTTCTGCTGGGAGGGCCAGCTAAGAGAGAGAGCTGGGGTCGGGGTCTCTGTCTTATACTGTTTTGGCTTTCGCGCCCATCTGGGCGGACCCTCTATAAACTTGCAATCGATTGGGTCTCTTCCCAATTGATTGATTTGAATTTCCCCAATAACGGGGCTGTTCATCGATCACTGGGCGGTTCTTGGGGCTGTTTGTATCTTATTGTCCGGGACTCCTGCTGGCGCCGAAGAGTCTAGCTTGGCCTTTGTTATTCTTAATTATGTTCATTGTGCCCGGGAATCGCTCAATTAATATGTGCAGCTTGTTAGTTTCTATGCTGTCTGGTTTCTTCACAGACAGAATCCACAGAGAGGTTATGCAACCTGCTTGCCTCTCTGTCATTGTCCGATTTTCCCTGCATGCAACTCAGTGTTCCATTTTATGTCGGGAAGTGGCCAGCTTTGGTGGCTACACTCCCTCCTTGTGATCCTAACGCGAGTGTCTACTCTCATGGCGTGCGTTGTGTGACACTTACTTGATGGCGGCTGCTGGCCAGGCCTCTCCTCTCCGTGGTCAAGTTTGAGAGCTGCTACAAAGGTGTTCTTGTTGGGAGGGCCGGCAGAGAGAGAGCTGGGGTCGGGGTCTCTGTCTTATATCTCTCCCAGGGTCTCGCGCCCACCTGGGCGAACCCTCTATACACTCGCAATCGATTGGGTCTCTTCCCAATCGATTGATTTGAATTTCCCCAATAATGGGGCAGTCCCTCGATCAATGGGCGGTTCTTGGGGCTTATTGTTTTGGACTTCTCTTGGCGCCGAGAAGTCTGGCCTTCTATTCACTGTAGCGATTTGAGTTAACTTGTTTCCATTGTACCTGGGAATCACTGGGTATCGCCTCATTAGTATGCTAACTTGTTTTCTTTCACAGTGCTGTCTGGTTTCTGCAGCAGTCAGAATACACAAGTGCTTTTGCAAGCTGCTTGCTTTTGCAACATGTCCATTTTCCCTGCATTCTTTGTAATCTTCCATTTTGTGTTGGGCAGTGGCCACCCCAGGCATCAAGGAACCCGAGCAAAACGAGTCAATGGGAATCAGGGTGAAAACTCTCCGCGGGCTGGAGTCATAACTGGCACAAAGAAAGATGGTTGTGGTGCTTGGAGGTCAATCATTGCAGCTCCAGGACATCACTGCAGGAGTTCCTCAGGATAGCATCCTAGGCGCTATCATCTTCAGCTGCTTCATCAATGACCTCCCTTCCATCATAGGGTCAGAAGTGGGGATGTTTGCAGATCACTGCACAATATTCAGCACCATTTAAGACTCCTTAGATAACAAAGTAGTCCATGTCCAAATACAGCATAATATCCAGGTTGTGCTGACAAGTGGTCTGTTACATTTGTGCCACACAAGTGCCCGGCAATTATTATTATTATCTCCTGTGAGAGAGGATCTAACCATCACCCCTTGATACTCTCCACTTGCCTGGATGAGTGCATCTCTAACAACACTCAAGAAGCTCGACACCATCCAGGACAAAGCAGCCCGCTTGATTGCTACCCTTTCCACAAACATTCAATCCCTCCTCCAACGAACACTGACAGCCTTGTGTGCCATCTACAAGATGCACTGCAGGAACTCACCAAGGTTCCTTCGGCTGCACCTTCTAAACCACAACCACCGGGAAGGACAAGAGCAGCAGATACCTGGAAACCCTACCACCTGATGGTTCCCCTCCAAGTAACTCACCACCCAGACTTGGAAATATATTGCCATTCCTTCACTGTCGCTGGGTCAATATCCTGGAACTTAGTCCCTAAGAACACTGTGGGTGTACCTACATCACAGGGCTGCAACGGTTCAAGAAGGCAACTCACCACTACCTTCTGAAGGGTAATTAGGGATGGGCAATAAATGCCAGCCTAACCAGCAATGCCCACATCCTGTAAATTAATTTAGATGTTTTGCATTGTTCTTTGTTGAGGTTCAAGTAGGTGAATTGCTCCCTTTTTTTATTCGTCCTTGGGATGTGGGCGCCCCATTGAGCTAGCATTTGTTGCCCATTACTAATTGCCCTTGAACTGAGTGGCTTGTTAGGCCATTTCAGTGGGGGGCAGTTCAGAATCAACCGCATCGCTGTGTGGGTCTGGAGTCACATGTAGGCCAGACTGGGTAAAGATTGCAGATTTCCTTCCCAGAAGGACATTAGTGAACTAGATGGGTTTTTATGACAATCGGCAATGCTTTCATGGTCATCATTAGACTTTATTGAATTCAGATTTCACCATCTGCATTGTGGGATTCGAACCCGGGACCCCAGAGCATACCTGGGGTCTCTGGATTACTAATCCAGTGACAATACCACTCGGCCACCGCCTCCCCACACCATAGCATTCTGCTGAGAGCCCTTCTCCTCTTCCACCTTCTCCAATCTCCAGCGTCTTAACCTGCTCTCTTCCGCCTCCATTCATTCTCCAAGTCCTCTTGCATTCCAAGGGGATTTCCTACCAGTGGGCTGGTTTAGCACACTGGGCTAAATCGCTGGTTTTTACAGCAGACCAAGGCAGGCCAGCAGCACAGTTCAATTCCCGTATCAGCCTCCCCGAACAGGCGCCGGAATGTGGCGACTAGGGGCTTTTCACAGTAACTTCAGTGAAGCCTACTTGTGACAATAAGCGATTTTCATTTTTCATGTCAGTGAGCAACCTCTTTGTGCAGAAAAGTTGACATCAGCAAAAACTCTTCACCTGCCGCACCACTCCCATTTACAGACTTTTGTAACTTTAAAAACTATTAAAAAAACACAAAATGCTTCCAGAATAGTAACAATTAACTTGTAAGCAGTTGATTATCCCCTTCAGTAAAACTGGTGAAGTAATTTGCTGAACATGTGATCAGCTATGCAAGGTTAAGAAACAACTTTAGTTGGAACATTGAGCTCCAGAATGGAACTGCCGGCATCAAATCAGCATTATAGGTTGATAATCATGATCTGCACGTACTGCTTACTTCAAGGAGATCGGCAGATATTCACTGCGTATGTGAAAATGTCATTACTAACATGACACTTGGCACGATTTGCTTCACAGTGTGCACATGTGCACAGATATCATTTTGGAGCTCTAAGGGTACCATATAGAATGTACTTGAGCAGAATTTTCTGAAGAAAGTACCTGCTGCATTAATGGTCATTAGATTTTGAAAAAAACATCAAGATAGTCTTACAATTTTGTAACAGGCAATTCCACGCAACCAGTCCCTGTCATCATTTATACTCTATGTGAGCAAATAATTCTGATCCCATTTCCCACATCCATGCAACCCTTTTTCCTTCATCCGCCAACCCACTCAAATCTTGCATGTTGACATAATTTCTGCTTTAACAACCAACACCCGTAGCTCCCTGTCTGAAGAAATTTCTCCAGCCCTCTGTTCTAAATCTCTTACTTAACATATGTTTCAGCAAAACCACATCTGCAATAGTGGAATACCTTTTCACCATCCCAAAACATAAGTAGTTCTAGACATTGGTGTAGTCTTTCAATAGAACAAAATCCCCCGAGACTGCATCTGTTTGTGACACAAAGAACTACAGGGAATTTACTGCAGCAGGTTTTTTTGTTTTGTTTTTGTGTTTGCTTTTCTCCGAAGTGAATTTGCAATGGATTCTCACAAACAGCCATCACCAACATGTCATAACAGTCACGAGAAAGGGCAGAGTCTTTGAAAAACAAAAAGCAAAGTTTGTGACAACTGCATTTGGATAAATTATTGAGTGTTTGCCCATACTGTAATTTTCAAATGGAACATATTCTAAAGAGATGAAATGCCCATATTTATAAATGCAATCCACCTAAAATTCAGGACAGACTAACTAGTTATGAAATTTACACAAAGTCCCTAATTACTTCTTAATGCTATGAATATTTAATTATCTAATTGCAGAGTGAATATTGCATCAAAAATTCTGAATTTGTATTAATTTGGAGTAGCAACTATTGTAGTTGAGTTTATCATGAATATATTCCTTCAGTTACAACACATGCCTTCATTGCATCAATATTAGTTTGCATTCTCATTAAATGTTTTTTATCTGATTAGAATTAATGTCACATCAAAAGAACTCAGCTCAATATTCTTCACAGGTTCTACCAGCTTCTCACCAAAATCCAGCAGGACTGAAAAATGATGGAGACCTGGTTTTGAAATGAGGACTGGGCAACCCCATCCAAGCCCAGTCACCCTGTCTTTCTAGCCAGAATGGGAAGGTAGGCACCCAGACTGGCACATAGAATTGTATTTCTATTAGTTTGCACCACTTTTACCAGTTGCATTTTCTTGTAGGGTTGATCGATGGCTTTGCAAATGGAAAAATTAGCTATAGATACTGGAGATAAATGAATCATATCCTAACCGTTGAATTTGTGCATCATTTATTATGCTGTGCATGGCTCTTATGTCATAGAAGTCAAACATTTATCTGTTCTTCCAATGTTATGACAGTTGTGGCTTGATTGATAGCACCCTTGCCTCTGAGTAACAAGGTTGTGAGTTCAATACCTACACCCGGCTTGAGCATAAAGTAATCTCCGCAAATAGTCCAGTACGGTGCAATACTGAGGCAGCGCTGCATTGTTAAAGGCACAAAAGGGAAAATGCTGGAAAATCTCAGCAAGTCTGGCAGCATCTGTAGGGAGAGAAAAGAGCTAACGTTTCGAGTCCGATGACTCTTTGTCAAAACTTTGTTAAAGGCACTGTCTTTTGGATGAGACTTTCAGCAAGGTCACATCTGCCCTTTTAGGTGGATGGGAAAGATCTTATGCCACTATTTTGAAGAACAGTTGAGTTATCCTCATTGTTTTGGCCATATTTATCCCTCAACAGCATCACAAAAACAAATTATCTGATCATTATCACATTGTTGTTTGTGGGCTTATGAAGTGTGCAAATTAGCTGCTGCCTTTCCACCATGTAACTACACTTCAAAAAGTATTTTGTCGGCTGTATAGAATATTAAGATGCTGTGTGCTCATGAAAGGTGTTTCATAAACACAAGCCTTTTTTTAAATAAAGTTAGAGTATCCAATTATTTTTTTCCAATTAAGGGACAATTTAGTGTGGTCAATTCGCCTAGCCTGCACATCTTTTTGGGTTGTGGGGGTGAGACCCATGCAGACACGGGTAAATGTGCAAACTCCACCCCAACAGTGATCCGGGGCCGGGATCAAACCCAGGTTCTCGGTGCTGTGAGGCACAGTGCTAACCACTGCGCCACCATGCCATCTCTATATAAACACAAACCTTTATTTCTTCTTTTCCTCTGCTTTCACATAACTTGAAAGGTCACCCATATGCTTTCCAGTGAACATGTCTTACCATTTAATTTGTTTGTGATTCATTTAATTACATATGCACATCACATAACAAATCATAAATCTTTGATATGAACTGAATACCTGTTCATTTGTGTAAACTATTATTTTATGAAGTTTCACCAACATTGATATATCTTCATAAATTTATAGAACATAGAACAGTACAGCACAGAACAGGCCCTTCGGCCCTCGATGTTGTGCCGAGCCATGATCACCCTACTCAAACCCACGTATCCACCCTATACCCATAACCCAACAACCCCCCTTTAACCTTACTTTTTTAGGACACTACGGGCAATTTAGCATGGCCAATCCACCTTACCCGCACATCTTTGGACTGTGGGAGGAAACCGGAGCACCCGGAGGAAACCCACGCACACACGGGGAGGACGTGCAGACTCCGCACAGACAGTGACCCAGCCGGGAATCGAACCTGGGACCCTGGAGCTGTGAAGCATTTATGCTAACCACCATGCTACCGTGCTGCTTATAATGATGTAATAAAGTCTCAATATTGAATTGATGCACACCATCTGTATTCTTTATACTAAAATTAGCTAAAATAAAGCAGCTCTCATGCTGAGGAAACAATTAAGGTTTATTTTTATAGACCAACAGATCATAAGAAATAGGAGCGGGAGTAAGTCATTCAGTCTCTTGTGCCTGCTCTGCCATTCAATAGGACCATGACTGATCTGATTGTGGCCTTAACTGTACTTCCTGCCCGTCTCTCACAACAATTGAGTCTTGTTGGTTAAAAGTCTAACTCAGCTTTGAATATATATTCAATGTCCCATGCAGCCTCCACCACCCTCTGGGGCCGAGAATTCCAAAGTCTAACGACTCTGAGAGAAAAAATCCTCCTCATTCCTGTCTTTAATTGGGAAACCCCCTTTTTAAAAAAAAAACTGTGCCGCTTAGTCCTTGACACCCCCAGAAGGGGAAACATCCTCCCAGCATCCAGCCTGTCAACTCCCCTCAGAATCTTATGTTTTCCATTCTTCTCAACTCCAATAAGTATAGGCCTAATCTCCTCAGTCTTTCCTTATAAGACAGCACCTTCATCCCAGTAATCAGCCAAGTGAACCTTCTTCAAACTGCTTCCAATGCAATTATTTTCCTCCTTAAGTAAGGCGACCAAAACCATATGCACTACACCAGATCTAGTCTCATAGCCCTGTACAGCTTTAGCGACACTTCAACCGCATTGCAATAAAGGCTAGCTTTTTATGATTTATATAGCAGAACACCCAAATCCCTCTGAACCACAGATTTCCGCAGCTGCTCTCTATTTAAATACTATTCTACTTTTCTATTCTTCCTATCAAATTGGACAGGCTCACGCTTTCAGACATTATACCCCTGCTTATATGTTACTCCCTCCATACCCTGAGCTCTTAGCTTCTGCAGTAACCTTATATGTGGCTCAAGCATTTTCCTTTATGACAGATGTTAGGCTACCTGTCCTGCACTTGGCTGCTTTTTAAAAAAATCTCTCCTGTCTTAAATGAAGGTGTTACATTTGTGATATTCCAATATACAGCAACCTTTCCAGAATTCAGGGAATTTTGAAAACTTGCAGCTATCTCTGCAGCCACTTCTTTTAAGGGTTTAGGATGAAAGCCATCAGATTCCAGGGGACTTGGCAGTCTTTACTCCCAATAGTTTTTCCAATACCTTTCCCATTGTGATTGTTTTAAGTTGCTCACATTTCTGTCTTGATTTTCAACTATTCTTTGGATGTTTTTTGGATTTTCTACAGTGAAGATTAATATAAAATACTTGTTCAATCCATTTGCTTGTTTATGATTTTTAATTCCCCATCTCATCCTCTAAAGGACCAACGCTTACTTTAGCTACTCTTTTCCTTTTTATATACAGTATTTGGAAAAACTCTTACACTTTTTATATTCCCAGCTGGATTTCTCTCATACTCTAATTCTGCCCTCATTTTTAGTTTCAAGTATTCTTTGCTGACTTCAAAAATTAGTTCAATTGTCTGACCTACCACAGTATTATAAACATTTGTTCAATTTAATAGTATCAGCACGGTAGCACAGTGGTTAGCACTGCTGCTTCACAGCACCAGGGTCCCAGGTTTGATTCCCGGCTTGGGTCACTGTCTGTGCGGAGTCTGCACGTTCTCCCTGTGTCTGCGTAAGTTTCCTCCGGGTGCTCCGGTTTCTTCCCACAAGTTCCGAAAGACGTTCTATTAGGTAATTTGGACATTCTGAATTCTACCTCTGTGAACCCGAACAGGTGCCGGATTGTGGTAATAAGGGGCTTTCCACAGTAACTTCATTGCAGTGTTAATATAAGCCTACTTGTGACAATAAAGATTATTATTATATCTTTAATTTACTTAATTGGCCATGGATAGTAAATCCTTCTCATAGAGCATTATATCTTTGTTGAAAGTTATGAAATATCTCCCCAAATGTCTGCCACTGATTCTGTACTGTGCAAACTTTTAAACCTATTTTCCCAATTCACTTTAGCCAACTCTGTCTTCATATCATTGTAATTGTCATTATTTAAGCTGAAGGCAATTATCTTAGACCCATGTTTCTGACCCTCAAACTGAATTTGAAATTCTATCATATCATAATCAGTAAGTCAAATGACATATTCCTTCAGTTGTTTGGAATACGCAGAGTACAGATTGTACTCTACCAGCCTGCACTTGCAAAGCCCAAAACAAAATGTCTGCTGTTAGATGTGATTCTGCAATTGGGCAGCACTTACTGAATGTGTTAATATCTATGCTAACAACCAATTTAAGATGATCAGTTGAGCTCAAAACATGGCTCACTTATGCTTGCTACAAGTGGCATATATTCATACACAGGGACCTGTTCGCTGCAAAAAGGAGAAGAATATGTCGAAACTATACATCTTTTTTGAATGACATGGAATCTTAGGGAGCCTATAGTTTCCTGTTTTTTCTCCATGACAATGTCTTGGCTAATCAAAGTTGACTTGCCAACCAATCAGGACCCAGTTCTCCTGTAACATAAACTGTTGCTGTTTGAAATTTGACATTCTTGCATTTGTCCCGATGAGAGCAAGACAAAAGCTTGTCTCTCTTTTTAGCAATATCACATTCTATGCTACCTATTGACAATCAGTAAGTAATTTGTGTTATCTTTGTCAATTAACACAAGAGCAATAAATCGGCACTCCTTAGCCAGTAAAAAAAATCTATGTTGTAGCTATGAGAGCACTGTATCCTAGCCTCTAGACCACCAGCAAAGCGGTGTAGAAGCTTTGAGAGTTGGCTGATCTACACCACCTTCGCCATTTCTTCACTTCAGACCATTTTCCCCAGGGACAACTTTCATCTACGGTTGGTTCTTCTTATGAACTTTGCCTTCTCTGTTTTTTTGTTTTGCAACTTGTTTATCCTACCTTACTACAACATCCACATATAATACATGTGATCATCCACAAGAAGCTCACATTTCATTGTATGGAGATAAAAATATTTTGTCATCTTTGATTAATTTTGATGCCAACTACACATAGATAATGAACTAACAATAACCTTTCATTGTAAGTTATATATTCACTTTGTTGTGCCTATAAAATTGACACCCGAGCAACTCTTATTTTTTGTATCTAACAATGTGGTTATTTATTTAAACTAAGAATAAATAACTAATGTGTCTTGTTTCATTGATTTTTTTAATTTATTCATGGGATGTGGGCATCACTGGCATGGCCAGCATTTACTACCCATCCCGAATTGCCATTGAGTAGGTGAGGGTGAGCTGCCTTCTTGAACCGCTGCAGTCCACGTGGTGTAGGTGCTCCCACAGTGCTGTTAGGGTGAGAGTTCCCACCCTAACAGCAATGAGAGTAAAGGAATAACGATAAAAGTCCAATTGGATAAGCGAGTGTGGTAAGGAAGGAACCTCCAGGTGATGGTCGCATGACGCATGTGTTAATCAACTCGGTCCTCTGACAAACTCACTTTCTTTGGGTTTAATTTGGACACAACATACACCAATTTATCAGTAGTCTAACTGCTCAACTAATCAAACCCATTTTCGAGGCATCCCAGATGGTATGTAAACATGTGGTAGACCTCTTGCATACGTAAATGCGGGGCCTAATCTCTGTTGAAGGACCTGATAATAAAATAGTTTAGGATGAGACAAACAGATCTTGGACCTGCCCTGCTCCAAATTCCTCAGTGGCTCCTTTTTGTGAGGGTCACAAAGAATCCAGCACGAGTTGAAGGACAGTAAGAAGTAATATAGCAGCAGCAGCATACTCCTCTCTAGCTGGTTCCAAACTGGCCAGCTTTATTTATGCAGGGAATCTCCTAATGATTTCACCGCCCCCCTCATTGGGGAAGCTCATACTCCCAAAGGATTGTGGGATTGCCATTAGTCCCCAGCCAGTGGTAAGCAGGCAGGTTATAACATCCCTCCCCCGCAAAGCCCAAGGAAGCCACCGAAGACCCTGGTGAAGGAGGGCATCGGACTTGTTTTGCCGCAGGCCAGACACCATTTGCATGAGGCAGCATGTACTGAGACGGAGAACGGCGCTTCCGTGATGAACGGCGTAACGGTTGTACATCCACGGCCCGTGGGCCCGAGGATTCCCCCTCTGAGATGTCCTGTGTCTCCATCTCAGAGTCGGAGTCCGCTGCCTCCATCATCTCGGCGTCTCTATCTCTACATGGTTCTGCAACGACCTGCACATGCTTTAAGTGCAGCACCAGAGGACGATTGTGAGGAATACTCTCCACTGTGTCTGGTCTCTGTTGCTGTAGAAATGAGCTCCTCGGGAGGGGAATCTTTGGAAGTGATCGTCTTCTGGACCGAACATGGTCTACATGCTTGTGCTGGAGACGCCCTTGGGCTTGCACCTGGTAAGAGATAGGGCCCGTTTGGCGAAAGATTACGCCAGGGATCCACTGGGCACCACCAGCAAAATTTAGAACGAACACTGGGTTATCGGGCGCAAACTGCCAAATCGGCTGATGCCAATAAAAACCATGTCCCTGCCATTCTTGAGTGTGGCGTGCTTTTGCACCAATGTCAGCGAAAACCACGCGAAGGCGGGTGCGAAGTCTCCGGCCCATTAGGTGTTCCGCGGGAGCTACCGCAGTCACCGCATGTGGGGTGGTCCGATATGAAAACAACGAGTCAGTCTCATGTCCAGAGACCCGGAAGACTGCTTCTTTAGGTCTTGTTTGAATGTCTGCACTGCGCGCTCCGCCAACCCATTGGAAGCCGGGTGATATGGAGCGGTGCGGATATGGCTTATGCCGTTCATCTTCGTAAACCTCTCAAACTCATCACTTGTGAATGGAGTGCTGTTGTCCGTGACCAAGACCTCGGGGAGGCCATGCGTACTGAAAGACAAACACATCTTCTCGCTTGTTGCACAGGACGTTGTGCTTACCATCTTATGCACCTCTAGCCATTTAAACTGGGCGTTGATTAATAGAAGGAACATGGATCCTTGAAAAGGGCCGGCGAAATCCGCATTCAAGCGCGCCCAAGGCCGTCCTGGCCATTCCCAGTGATGTAGGGGCACGGCCGGCGGAAGCTTCTGGTGCTCCTGGCAAATGGAGCAGTTTTGGGTCACCTTCTCAATGATGGTATCGAGGCCTTGCCACCAGACATAATACCGGGCCAACATTTTCATTTTTGTCACACCCGGATGCCCATTGTGCAAGTCTCTCAGCATCAGCTCCTGTCCTTTTTCTGGGACAATCACACGTGTCCCCCACAAGAGGACACCGTCTTCCACACTAAATTCTGATAGCTTGGAGTAACATGCCCGCAACTCGCCTGGGAGCTGTCTATGCTACCCACCATACAGGACTATGTGCCAAACCCTTGACAGGACTGGCTCCGTCTGGGTCCATTCACTGATCTCCCTTCGAGGAGGAACATCCGACGGCCACTGGCGTCGATCCTGACATCGCCTCGCCCAAAGTACCACAAGGGTGCGGGGAGACGCTTTTGGACGGAAGGGGTTGCGCCCCAAGGCATGCACCTCCATTCCCAATAGCTCCTGCACTCCCCGTTCTGTGTTTTATCGGGACAATACTATTTGAATGGCGTGTTGAAAAGTCAATGTGGTATTGTGGTATTTCCATTAGTCCCCAGCCAGTGGTAAGCAGGCAGGTTATAGCACTCCTGTACCTGCAAACAAAAGGTAAGGGGCTGAATTCTCCGCCAGCGGGATGCTCCATTTTGCCAGCAGCCCGGGGGTTTCCTGACTACCCCACAATGGGAAACACCATTGACCAGCCGGCGTAACGGAGCATCCCGCTGGCGTGCTGAAACAGAAATGTAGCGAAGCGGAACTGAGAATCCAGCCCAAGATATTTATAAAACTTTTCCTGTGAGCAGAATGCTCCTTGACTCCAGTCTTCACAATCAGCCCTCCCTCTATCCCATCAACCAGGACTTAGCAGAATGTTGCATGCAAGGCACAAAGACTGAAATTGATATTTCCCATTGAGCAAACTGCCTGCAGATGTGCAAAAGGCACCAGCACCACTCTTCATGGGCGGGATTCTCTGTTTCTGAGACTAAGTGTTGATGCCAACACAGAATCCGTGGACTTTTACGACAGAAAAACCACGCTGCACCTGGACCGATTCTGCTAGCACCGGTGCCGCGTGGAACAAAATCCATTCCAATGAAAAACAGTGCGGATTCGGCGGGTCCGTGATCGACACTCGGGAGGCTGACAAGCTGCAGCCGCACATACACGTTACTCAGCTCACACACACTTATCCAAGCCAAAAAGATGGCAATGGTTGTGGAGTGCGCCCATACAGCTGATAGGTCAGCTGATGCCAGAGGGCACCTCAGGGGTGGCCTGGGGGGAGACACCTATACGACCTGTGGCACCAAGTTCAAAGTAGGCCATTAGTGGTGCGCACAGCTGCACTGCTGTCTTGCCAACTGCGGCAATGGTAATCCATGCCCGTCCCCGAATTCACAGCCCACCTCCTGGTCACTCCCCACAACTCCCCCTGGCAGGAGCTCCTGGCCAGGGGCACAACTGTCAGCAAACTATGGCAATTTGGACACCTTCCATACCCCCTCTCTCTCTCCCCATCAGCAACCACCACACCAGTTTCACAATTTTTAAAAGCACAAGTGAAACACACCGTCGGGAACTCGGCCCATTGGAGGTGGGGAATCGTGGAGGCCCCGGAGAACACCGCTAATTATATGCAAATAGTGTCTACATGTGGAGTGAAATGGCATTGACGCCGTTTTCAAGGTGATGGAGAATCGCGATTTGGCATCAAATCGGCACCTGCCGCGATTTTGGAGTCCAAAGCTATTCTCCGCCCAATCGCAGTTTCCGATTTCAGTGTCGGTAACGTAGAGTCCCGCCCTGTACCAATGAGATGTAATGTTTACAAAAATTGATCCTAGGACTTCTTGGTTCAGATGTGAAGTGTCAAGTCTCGGACTGAAAACAGATCTTGATGGAAATTGGCCTCCTAATGTAAAATGTGGAACCTTCCTCTTACGTTGGGCTCAGCTAATTATTTGTTAAACTTGTTAAGAGTGGGCCTTTTTCCCCTCTCTATTTTAAGAAAATAAAGACATAAGAAACTGGAGCAGGAATGAACAATACAGCCTCTCACGTCTACTCCAACATGGATACAATCATAGAATACCTACAGTGCAGAAGGAGTCCATTTGGTCCAAGGTGTCTGCATTGACCCACTGCACCCAGGCCCACTCCGCTGCCCTATCCCCGTAATCCCACCCAACGTTTGGACACTAAGGGGTAAATTAGCATGGCCAAACCACCTTAGCTTTGGACTGTGGAAGGAAACCGGAGCACCTGGAGGAAACCCACGCAGACACAGGGAGAATGTGCAGACTCCACATAGACCGTCACCCAAGTTCAGAATCGAGCCCGGGTCCCTGGTGCCGTGAAGTAGCAGTGCTAACTACTTTATCACCGTGCCACCAATCTTGGTCTCAACTTCACTTTTCCCCTTGGTCCTCATATCCTTTCCCTGAGAGATCCGAGGTCCGACAATCTTCAGCTGCTTCAGCAATGACCTCCCTTACATCATAAGGTCAGAAGTGGGGATTTTGTGGAGCACTGCACAATGTTCAACACCATTAGCAGTTCCTCAAATAATGAAGCAGTCCATGTCCAAATGCAGCAAGACCTGGACAATGTCTAGGCTTGGGCTGACAAGTGACAAGTTACATTTGCGCCACACAAGTGCCAGGCAATGACCATCTCCTACAAGAGAGAATCTAACCACCACCCCTTGACATTCAATGGCATTACCATCGCTGAATCCCACACAATCAACATCCTGAGGGTTACTATTGATCAGAAACTGAGCTGAACTAGCCATATTAATACTGTGGCTACCAGGGCACGTCAAAGGCTAGGAATCCTACGGCGAGTAACTCACCTCCTGACTCCCCCAAAGCCCATCCACCATCTGCAAAGCACAAGTTAGGAGTGTAATGGAATACTCTCCACTTGCCTGAATGTGTGCAGCTCCAACAACACTCAAGAGGTTCAACACTATCCAAGACAAAGCAGCTTGCTTGCTTGCTACCCCTACCACAAACATTCAAAGCCTCCACTACCACTGAACTATGGCAGCCGATTGTACCATCTACAAGATGCACTACTGTAACTCACCAAGGTTACTTAAACAGCACCTTCCAAATTCACGACCACTACCATCTAGAAGGACAAGAGCAACAGATACCTGGGAACCCCACCACCAGGAGGTTCCAGTCCAAGTCACTCGCCAACCTGACTTTGAAATATATCGCAATTCCTTCACTGCCACTGGGGCAATATCCTGAAACTCCCTCCCTAACAGCACACCTCCTAGAACTCCCTAACAACACAGCTCAAGGACTTTAGCGGCTCAAGAAGGTAACTCGCCACCACCTTCTGAAGGGCAACTAGGAATGGTAATAAATGCTGGTCTAACCAGGAACACCTACATCCCGTAAATGAATTTTTAAAAAGATCAAAAATGTATCACGTTAACCTTCGAGGATTGTAATTTGTTAGACCAGTTGCACCCTTGAGCAGTATAAACACTGTGGGCGCGATTCTCCCAGACAGGGAGAAATCGTAAGGCTGGCGTCAAATCCGGGCGGGTTTGACGCCAGCCCCCCCCCCCCTCCCCGACCGGGAACCGATTCTGGTCCCCGGTCGGGGCTAGTATGCCGCGGCCGTAAACTCCGGCATCGCGGGCTTAACGAATTTCGTTAAGCCCGCTTGCCAGAGTTTGCGCCGGCTGACGGGTCACATGACGTCAGCCGCGCATGCGCGGATTGGAAGACTCCAACCCGCGCATGCGCGGATGACATCATCGCGCATTTGCGCGAAACCCGTGCATGCGCGGGCCGGGATGCCCCTCAGCCGCCCCGCGAAGTGATACAGCGGGGCGGCGGAAGGACAAAGAGTGCGCGGGTATCGGACACCGATCACGGGCCCATGGCACCCTTGGCACGGCCGTGGTACTGCCGTGCCAATCGGTGCCATGGTTTTCAAAATCGGCACTTTACGGCCGTTTTTACGAACGGCCAGACCAGGTGTGTTTGCCGTTCGTAAAAACAGCCGTAAAGGGCTTGGACTTCGGCCCATCGGCCAGCTGAGAATCGCTGCTGGCTGTAAAAAAACGGCGGCAGCGATTCGTGTCGGGCGTGGGGAGGGGGGGGGGGGGGGTGAGAATAGCGGGAGGGCGTCGGACTAGCGTGGCCGTAAAAATTTACGACCCCCGCTATTCTCCGCACCGTCGTGAGTGCGGAGAATTGCGCCCTGTATATTCGGACTTGGCAGCATTTTGTACTGGCTGAGTGGCATAATTTTATTTTAATTCATAGACTGAGTTTAGAAGAGTCAGAGGTGACTTGAATGAAACCTTTAAGATCCTGAGGGGTATTGATAGGATGAATGGGAAAAGGATCTTTCCTCTTGGCGTAGAATCTAGAATTTGGGGTAACGGTGTAAAAATAAGGGATTGCTCATTTAAAATGGAGATGAGTTTTCCCTCAGAGGGTCGTGAGTCTCTGGAACTCTCTTCCTCAAAAGGTAATGGAAGCAGAGTCTTCGAATATTTTTGAGAGATTATTAATTAAACTGATAATCCAGGAGACATGGAGAGAAAGGCTTAAACAGATTTATTCTGAACTCAAAAGTAAAACCACGGCATACTTGCGGCACTACAGGCCTGTTCTCCTCGTCATGCTGCCCAAGTTTATGGCTGCAGCCACTTCATCACAGGCGGCACTGGCTGCCCTGTGGCTTACTCTCCGGGACCCTCGGGGGGAACAGGACATCCCTCCTGGCATCTCGGAGCCTCCCCATGTCTGTGTCTCCAAATCTTGTGTCGGTTTTCTCAGCGCCATGGCTCCGAAATTAGTGGGGTTGGCTGTGCAAGTGCTGTTTAAGAGTTACCCGACCTTGTTAGCTGGGGTAGGCTGGTGAGCATGGTCCCTGCGAATCAGCCTTCAGTTGCAGCAAGAGGCCCATGGGGCCTCGTTAAGTGGACCAATTAACATCGTATTGCATTGCTGGCCTTGTCGGGCCGAGCACTGGGAAGCTTGCAACAATTCCCGCTCGCTACCACACTTAGAAATCTTTCCGGAGCGCAGTACAGCGGCGCAGTGGTTAGCACTGCAGCCTCATGCTGCCTAGGTCCCAGGTTCGGTCCCGGCTCTGGGTCACTGTCCGTGTGGAGTTTGCACATTCTCCCTGTGTCTGCGTGAGTTTCACCCCCACAACCCAAAGATGTGCAGGGTAGGTGCATTGGCTGCACAAAATTGCTCCTTAATTGGGAAAAATGAATTAGACACTCTAAATTTATAAAAAAAACAAAAGAAAAGACATCTTTCTAGAGAATCGTGCCCATCAGCTTATTTAATTTGATAAGTTTCCTTTGGTTTTTAAGGTTCAGTTTTCTGCTGGTCATGCCTTTTTATAAGCGGCACTTTTATTAGGATATTTTTAAATTGGGTTGATGACATTGAGGCAACTCTATGTCTCCTTATTGGTCAATTAAAAGGCTAAATTTCCACAGCTGAATAAATGCAATTAGTGAGGCACCACTGAATATGTATTTATTCTACAATTTAGCATTTTAGGGTTAATCAACTGAATAGGCTAACAGAAATTAACTGAAGAACAAATTAAAAGGGGCTGCCCCTAGTAGGAACGCAGCCCAAAAATAACAAAAGTGTATTCTACAATTTATACTGGTGGTCTACACAAGTGACACTGAGCAGCACAAATAATGAGCAATAAAGAAATAAACCAGTTTGTTAGGGACAGTCTTAAAAGTTCTCACTCCAAGCCAAAAAATATTGTTTAAACTCCCCCTCGGCAGCACGTAGCACAGTAGGTAGGTAGGGCTGTTGTTTCACAGCTCTAGGGTTCCAGGTTCGATTCCCAGCTTGGGTCACTGTCTGTGTGGAGGCTTCATGTTCTCCCTGTGTCTGCGTGGGTTTTCTCCACGTGCTCCGGACATTCTGAATTTTCCATTAGTGCACCCCAACAGGCGCCAAAATGCGGCGACTAGGGATTTTTCACAGTAACCTCATTGCAGTGTTAATATAAGCTTACTTGTGACAATAAATATTATTATTATTATGCTCAGTTTATGAAGATTTTGCTCTTTTCCAAAAATGTACCCCTAATACTTACCTATTGATAAATCATTGATTTGAAAATAGGAAATGGACGATATATGTTTATGTAATTTTGTACTGGGCCTCGAACTCTGATTCATCTTCAGAAGACTTCCATACAATTAAAGTTGAGGACACAATTCATGATGAAATTAAATTTCAAGCTTTCCTCCTGGCATGGTCAGCGGTGTCCTGGATGGGGCACCGGTAGTTCTGGTAAACGTGCACGCACCCAATTGGGACGACACAGACTTCATAAAAAAAGTCCATGGCGGAAATCCCCGACATTGACCCACACTGACTGATCATGGGGGCAACTTTAACTGTGTACAGGACCCATAAATGGACTGATCGAACCTCAGGCATGGACAGGGAACTGGGAGCATTCATGGAGCAGATGGGGGCGGTGGACCCATGGCGGTTTCTACACCCCGGTGAGAAGGAATTCTCATTCTTTCCGCCGGTGCACAAAGCATACTCAAGGAGAGACTTCTTTGCAGTGGGGAAATCGGTGCTTCCAGGAATAGTAAGGGCGGAATACTCCACGATAGTCATCTCCGAGCATGCTCCGCATTACATGGATGTGAGGTTAGAGACGGGCCAAACCCAATGTCCCACGCGGAGCTCCATGCAGGCAGGTTTCTGGTGGACTTTATTAAAGAATTTGCACCAGCACTGGCCCCAAACTTACAGGATATGTTCGCAGAATCGTTAGTAAGGGGGTTCCCTCTCTCCAACGCTAACATAGGCCACAATATTGCTGATCCCCAAAAAAGACAAAGACCTGACGGAATGTGAATCATACAGACCCATTTCACTGCTCAACATAGAGGCGAAAATACCCGCAAAAGTCCTGGCCCAGAGATTGGAGAACTGTGTACCGGATGTGGTCGCAGAGGACCATATGGGTTTTGTTAAGGGTAGACAGCTAACTGCGAAATTAGGCAGCTGCTGAATGTAATAATGACCCATCTGGAGAGAGAACACCAGAAGCGATCATCTCCCTGGACGCAGAAAAGGCCTTCGACAGAGTCGAGTGGAAGTACCTCCTTGAGCTACAGGAGCGGTGATGAGCCATCAATCGAACGCGAGACGAGTTGCTGTACAAAAGTTAGGCTTTAATAAGCTAGAAGTTAGCCCTGCGGTCGACTACAGTAAATGGATGACCGCCTGGCGTTCTGGGTATTTATACCTCGCTCTGAGGCGGGGTTAACTCAGCCTCTCGACCAATCGGTCTCAACCAATCGGTCGAGAGGCACATGACCGACCAGGGCCAATGGTAAGCCAGTGTTCTGCACCAATGGCAGACAGCTATGCAAATCATACCACCACATTCACCCCTTGCGGAGAAAGAAGCCGGGGGGGGGGGGAGAACTGGTGGTATGAGTAGCAGCCAGAGAAGGGAGAAAAACTTTGGCTTCCCACAGGCCTAGACAATTAACAATAGTACACATTGTCCATACAAGGTCCATGGAGTTGTTGACAAATTAAATAGACTCGATCAGCCTTTTCGGTGCCCGTGACGTCCTGGCAGACCGGGTGATGTTGGTTCAGCCGATGGTGGTGGTTCCGCTGATGTCCCGGAGTCCGAGAGCGATGGTCCTTGAACAGTCTCCGTCACCCGGGCTGGTGGTGGAGACGCCATGGATGGGGAAGTGGTGGCCTGGGAGGGGCGCTGGGGGGAAAAAAACAGGGGGGGTCTGTGGTGAAGGGGGGAGGGCCGCACACCGGCGGGTGCCAGATCCCGGAGGGAGACCGTGTCCTACCAACCGTCGGGGTACTCCACGTACACATACTGCGGGTTAGCGTGGAGTAACTGGACTTGTTCCACCAACGGGTCGGACTTGTGCACCCGCACATGCTTCCGGAGCAAGATGGGTCCGGGGGCGGCCAGTCACGTTGGGAGAGGGGATCTGGAGGACGACTTTCTGGGGAAAACAAGAAGTCGTTCATGAGGTGTCTGATTTGTTGTGGTACAGAGGAGTGAGCGGATAGAATGTAGGGCATCGGGGATAACCTCTTGCCATCGGGAAATAGGGAGATCTCTGGACTGGAAGGCCAGTAGTATGGTCTTCCAGATGGTACCATTCTCCCACTCGACCTGTCCGTTACCCCGAGGGTTATAGCTGGTCGTCCTGCTAGAGGCAATGCCCCTGTTGAGGAGGAATTGACGCAGCTCGTCGCTCATAAATGAGGACCCCCGATCACTATGTATGTATGCGGGTAGCCGAACAGGGAGAAGATGGAGAGGAGGGCCTTAATGATGGTTGATGTGGTCATGTCGGGGCAGGGAATGGCGAAGGGGAAGCGGGAGTATTCGTCGATTGCCACCAGGAAGTAAATATAGCGGTTGCTAGAGGGAAGGGGCCACTTGAAGTCAATGCTGAGACGTTCGAAGGGGCAGGATGCTTTGATCAGATGTGCGCGCTCGGAGCGGTAGAAGTGCGGTTTTCAATCTGCGCAGATGTGTCGGTCACGAGTTACTGTCTTGACTTCCTCGATGGAGAAAGGCAGGTTGCGGGCCTTAATGAAATGGTAGAAATGGGTCACCCCTGGATGGCAGAGGTCTGCGTGGAGGGAGCGGAGGCGGTCCATCTGCGCGCTGGCGCACGTACCGCGGGACAGGGCATCAGGAGGCTCATTAAGCTTCCCAGGACGATACACAATCTCATAGTTGTACGTGGACAACTCGATCCGCCACCGTAAGATCTTGTCATTCTTAATCTTGCCCCTCTGTGCATTATCAAACATGAAGGCCACTGACCGTTGGTCAGTGAGGAGGGTAAACTTCCTGCCGGCCAAATAGTGCCTCCAATGTTGCACAGGTTCGACTATGGCCTGGGCTTCCTTTTCCACAGAGGAGTGGCGGAGTTCGGAAGCCTGGAGGGTTCTGGAGAAGAAGGCCACGGGTCTGCCTGCTTGGTTCATGGTGGCTGCCAGAGCTTATTCTGATGCGTCGCTCTCGACCTGGAAGGGGAGGGACTCGTCGATGGCGCGCATCATGGCCTTTGCGATGTCCGCTTTGATGCGGCTAAGGGCCTGGCAGGCCTCTGTCGATGGCGGGAAGGTCGTGGTTTGAATGAGGGGATGGGCCTTGTCGGCGTAATTGGGAACCCATTGGGCGTAGTAAGCGAAGAAACCCTGGCAGCGTTTGAGGGATTTGAGGGTATTGGGGAGAGGGAGTTCCATCAGGGGGTGCATGCGTTCGGGGTCGAGGCCTATCACTCCGTTACGCACTACGTAGCCGAGGATGGCTAGACGGTCGGTGCTAAACACGCACTTATCCTTATTGTTAGTGAGGTTTTGCGGTTTGGAGGAATTTTCGGAGGTTGGTGTCATGGTCCTGCTGGTCGTGGCCGCAGATGGTGACATTATCGAGATACGGGAAGGTAGCCCGTAATCCGTACTTGTCGACCATTCGGTCCATCTCCCGTTGGAAGACCGAGACCCCATTTGTGACACCGAATGGAACCCTAAGGAAGTGGTAGAGGCGCCCATCTGCCTCGAACGCGGTGTACTTGCGGTAACTCGCGTGGATGGGGAGCTGGTGATAAGTGGACTTAAGGTACACAGTGGATAAGACTTTGTATTTCACGATATCGTTTACCATGGCGGAAATACGGGGGAGAGGATACGCGTCCAGTTGCGTAAACCGGTTGATGGTCTGGCTATAGTCGATGACCATCCGTTTTTTCTCCCCAGTCCGGACCACCAGCACTTAGGCTCGCCAGGGACTGTTGCTGGCCTTGATGACCCCTTCCTTCAACAACCTCTGGACCTCGGACCTGATGAAGGTCCAGTCCTGGGCGCTGTACCGTCTGCTCCGTGTCGCGACGGGCTTGCAATCGGGGGTGAGATTAGCAAACAAGGAGGGGTGGTCCACTTTGAGGGACGCGAGGCTGCAGACAGTGAGGCGGGGTATAGGGCCGCCGAATTGGTAGGTCAAGCTCTGCAGGTTGCACTGGAAGTCCAGTCCTAGGAGTGCCGGTGCGCAAAGGTCAGGGAGGACAAGGAGTTTGTAATTTTTTAAAACCTTCCCTTGGACCATGAGGTCCGCGATGCAGCAGCCGGTAATGCGGATGGAGTGCGAACCTGAGGCTAACCCGATTTTGTGTTTTACAGGATGGACAGGGAGCGCGCAGCGTCTTACCGTGGCAGGGTGAACGAAGCTTTCCGTGCTCCCGGAGTACAGCAGGCAGCCCGTCTCGTGGCCGTTGAGGTGGATCAGCATCATTGTTTTGGCGAGCGTGCGTGACCGTGACTGGTCGAGTTGAATGGACGCGAGCCGTGGAGAAGAACCATCGTCGTAGTTGTCGTCGGCCGAATAGTTGCTGGTAGAACATCGCGTGCCAGTCCAGGATGGTGGTGCCCAGGATCCGCACGTGGAGTCGGGGTCCCAAGGTGGCGGCGCCCAGGACCCGCACGTGGAGTCGGCGCCCCAAGATGGCGGCGCCCAGGACCCGCATGTGGCGTCCGGGGCTCAAGATGGCGGCGCCCGCGGGACCCTCGTGGTTGGTGGGGGCGGGGTTAGCGGTGCCGGTGGGCCGATCAGAGCGGCTGAAAGCGGGGGCAGAGAGGCGCGCAGGCCGGACGCAGGGGTCCGGGGGCGGGGGGGGGGGGGGGGGGGGGGGGGGGGGGGGGGGGGAGAGATTTGCGCGGTGCGTTGGAAGGGCCCGGAGGAGAGGGGGAGGCGTGCAGGCCGGGCGCAGGGGCTCGGGGGCGGCAAGGAGAGAGTTGTGCGGTGCGCTGGGAGGGCCTGGAAGGGCCCGGATGAGAGGGGGAGGCGCGCAGGCGCAGGGGCCCGGGGGCGGGGGGGGAGAGATTGGCGCGGTGCGTCGGAAGGGCCCGGAGGAGGGGGGGAGGCACGCAGGCCGGGCGCAGGGGCCCGGGGGCGGGGGGGAGAGATTGGCGCGGTGCGTCGGAAGGGCCCGGAGGAGGGGGGGAGGCACGCAGGCCGGGCGCAGGGGCCCGGGGGCGGGGGGGAGAGATTGGCGCGGTGTACTGGAAGGGCCCGCAAAGGCCTGGATGGGGGGTCCCCGGTCGCTGCGTGGTACAGCAGCGACCGATTTGGCCTGAGGTGGGTCGGGAACGGCGGATGGCGGTGGGGAGCGTGCCAGGAGGCCCAGGGTGCTGCAGCGTGGCTGGGGACATAGGCGCGGGTGTTTAAATGGGTGACCTCCAGGGAGGTGGAGAGTCCGTGCCTCAGTTAGGCTGAGGTCGTCTTTCTCCAGCATCCGCTGGCGGATAGCGGCAGACTGCATCCCAGCCACGTAAGCATCTCTAATCAGAAGTTCCATGTGCTCCGTGGCTGAAACTTGGAGGCAGGAGCAATTCCTCCCCAGGACAGCGAGGGCCTTTTAAAAATTGTCTAATGACTCACCGGGGAGCTGTTGTCTGGTAGCCACAAGATGTCGGGCGAATACTCTGTTTACCGGTTTAAGAAACTGTCCATTCAGCTTAAGCATGGCCGCATCATAATCTTTTTCCTCCGCAATCATCGTGTAGGCTGCAGTGCCCACGCTGGAGTGGATGATGTGAAGCTTCTGTGCCATGGTGGGGGGGGGGGGCTGTTTGTGGACGCCAGGTATCCATCGAGACATGCCAGCCAATGTTTAAAGATTCTGAAGCGTTCTGAGTTTGCGGGCTGATGCGGAGGCATTCGGGCTTGATCCGGAGCTCCATCTTCAAAATTCTAGCTTATTAAATTGATGAGCCATCAATCGAACGCGAGACGAGTTGCTGTATAAAAGTTAGGCTTTAATAAGCTAGAAGTTAGCCCTGCGGTCGACTACAGTAAATGGACGACCGCCTGGCGTTCTGGGTATTTATACCTCGCTCTGAGGCGGGGTTAACTCAGCCTCTCGACCAATCGGGGAGCCGTCACATGACTGGTCTCAACCAATCGGTCGAGAGGCACATGACCAACCAGGGCCAATATAAGCCAGTGTTCTGCACCAATGGCAGACAGCTATGCAAATCATACCACCACAAACGGTTTGGGCCAGGAGCAGGGTTCACCGTTCCCGCTCCTGTTCGCCCTGGCAATTGAACCCCTGGCAATCGCACTGCGAGACGTGAAAAGTTGGAAGGGCATCCAAAGAGGAAACAGAGAGCACAGAGTCTCACTCTGTGCGGATGACCTCCTCCTCTACATTTCGGAAAGGCCTGAAAGCAATCATGCAGCTCCTGGAAGCGTTCGGAGCCTTTTCAGGCTACAACCTCAACCTGGGCAAGAGAAGGCATTCCCGGTGAACCTGTTCGGGGGAGGGACAGAGCTGGATGGACTACTATTCAAATTAGCCCAAAACAAATTCCGCTACCTGGGGATGCAGATAGCCCATAACTGGACACGGATCCACAAGCGGTCTGCCCAGTCTGGCGGAGGAATTTAAAAAGGACCGACAGAGACGGGACGCACTCCCGTTTTCCTTGGCAGGGAGGGTGTAGACAATTAAGATGAGCGTACTGCCGAGGTTCCTCTTCCTGTTTAGATTCACACCGACCTTCATATCTTCATCCCCGTGGCCTTTTTCCATAAAGTATACAAAATGATCCTGGGGGGGGCGGGGACACTGCAAAGGAGGAAAAATATGTGTGGTCTGGTCCTCCACATCTAGCACAACGACTATGCAGCCACAGCCGAGAGGGTGAGGGGATGGATACAAGAACCCAACACGGAATGAGTGAAGGAGTCCTTCTGCAAGGGAACGACCCTCTAGGCCCTCGCCATGACAGTACTCCCATTCCCCCCCCCCCCCCCCCCCCCCCCCCCCCCAGACAAATACACATCCTGCCCAGTGGTGGTAGTCACACTGAAGACATGGAACCAAATGAGGCAGCATTTCGATTTAACTGGGATGTCCCCCATAGCCCCCAAAACGGGAGGAGGAACATGTGTACGGAAGTTGGTTGGACTCTGGAGCGAAGCACTGAGTAGGGCCAACTCCACCTCCTCCTGTGCTAGGCTAAACCTTATGCAGTTTAAAGTGGTGCACAGAGTTCACCTAACCAGAACCAGAATGAGCAGGTTCTTCCCGTAGATGGAGGATTAATGCGAATGGTGCCAGGGAGGCACAGCCAACATCTTCTGGGCATACCCCAGATTTGTCGGCTTCTGGACAGACTTCTTTGAGACAATATCCAAGGTTGTGGGGTGAGGGTGGAACCATGAGCAAAAGTGGCAGACTTCAGGGTATCGGATCAGCCAGAACTACATATGGGGAAGAGGGCTGATGCCCTGGATTTTGCTTCCTTAATTGCACGCCAGAGAATCCTGCTCGGCTGGTGAACAGTAGCATGACCCACAGCTGCAGAATGGCTGGCAGACCTGTTGGAATTTCTCCACCTGGAGAAGATTAAATACACCATCCGAGGGTCGGACAAGGGCTTCCACAAAGCATGGGGGCCATTTATCAGCCTGTTCCAAGACCTGTTTGAGGCCAATAGTGATTAGGAAGAGAGGGGGGAGGGAGGGGAGGAGGGATGGAGGAAAACAAATAAGGGCACACTCACAATGGAAAGGAGCAGAGGGGGAAGTGGAAAGGAGGGAACCCAAGGGAATCACAGAACGAAATAAGGGGAAAAAGGGAGAGGGGGGGGAACAACAACTAAAAACAGCAACAAAAAGGAGCGGTTCACAGTATGTGACACACAGGGCAGAAGTCAGTACTGAGAGGGAAACTAGACTACCTACGGGGGGAAGGGAGTCGGGGGGGGAGTGAAGACAGATGGGGGAACCACATGTCAAAATCTCTGTAAGTAAGATACAACTTTATATGTAAATACCAGGTACACTGTAGATTGAGTTGTTACTCTGTAAAAACTGGAAAATACCAATAAAAATATATATATTTAAATAATGGAGTTAGCTATTATCTGGGCCTGGCATTGATTTCTGGGCAAAGTGACTGCACATGCACACTTGAAAACTCTCACAGAGTTTCTCTCCCTGGGTAACTAATAT
Source organism: Scyliorhinus canicula (assembly GCF_902713615.1). Classification (NCBI taxonomy): domain Eukaryota; kingdom Metazoa; phylum Chordata; class Chondrichthyes; order Carcharhiniformes; family Scyliorhinidae; genus Scyliorhinus; species Scyliorhinus canicula. The sequence continues at coordinate 51,444,492 of NC_052159.1, read as the reverse complement.
TTCATGCCAGGAGGAAAGCTTTCAAGAAAAGGCCATTCTTCTTATATTAATACATGCATCTCGAATTCACCATCGATCACCACAATTGTGACCCCGAAAGAATGAATGGGCTTTTAGTTAAATAGCACCTTTCACGGCCTCAGGGCAAGAGTTAAATATTGGCCAGGCACTAAGGAAAACACCTCTCCTCGTCTTCAAACAGTGTCATGTGATCTTATACCTGAGACAGTAAACAGGGCCTAGGTCTGAATGTCTCATCCACAAGGTGGAACCTTCAACAATGCCTCCCTTGAAAGTGCACTTAAGTGTCAGCCTAGATGATATCTAGTAATTTCTTAAATGTATGTAGCTGTTTTACTATTTTGCTCAGAAGTTCATTCCAAGCGTTGATCACTGCCTGCAAGAAGAACTCCCTCCCAACATTATCTTTTTACCTGATTGAACCAATGTTCTCATATTCTACACCGACTATTTTAATTCAAGTAATATTGTAAGAGCGGGGGGGGGGATTTTCCAGCCCTTCCTATCTGCGGGATCCTCTGGTCCCACCAATGGTGCCCCCCCACCCAGCGCGCTGGGTTCCCTGGTGGCATAACCAGCCAGCGGAGTAAATGGCTGGAAACTGAACTGTGGGAAAAAGCCTTGAAAAGGGTAAATGCATCCTCGTCCTGTGCTAGACTCAGCTTGATTCAGTTCAAGGTAGTCCACAGGGCCCACATGACGGTAGCTGAGATGAGTAGGTTCTTAAAGGAGGTGGAGGTCAGATGTGGGTGGTGTGTGGTGCTGCCAGTTTTACCTGCTATAAATATGGCAATCAATGAGGTTGCCCTTCTTTCTTTGGATATCAATATTATATTGCTCAGAGTTGCCAGGTATCAAATGATACCACCACAAGGTTCAACCGGATATCGATCAAAGAGCCAAACACCAGTTAGTTAGTTCAAGATCAAGGGTACTTTATTTACACACACAATTAATAATGCAACATAGACACTACTAGTTAAACTACACCTATCAACTATGACAACCTGTACTGAACTTCAGGCACCCGGCTTAGGGCAGAGGAACAGTGGCCGTTGTTCGGATCTGTATCTATCGGGTCTGTAGAAGTAACTGCTGCTCAGCTAGGCTCATCCATCTGGTAGCGGGCGTTGAACTTGAACTTGCTTCTGGTGGCGCTGCAATTGGAGGTAGACGTTGCTGGAGTGCCAGGTCCAAGACAGGCCGAACACATTGTGGTCTTTCTCTTTATCCTTGGGGGTTTTTGCGCTCTTTTGGGTGGTCCTTCAGTTTGGACCCCACTAATTGGGTAATTCCTGATCACTGTGTTCGATTTGAACTAATAAAGGGGCGGGTGCCTTGATGGCTGGGCGAGTCCGATATTCAGGCGTTCAGGCCTTCTCCTCTCTGCTGGCCCGAAGATGGACCTTGCTGAGATGGAGGGACTTGGAGCCCCCAAAATCAGGAGTGTGGGTCAGCGATATGGCAGGGTTTCTCAGTCTGGAGAAAATCAAGTTCGCTCTAAGAGGATCAATACAGGGATTGGCCCAGAGATGGCAGCCGTTCATTGATTTCTTTTAACAAAAACTGAACGTCAGCAGTAAGGGGGGAAAGGGAAAAAAGGGAGGGGGGGGGAAATAGGAGGCATGGTAATGTTAAATAAGGACAGGAAATTTAGTATACGGGTAATTGGGGACAGGGCAGGAGAAGTGGGGTACGTGGTTTATTGTTTGTTGTTATTTTAGGGGGTATTTTGTGCGTTGACCTGCGCGGTTGTTTTAGAAATTTCAATATGTTAAATTGTGAAAATTACAAATGCTTCAATAAAATATTTTCGAAAAAAAAAAGTAAATGGCCATTGACTTTGGCAGCACTGGAACATCCCTCCAGAGACCAATGGCGAATTGCCTTTGTCGCCATAAAACCTATCATGGTGGTGGTGGGGGGGAAAACAGGAAATCTCAACCTAAGTATATTATATCCATATAATTTACTATCTTACATCCTGTGGTGGCCTTCCATCTTACAAGACAATGGTTTATACATGTATTGGTCAATTCTGTGTTAAACATGATCTTGTGTGACTCGGAAGTCCTACTCTACATGGCAGTTTTTGTTGTATTTGCTGGAGAGGAAGACGAGGCCAGCTGAACATTTTGTTTCTGCTCCAATGCTACTCTAAACGGTCAGCCTCCAGAGGTCAGAGTCGTATGCAACTGTCTCCCAATTGTCAATGGCAAAATCTGCCATCTTCATATTTTGCTTTCAGGTGTTCTTGAAGCTGGGCTATGGATACCCAGGAGATATCACCTCTGACATGGCCCTCTTCGTGGTGAAAAGACCAAGCATCTCCAGTTATTCCCCATGTCATGGACCCCTGCCCCTGACACCAAAGATCAAACATTTAACTTTTGTCTACGTTGTGTCCAGTGCTCAATGATCTTTTGTGTTCACTGTTGAATTGTCCCCCCGTAAGCAGAACTGGATGTAAATATTCAGGTCTTTTCGGACCAGAGAACTGTACAATTTGATGACTACCTACATTTCATTATTTGGTTATATCCTGTTAGTTTAATTGGTTTGCTGGTTGGACATATTTAGCAATCAAGACGATTAAGGTCACTTCATCAATCGCTATTTCAGCATAATTAATGGATAACATGTGTTTATTTTTCTATCTTATGTCTGTACTTAATCCAACCTGCTTTCTACCTGCCCGCATACTTACTTGGTCCAAATCACTACAGACCTTGAGCTGTGGGTGTTGCCCTTTCCTGCTTGGCATAATCAGCAAACTTGACCATTTTGGACTTAGTATTTGAGTGGGTCATTTATGTAACTGAGAAACAACAATGGTCCCAATTTGAGTGGGTCATTTATGTAACTGAGAAACAACAATGGTCCCAAATCTAAGCCCCCCGCCCCGCCGTCCACTCCCCCAGCTATGTAATTCAAAACTCAATTCACCCCAACCCTTCTTTTCAAGTAAGTGTTGCTTCTGTTCATTCAGCCAGTTTACTGATTCCCAGGTGTGCCCCATAGGTGTTTTACCAGGTAGTAAGTACACCTGAGCAGAAGTGTTTTTCTCTCCTCAGTAGCCAATAGAAGGATGAGGCTGAATCAAGCAGGAAGTGGGGGGAAAAGGAACAAACAAAACAATTAGTCCAAAGAATAGTTTCTGGTGTCCCCCCACAAAAGAGTTGCAACCCTCTTTCAATTTAAAAGGAGTGGGAGAGCAGTGGGAATTCAATTTGGATGTATGCGTTTGAGAGCGAATTGTTAAGTTTGAGATAACCCCTTACAGTGCATAGGCAGAGAATTGCACCGGGGAGTTGCTGTGGTGCAAATACAGGGCAGTCCAGTGAGAGCTGACACTCTGCTCACAATCTTATTCTACGCTGAATTTCTCGAGGCACCAACAGCACGGACGAAAATGACAGAAAACATCCCCGTTATCGACTATGTATTATTCTATGAGTTTGAGGCTACAAAGTTTGACCCTTATGCCAAGCAGAGGATGGACTATCTGAAAGAGGTGCAGGACACCGGGCTCCATTTAGAATTCAACATAACCAAAGAGGAATGGAATCAGGAAGCGGAGACGAGGCAGAAAGTAGTCGGAGACAAGTATCGAATTATTAAAATCTATGCTCCCTTTGAGCTGTTGAGCGAAACAGCGGAGAGGCTGAAATTGAAAATGCCTTTGACTGAGGTAAGGTTATACTGATCTTTAGTGCGTTAAAAAGTTGTCGTAAGGGACTGGATGTTCCGATAAACCCATCTCTCAATTTAACATTTTTCAATAACTAGAACCATGTTACAGTTGATTATTAATTGTTAGAAATATTTATCCTGTGAAAGAAACTTACTCTTGTTATGCAGTATGCCAGGGTGTCTGAGGCTTGCTTGTTTTTAAATTTTGAGTTGCAATGTGTTTTTTTTTGTTTTATTGCAAATATCCATATATCGAAGGCATTCTGTATTTCACACCGTGTTTCGAATGGGCGAGAAACGACTACTCGAAGCTGGTCAGAAATTGGAGCGACCGATTAAATTGCAGGTGGAAAACACGAAGCAACCGTGGATACTGGAAATCCGAAAATGCTGGAAATGTTTGGCCGACCAGGCAGCATCTGTGGAGAGGGCAACAAAGTTTATGTTCTAGGTCATGACCTTTTTACCTTTTACCAGAATTGATAAATTATCTGAAAGGTTGGGTTTTTTTGTCCATCAAACTTTCAATGTATATACTCTTTGTGGGGAATCTTGATCTCTCAACTGAATCACATCCTTTCTGTGCAGAAGGCGGCCATTTGGCCTGTTGATTTGGGACTGACCCTTTGAAAGAGTGCCCTATCCCCGTTACCCCACCCAACCTTTGGACACCGAGTCACGTCTCAGTTGGCAGTGCCCACCTCGTGTCACAAGTGCCTTGTCGGGGCTTGCGCACAGCAGTGCAGCACTTTAGAGGTGCCATCTCTTGGATGAGAGATTAAACTTGAGTCCTGCCTGTTAGGGTGACTACAAGAAGATCTCGTGGCACTATTTTGAAGAGCAGAGGAGTTACTGATGTCGGGCAATTTTTCCTTCAATCACCAACACAAAGCCAGATTACTTAGTTATTGTCACATTGCTGTTTGTAAGATTTTGCTGTTCACAAATTGGCTTGTTTCCTACATTGTAACATTGCACTTCAAAACCACTTAATTTGCTGTAAAGGACTTTGAGACATCCAGTATTTGTGGAAAAGCACCTTTTATTACATTCAAATCAGCACTGGGATCTATTCCCAATATCAAGTTAGGCAATGAGTTAATTCAATTAATTCCTTAATTAACCAGGAGGCACCTGCAAACCAACCTTTTGTGATTCATGGCCATGAAAGTTGGGACAATTTAAGTCCTGATATGTTGGGGAGTTTGGGAAAATATCAGATGGGGAGTGGTGAGGCAGGAGAGTTTTGAAAATGATCATGGGAATTTTAAAAATCAAGTTGGTGCTTAAGCCAAGTTAATGTTGGTTAGTGGTGATGGGCAGCAGAGGAACGAGGGTAGAAGATGGGAGGCTGGCCTGGAGTACATTGCAATAGTCAAATCTAGAGGGACCATTGGCAAGGGTGTGGAATTAACAGCAGATGAGCTGAGGCAGGGACAAACTCGGGCACTATTAGTGTTGGAAATCAGTCGGTGGAATGCTCATCTCGAGATCAAATATGGCATTTTAAGATTGCAAACGGACTGAATGATTTAATTGATTGTATGGAGTCAGTAGCTAAGGAATGAAATTTGCAGGACCGACTGGACGATGGCTTCAGCCTTCCCAATATTTAGTTACAAGCAGACATTTCTGCTCATCCAATACTCAAATGTTGTCGGACGTGCAGACTGGTAATTTTGAAATGGTGGATGAATTGAGACATGCGTCAAACGGAGTGGTATCCGCTTGTGTATTTTCAGAACAATGTCGCTGGGGTTAGCATGTTGATTGAAAAACGGGGGTAGGGGCCGAGGATCATTTGGGGTTTCTAGAGGTAATGATATGGGAAGGGAAACCTTTTCAGGTTATTTCATAACTATGATTACAATGATGAGAATAAAAATAGGCAAATGCAGTCCTACCCAACTAGACAATGGTGGAAAGGCATTGGAGGAGAATGGTGTGGCCAGTCATGTCAAAGGCTGCAGAGAACGAAGAATGACAGTTTACTTTTGTCATAGTTACATAGGATGTCATGTCATTTGTAACTTGTGCGGGGCAGAAATGGGATTTGAAAGACTAAAACATGTGAGTTCTGGGAAAGTTGGGAAAGGATTTGGAGGTGACAAATGTCCAAAGAGGAAAGTGTTGGAGATGAGGCAGGATGGTAAGGTCAGATATTTTTTCTGGTGCAGTGTGTTGAGTGGTGAAGATTTTGAGGACCGAGGACCATTTTAAATAACAACTAACCTTGGTCAGTAAGTGGAAATGGGGTCGAGCGAGGAGGATGTGCTTCTCCTAGATGTGTGCGCTCATAGTGCATGAGGGGAGATGGGAGAGTAACTCAAAATGCATGAGGGCCTGGGCGATCTTTTTTTAATGGAAGTTTGGTCTGGTGGGCAAGGGGGGGGAGGTAAGTAAGGGAAGCTGATTAGATGGTCTTAATCTTTGTAGCAAAGAAATCCATTGCAGTGTTAGTATCTGGCATATCCAGGGTTAATATGGGACTGGGAAACTACCACCATAGTTTGATGTAAAGTGACGCTTGATTTGAGACTAGGATCAGTTATGGACTGGAGAGAAACTGGCAAATATGGTGTAGGCTCATCACTTGGGTTGTACCCTTTTTTGTGTTTGTGCCCAAATATGTTCACACTTACGCTAACACAAGATTCTGAATCTCTGAGATGTAATGAACATACAACATCCATGAGCTCTGGAAACTTGTTTGAGGTGGGGAAGAGGGGGTTAAGAAGGCAGTTTGTGTCTTTTGATTTCCATTATACTCCAATTTCTCATTCTTCCTTTAAATCATTATCTCACACTCGTGTTGGGATCCTTCCCTTTCTGTTGAGCAGTCTATACCTCCCTGACACTATCCATTTTTGTTAACCTCCTGTTGCTATCAGCAAATCTTTGAGTTTCTGTTGATGATCTGGTGATTAGAAACTCAACAGGTGCTTAATTGTGGCTGATAACATACAAATGAGGATAATTTAGCACTGACATGCTGCTATTCTGAATGAGGAGGTGTGAAGTTTCAACTGAGTTGTATTGAGGCAGGTTCCGCTGTCAGTAAATCTCTGCATAGAAGAAACAACTTGTGGGAATTCAGAAGCAAAATATGGGGGGTGCTGGAAATATGAAATAAAAGCAAAGTGCTGGAGGCAGGTCAGGTTGTGTCAGTGAAGAAAAAGGTAACATTTCCAGTCTATGATCTTTCACTAGAACACAGATGCTGCCTGCCCTGAATGTTCTGAGTGCTTTTTTTTTTAAAGTTTCTATTACCTGTGCGAGATAGTGGTGCTCTAGCAGTTTTTGGTTGACTGTCACATGTTTCTTTGTGTTTAATTTTCATACGTAGCAAGGTTGTATAGTGGCACATGATAAATCAATGTAGTCTACTGCACGTATTTACAAAATTTCTATCGGGGGTGGTTGGCCTCCTTATATATTTTTTTAATAAACAATTTTAATGAAGTATTTTTGGCATTACAAACAGCAACGGTATAAAAAAAGTGTACAAAGAATAATAAACATAGTGCAATCACTGACTCCCAACCAGCCGAATTAACCCCCCTATTCTACGCTCTTCACCCACTGACAATTAATTACCCGCGAAGAAGTTGATGAATGGTTGCCACCTCCGGGCGAACCCTAGCAGTGACCCTCTTAAGGCGAACTTAATCTTCTGTAGTCTGAGAAAGCTAGTCATGTCAGTTAGCCAGGTCTCCGACTTCGGGGGCTTTCAGTCCCTCCAAGCTAGCAGCATCCGTCTCCAGGCTACCAGGGAAGCAAAGGCCAGAACATCTGCCTTTTTCTCCCCCTGGACTCCCGGGTCCTCCAGCACCCCAAAAATCACCACTCCTGGACTGCTTGCCACCCTTACTTTCAATACTCTGGACATGACATCCGCAAACCCCTGCCAATATCCCCTAAGTTTTGGACACGCCCAGAACACATGGACATGGTTCGCTGGTCCTCCCGTACATTTTACACACCTGTCCTCCACGCCAAAGAATCTACTCTTGAATTGGATCAAGCTGAGCCTGGCGCAAGTCACGGTCGCGTTAACTCTGCTCAAGGTGTCCGCTCAAAAGCCATCCTCCATCTCACCACCCAGCTCCTCCTCCTCACCTACGCTTCAGCTCCTTGGTTTGTGTCTCCTCTGCCCCCATGAGCTCTTTGTAGATGTCCCGAGACGCTCCCCTCTCCCACCCATCCCCTAGACACAGTACCCTATCCTGGAACTCCCTTAATGGCAGGAGTGGGAAGGATGGTACCTGCCTGTGCAGAAAGTCCCACACCTGTAAAATATCTAAATTTGTTCCCCCTTGCCAACGCAAACTTTTCCTCCAGTGCCCTCAAGCTAGGGAAACTCCCCTTGGAAAAAAAAAGTCCCCCATCATCTCAATTCCCACCCTTCGCCATACTCTGAACCCCCCCAATCAAAGCTCCTTAGGGACCAAACCAATGCTCCCACTGCACCAGCGTGCTTCCTCCACTGACCCCAAATTCTCGGGGCGACCACCACCACTACGGGGCTGGTGGAGCACATTGCTGGCGGTAATGGCTGTTATCAATGCCCCCAGACTGGTGCCCCTACACAAGGCTGCCTCCATACACTGTCAAACTGACCCTGCCCCCACCACCCACTTCCTTATCGTGGCTATGTTCGCCGGCCAGTAATAATTACTAAAATAATTAGGCAGCGCAAGCCCCCCCCCCCGATTCCGCTCGAGCATCACCACCTTCACTCGCGGGGACTTACCCGCCCTTACAAAGCCCAGGATGATTTTTATTAACCCTCTTGAAAAAGGACTGTGGAATGAAAATCGGGAGAAACTGAAATACAAAAAGAAATCTCGGCAGGGCCGACGTTTTGACTGTCTGCACTCTCAGCTAACGACAGTGGAAGCACATTCCATCTCCGAAACTCACCCCTCATCTGTTCAACCAACCGGGACCAAGTTCAACTTGTGTAATCGGTCCCAGTCGCACGCTACCTGTATCCCTGAATACCTGAAACAGTCCCCTACTAATCTGAACAGCTGACCCTCCTGACCCCTCACCTGGACTACAAACCTCTCCACTGTCATATTCAGTTTATACCCCCGAAACCGGCCGAATTCCCCCCAACTTGCCATAATTTTGCCCATCCCTGCCCCTGGATCTGATGCGTATAAGTGCAGGTCTCTTCCCCCCACCCCCCCCCGGAACCAGCCACTTGAAGCTCTCTAAGCAGTTGCCAGTGGCTCTATAGCTAGCGCAAACAGCAGTGGGGAGAGGGCACCCGTGTCTTGTCCCCCGGTACAGTCTAAAATAGCCCAAGGTCGTCCTATTCGTCCTTGCACTAGTCTCCGGGGCCTGGTACAACAGCCTGACCCAGTCAATAAAGCCCCTACCGAACCCAAATCATCCCAGCACCTCCCATAGATCGTCCCACTCCACCCGGTCGAACGCCTTCTCCGGATCCATTGTCACCACTACCTCAACCTCCCTACCTTCCGGAGGCATCATGATCACATTGAGCAGTGTTCTTACATTGGCTGCCAACTGCCTACCCTTGACAAACCCTTTCTGATCCTCCATAATCATATTCGGCACACAATCTTCAATCCTGGAGGCCAAAATCGCCCTTTATGACCCACATAGCTCTGGGTTCTTGTCCCGCTTCAATATCGATGAAATAGTGGCCTGTGACATTGTTGGGGGCAGCATCCCTCTGTCCCTTGCCTCATTGAAAACGTTAACCAGCAACGGTCCTAAAATCCCTGGGAACTTTTTCTAAAACTCCACTGGGTATCCCTCCGCCCCGGGGCTTTACCTGACTGCATTGCCTTTAAGCCCTCAACGGTTTAGCCCAGCTGACTCCCCTACCAAGTTCCCCCTCCCCATCAACCACCCTCTCTATTTCCCTGGCCGCCTCCCTCTTCCTAAGCTGCTGTACCAGCATTCTGCTGGCCTTCTCCCCATGCTCCTAAGATGCCCCCCTCGCCTTTCTAAACTGCTCCACTGCCTTATCTGTGGACAACACTCCGAACTCGGCCTGCAGCTTCTGACACTCCCTTAAGAGCTCCACCCCCGGGGTCGCCGCATACCTCCTGTCTATCTGTAAGATTTCCTTAACCAAGTTGGTCCGTCTCTGCTCTATGCGTCCTGTCCCTATGCCGCGGATCGAAATCAGCTGCCATCTCACCACTGCCTTCAGCGCTTCCCAGACCACTGCTGCTGAGATTTCCCCTGTGTCATTAACCTGCAGGTAACCCTGCATGCAATTCCTCAGCCTCCCGCACACCGCTTCATCCGCCAACAACCCCACATCCAACCTCCATTGTGGGCACTGGAAGCTCTCCTCACGAACCTGCAGTTCCACCAAGTGTGGGGCATGCTCTGAAATAGTGATGGCCGAATATCCCGTGTCCACCACCTGTTAGCAAATCCCTGCTCAAAATGAAAAAGTCTATCCGGGAGTAAACCTTTATGAACATGCGAATAGAAAGAAAACTCCTTCCCTGTTGGCTGCCTAAACCTCCATGGGTTGACTCGTTTTGACTCTCCCCATCTGCGCCATGAACCCAATCTGTTCCCTTGCCATTGCTGGCACCCTCCCCGTTTTCAAACATGACCGATCCAGGCCAAGGTTGATGACTTGACTCCCATAACCAGCTTTTGCGAGTCCAGGTCAGGTATCTTCCCCAGCAACCTCTCTTTAAATTCCACGTCATCCCAATTTGCCATGTACACATCAACTAAGACCACATTCCTCCCCTCCAGCTTGCCACTAACCATGACATAATGCCCCCCAGCTTACCACTAACCATGACATAATGCCCCACCCCCCCCCCCCCAACCGAGACTATATTACCTACCTGAAATTGCACCCGTTCGTTGATCAAAATCGGCACCCCTCTAGTCTTGGTGTCCAGCCCCGAATGAAAGACCCGACAGACCCAACCCTTCCTTAACCTGACTTGATCCGCCACTTTTAGGTGCGTCTCCTGCAACATCCCCATGTCCGTCTTCAGAGCCCTCAAGTGCACAAACACACGTGCCCTCTTGACCGACCTATTGAACCTCCTAGCATTCCAGGTGATCAGCCTGGTTGAGGGGCACTGTGTTTTCTCTCTCCTCTTCCCCCCCCCCCCCCCACCCTCCGCCGCCTCCAATCAGCCAGTCCATGCGCCACTCCTCCATCAGCCCGCTTCCTGGCAACCCCCATCATCGACCTCCTCTCTGTCCCAAAAGTCCCTCCCTCATCAGCAGAGTAACTCTCAACCCCCCCCCCCCAACAACAACACTTTAAAACTAACCCTGCCATAGATTAATCATATGCACACCCCCCCCCCCCCCCCCCACTTTGCTTCGATGGATGAGCTCACCCAGCTAGCATGGTGACCCTCGCCTCCGGTGCCAAGAAGTCTCCCACCTATTGTTCCCACACTCTCCATCCACCCCCCCGCCCATCGAAACCGGCACCAGACAATCACCCAATTAACATTCATGGGTAGCATGGTGGTTAGCATAAATGCTTCACCGCTCCAGGGTCCCAGGTTCAGTTCCCGGTTGGGTCACTGTCTGTACGGAGTCTGCACGTCCTCCCTGTGTGTGCGTGGGTTTCCTCCGGGTGCTCCGGTTTCCTCCCACAGTCCAAAGATGTGCAGGTTAGGTGGATTGGCCATGCTAAATTGCCCATAGTGTCCTAAAAGTAAGGTTAAGGGGGGGGGGGGGGGTTGTTGAGATACGGGTATAGGGTGGATACGTGGGTTTGAGTAGGGTGATCATTGCTCTGCACAACATCGAGGGCCGAAGGGCCTATTCTGTGCTGTACTGTTCTATCTATCTAACATAAGAGACAACCCAGAAAGAAAAACAGAGAAAACCTCCCAATACTGTAAATCAAAGTAATACAAAGTAAAAAGCCTCACCAAAACACCTAAAACTAGAAGAAACCGAATAACTTTTACTTCCCCCTTCCTCAACCAAACTCAAATACAGAAGAAAAACGAAAATAAGAACATATGCACATCACTCAAAAAACGTTTGCAACTTCAAACAAAAAGTTCTTAGTTCAGCACCAGCCCTTTCCTTTTTGCAAAGTCCATCGCATCTTCAGGCAACTCAAAATAATGGTGCTGGTCCTTATGCGTAACCCAAAGATGCGCCGGGTATAACGGTCCAAATTTCACCTGCTTCTTGAACAGGATCGCCTGAACCTGGTTAAAGCCTGCCCTCCTTCTGGCCACTTCCACGCTCAGATCCTGGTAGACACGCAAAATAATGTTCTCCCATTTGCAGCTCCTAGTACGCTTGGCCCACTGGAGAACATACTCTTTCTCCAAAAACCCCGTGGAACCGGCCCACCATCGCCCTTGGGGGGGGGGGCCCACGGCTTCCTTGCCAGCGCTCTGTACGCCCTGTTCACCTCCCAAAGGTTGGGGAAAAGTCCCCTCCCCAGAAGCTTCTGAAACATACTCTCAACAAATGCACCAGCATCCGACCCCTCAGCCCCCTCCGCGACAGTTCTTAAGTTCTGCCGGTGAGCTCTATTCTCCAGATCTTCTGCCTTCTCCGGCAGCCTCTTTTGCTGATTCTTCAGCATCCCAACCTCCAGCTCAACCACCGTTTCGTGCTCCTCCTGGTCCGCCAGCACTTTCTCCAGCTTCTGGATCATCCAATCCTGGGCATCCAGCCGATCGATTCCTTTATCGGATCAAGACAGTCCTGTTTCTGCCTAGCGAAGCCCCCCTGAATGACCTGCATCAACTTCTCCATTGATGGTTGGACCACCACAGCTGGGGTCCAAACATCGGCCAGATTGCCTTCTGCCACAGCCTCCACCTAGCCCTTGCTTGTCTTATTATTTCTCCCTTTTCGATGCGGGGTTCTTCGTTCCATACACTACTGTGAGGAACCAGTGCCAAATTGACTTTGCCTTCAAATCCAGCACGCAAAAATGTCCGGGGGGGGGGGGGGGGGGGGGGAGAAAGGTCCAAAAGTCCAGCCAGAGCGGGAGCCACCAAATACGCGACCTACTCCCTCATAGTCACCACCAGAGGTCCAGCCACTTTTTCAACCCTCCCCTCTTCCGTTTCATTGGTGCTTATGGTCTCTGTGTGGGGGAGGGGGGTTCCCCCGGGTCCCCATCCCCTCCCTTCTCCTCTTCTCTGCTCTATTGGCTGTTGGCTGCAAACAGGTTCTGGAACAGGTTAGAGAATGGCTTCCACATCTTGTGGAATCCCTCATCTGACCTCCAGATGGCAAATTTGATTTTCTCCATTTTATATAAATTCTGACGGGTCGGCCAGCCAGTCTGCAGCTTTAGGTGGTGCCTCTAATCGCCAGCCGAACAGGATTCTCCGGTTGATTAAGGAGGCAAGGGCGTCGGCCCACCTCCCCCATAAAGAGTGATGGTTGGTCTGATACCCTGAAGACTGTCACTTTTGGGCACTGCGCTACCCTCACCCACACAGCCTTGGACATTGTCTTGAAGAAGGCTGTCCAGAAGTTGACCAGCCTGGGGCAACCCAGAACATGGGGGTGTGGTTGATTGCGCCTCCCTAGAAACATTCACATTTGTCCTTCACCTCTGAGAAGAACCTGCTCATTCGGGTTCTGGTTAGGTGCGCTCTGTATACCACCTTTTGCTGCCTTGCACATGTGGAGATGGAGTTGACCCTGTTCAGTGCTTCCCTCCAGAATCCCCATCCTATTTCAATCCCAAGCTCTTCCCATTTTTCTCTTGTCTCGTCCAGTGGGGAGCGTGCCTTTCCCAACAGTCGCCCGTACGGTTTCCCAAACCCCCGAGTCACCCTCGTCCAATTGTTGCTGTAATAATGAGTGGCCTGGTGTGTGGGTATGCCGTGTTTCCTGACTGAGGAAGTTTTTTTGACTTGCATGTGTGATAACTGGTTCCCCCTGGTCAGTTGAAGCCTCTCTACTTTCTTCTAGCTTTGTCAGTCTAATGTCTAGAAGTCATTCGCTGTCGGTGTTGCCTTCCCCTTCCCCCGGTCCTGCCTCCATGTTTTAAAGGTGGAGCCCATTGTGGCTGGTGCAAACCTGTGATTGTGCAGATGGGCACCATAGTGGTCATTTGGTCAGACCAAAGAGTTGACTTAGCTGGTTCTCCGTCCGCAGCATGGCTATTACCCACTTGGCTTGTTGAGTGCTTGACTGGTGGGGATGTGAGCGCTGCTGTAGACATGGCCCAGGGGACATCCCTCTGCAGGAACTCTCCTCCATTCGTACCAATTCTATTTCTGGCTCATTTTCCCATTCCCTCGCTCTTTCTGCCGAGGCTGCCCATTGCAGGTATGGGAGGGCCAGGCCTCCCTGGTAGGGGGAATTCTTTACTTCCTCTAGCAGACTTGTCAATAATAATAATAGTCTTTATTGTCACAAGTAGGCTTGCGTTAACACTGCAATGAAGTTACTGTGAAAATCCCCAAGTCGCCACATTCTGGCACCTGCTCGGGGACACTGAGGGAGAATTCAGATGTCCGATTCGCCTAAAGCACATCTTTTGGGACTTGTGGGAGGAAACCGGGAGAATGTGCAGACTCTGCACAGACAGTGCCCCAAGCCGGGAATCGAATCTGGGACCCTGGCGCTGTGAAGCAATAATGCTAAACACTGTGCTACCGTGCTGCCATCTGTGTACCATTTTTCATTTTTCTATTTGTGGATCAGTGTTCTGAGGTAGCGCAATTTGGGTCCCATTTGAATGGTGTCCCTCCCCCTCTCCCTTGAGGGTTCATCGGGAAGATTTCACTTTTGCTCAAGTTGAGTTAGTAGCCCGAGTGAAGGCTCCAAACTCTTTCAGGAGCACCATGATCTCTTCCATGCTGCTTTGGGGGTCTGCGACGTAGAGGAGCATGTCATCCGCATAAAATGACACTGTGTTCTCTGACTCCCGTCTAGATCCCCTTCCAGTTTCTCGCTGCTCTGTGCGATCACTCGTTGCTCAATTGCCAGTGAGAATACAAGCTGAGACAGCGAGCATCACTGCCTTGTGCCCCTGTGCAGCTGGAAGTATTTAAAGCTGGTGGTGTTCGTCTGCACACTTGCCATGGGAACGCTGTACAGAAATTTTGCCCGTGCCATGAACCCTGTCCAGAGCCCAAACTGCCCAGTACCTCGGGGAGGTGCTTCTAGCCTACTCTGTCAAAGGCCTTTTCTGTGTCCAGGGAGATGATCACCCAAGGTTCTCTCCCTGGATGTGGTCATTATCATGTTTAGCAGGTGCCTGATGTTAGCTGCCTACCCTTATCAGAGCCCATCTGTTCCTCTGCGTGCACCTCTGGTACGCAGTTCTCCAGTCACCTGGCTAGGATTGTTGGCCAGACTTCCACATATGGCAGCGTCCGCTCGGTGTCTTTTTTTTTTGCTCCTTCTCCCTGTGTACTGGGCGGATGTTGTGGTTGAGGAAAGTTTTATACTCCACTGGTAGAGTCAATGGTGGATTCATGGACCAGAAGTGGTTGAGAAGGAAGGAGCTGCTGGAGCAAGAACCTCTTTGTGCGACACAGAGGAAGATGGCGGAGGGTAAACGGTCGACTCTACCAGCCTAATGGTCAATAGAACAGCTGGTTGACTTCCTCAACAAGTTTAGCCAGCAGCAGAGGGAAGCCAAAGAGGACCTGGTCAAGGTGGTGGAACCTCCTAAAGGTGGGGATCGATCTGCTGGTGAAAAGGCTGGAGACCCAAAGCCAGGCGATCCAGAAAGTGTTGGGGGAGCTTTGGTGTGGGCATCGATCTGCGGAAATCATGGATTTGCACCGCGGGCCTGAGATGCAGAGTTTCAAGGGTGGCGGTGGGTGGGGATCGAGCGGTTTGGGGACCTGGGCGGGGGCAGCTTCTCGAGTTGAGAAATTTTAGCTGCTCAGCGGAAATGGGTTCTGGTACTTCCAGGGGTTCCGGTACTTCCAGGTGTGGGTTATGTGAGGAAGCAGGTGCCTTCCTTTCCCGACCTGCCTCCTCCAGATGCAGGATACGGTGGTATCAAAGCAGGAGTTGGGGAGTGTAAGGTATCCGAAATTTACAGGGAGTTAATGGACTGGGAGGGAGCCTGGATTAAGTGGGAGGAGGAACTGGAGGGGGGAGAGGTGGGGGGAATGGAGGCTGGACTGTGGGAGGAGGCTTTGGTCAGGGTAAACTCATCTTCCCTGTGGGTTAGACTTAGTCTTATTCAATTCAAGGTAGTGCATAGGGCGTATATGACAGTGGCCAGGATGAGCAGGTACATTTAAGGGGGTGGAGGGCAGGTGTGGGTGGTGCGTGGGGAGGCATGCAAACCATGTTGACATGTTTTTGGCATGTACAAAGCTGGAGGGGTTCTGGCAGGTGTTCGTGGAAGTAATGTCCGAGTTGCTGAAGGCGATAGTGGCCCCAAGTCCATAAGTGGCGATGTTCCGACTGTCGCAAGACATGGGAGTCCGGGGCGGCAAAAGAGGCTGATGTCTTTGCTTTTGCCTCCCTGGTAGCCCAGAGATTAATCTTGTTGGAGTTGAGGGACTCTGGGCTGGGAGTGTGGGTGAGTGACCTGGCGGAGTTCCTTCAATGGAAAAGTTTTCGAGTTCGCCTTGAGAGGGTCAGTGGTTGCGTTTGCCTGGAGGTGGAAGGCGTTTATCGACTTCAAGGACAGTTAAGATGTCAGCAGGGGAGGTATAAAGGGCTTAATGGGGAGGCAGGATGGGTGGAGGGGAACGGTGGGGAGTGTGTTGGGGGAGGTGGGGTGTGTGGTGGTTGGTTTGTTGAGGTTCCCTCTTTGTTCTCGTTCTGGTTGTGTTCAATGTATATACAAAATGCCTTGATTAAAAAATATTTATTAAAAAGATTTTTGGCCAGCATTTCTGCACCTACATTGAGCAGAGAGATGGGTCTGTAGGACCCGCATTCTGCCAGACTTTTTCTTGGGTGTCAGTGGGATTGAGGCTTGTGCTCACGTGCCCCTCGCCAGCGAGTGTGAACATCTTCTGGTGCGGGGCCAGTGCCGGCGCAAATAATTGTATAGAAGTTTGCGAGGAATCGTTTTGGTCGCCTACTTCCTCAGCTGGTGAGTCAGCAGGCGGCTGACTTTGTCGTGTATTCGGAGAAGGTCCACTGTGTCAGGTGGAGTTGGTGTACTGCTGTCCTCATGGAGAGCAGGTCAAAAGTCCATTTTGCAGCTTTTTCCTCTCTGTCAGAAGCTTTCTGGTTAGGGCTGTGGTGTATCGTCGGTCTAACTCCAGTATGACGTCCAAAAGCTGTTGCCTAGCCGCCCTTTCGTCCCTATCTCTCCATGCTTTATAGGCAATAACCTGATCCCTGACCTCAGCATTTAGTGCCTCCCAGAATGTGGAAGGCGAAATCTCCCCATTCTGGTTATTGCTAATCTACCAGCCTATTGAAGTGTTGGCTAGTGTGGACTTGAGAGATGAACAGACACTTCCAACACTGATGAAGGTTCAACTCAGTTTTATTAACTAACTTCTAACTAACACGCGATGACTGTGGGTCTAAATGATGCTAACTTAAACGAGAGACCTAAGCCTAGTCAGAACCAGTTGATTCTCTCGGCACGTGGTGTGAGCCGGTGCTGGGCTGGATGAGTTCTTGTTCTACTGAGAGGCAGCACCCAGAACGAGCAGGAACCGTGGTGCCCTCTGCCTTTTATAGTGTGTATTCTAACTGGTGATTGGCTGCGGTGTTTGTACATGTTGATTGGTCCCTGTGTGTGTGTCTGCGCCATGATATACTGGTGTATATTATGACACCTATGGCGTGTGATATTTTCTCCAAGGGGGAGGAGCAGCTTGTCGGCAAGGAGGGCAGTGTCGAACCTCCCATGGGGGGGGGGGGGGGGGGGGGGGTGGCACGTGGCACGTGTGGGAGTGCTGAGCACTCCCAATCATCCATGCATGTAGTGTGGAGCGGGTTTGGAGATTAGTATTCTGCTTTTAGTATCCCTGGAAGCATCATTTTCCCCACTGCAAGGAAGTCTATGCGTATATATACCTTGTGTACTTGAAGGAGAACTCCTTCTTCTCCTCCCCCGGGTTTGTGTGTGTAATCTTCCATGGGTCCGCTGCTCCATAAATGTGCTGGGTTCTTTCACCATGTTAGAGGTTTTCCTTGTTTTGGGGTTTACCTGTCTTGTACACAGTTCCAAGTCTCTCCTCTTTCTTCCATACTTTCCATTCCATATGTTTCTTATGTTTTTGAACTGGCCACCTTCTCAGTCTTGTCTAATATACGTTCAGCAATCAGAAACTCACCATCGTCTGTATTCATAGAACATAGAACGATACAGCGCAGTACAGGCCCTTCGGCCCTCGATGTTGCACCAACATGGAAAAAATCTAAAGGCCATCTAACCTACACTATGCCCTTATCATCCATATGCTTATCCAATAAATTTTTAAATGCCCTCAATGTTGGCATGTTCACTACTGTTGCAGGTAGGGCATTCCACGGCCTCACCACTCTTTGCGTAAAAAACCCACCTCTGACCTCTGTCCTATATCTATTACCCCTCAATTTAAGGCTATGTCCCCTCGTGCTAGCCACCTCCATCCGCGGGAGAAGGCTCTCGCTGTCCACCCTATCTAACCCTCTGATCATTTTGTATGCCTCTATTAAGTCACCTCTTAACCTTCTTCTCTCTAACGAAAACAACCTCAAGTCCATCAGCCTTTCCTCATAAGATTTTCCCTCCATACCAGGCAACATCCTGGTAAATCTCCTCTGCACCCGTTCCAAAGCTTCCACGTCCTTCCTATAATGAGGCGACCAGAACTGTACGCAATACTCCAAATGCGGCCGTACTAGAGTTTTGTACAACTGCAACATGACCTCATGGCTCCGGAACTCAATCCCTCTACCAATAAAGGCCAACACACCATAGGCCTTCTTCACAACCCTATCAACCTGGGTGGCAACTTTCAGGGATCTATGTACATGGACACCGAGATCCCTCTGCTCATCCACACTACCAAGAATTTTACCATTAGCCAAATATTCCGCATTTCTGTTATTCTTTCCAAAGTGAATCACCTCACACTTCTCCACATTAAACTCCATTTGCCACCTCTCAGCCCAGCTCTGCAGCCTATCTATGTCCCTCTGTAACCTGCAACATCCTTCCGCACTGTCTACAACTCCACCGACTTTAGTGTCGTCTGCAAATTTACTCACCCATCCTTCTGCGCCCTCCTCTAGGTCATTTATAAAAATGACAAACAGCAACGGCCCCAGAACAGATCCTTGTGGTACGCCACTCGTAACTGAACTCCATTCTGAACATTTCCCATCAACCACCACTCTCTGTCTTCTTTCAACTAGCCAATTTCTGATCCACATCTCTAAATCACCCTCAATCCCCAGCCTCCGTATTTTCTGCAATAGACGACCGTGGGGAACCTTATCAAACGCTTTACTGAAATCCATATACACCACATCAACTGCTCTACCCTCGTCTACCTGTTCAGTCACCTTCTCAAAGAACTCGATAAGGTTTGTGAGGCATGACCTACCCTTCACAAAACCATGCTGACTGTCCCTAATCATATTATTCCTATCTAGATGATTATAAATCGTATCTTTTATAATCCTCTCCAAGACTTTACCCACCACAGACGTTAGGCTCACCGGCCTATAGTTACCGGGGTTATCTCTACTCCCCTTCTTGAACAAAGGGACCACATTTGCTATCCTCCAGTCCTCTGGCACTATTCCTGTAGCCAATGATGACCTAAAAATCAAAGCCAAAGGCTCAGCAATCTCTTCCCTGGCTTCCCAGAGAATCCTAGGATAAATCCCATCCGGCCCCGGGGACTTATCTATTTTCACCTTGTCCAGAATTGCCTGGTGATTTGCTTGCAGTTGAAGTTGAGGTCTGTATCTGTTCTACTACCTGTGTACTTCAGTGGTATACTGCTCTACAGTCCAGGAATTGGGCATGGGGGCAGATATTTTAACACCTTTCATGCCTTTGATTTCTCTTTTTTGCCTCTTTTTTTTCCTCCCCTAAGCAATTTACAGGTCATTCTGTTTGGAATTTCTCCCTCTCACCTTCCTCTTCCTTTGTTCTGTTCTTTCCTTAAAAAACACATGCTGGGCTTCGAGCCACCAGAAGCAAGAAATTGCGATCGGACGCAGAATTGTGTTAAAATGAAAAGAAATCTGTTTTGCGGCCCCAACACTGATTCCGATGCCATGTCTGGTCCTTCGCTGGAGGTGATCTCTAGGTCTCTGCCCTTCAGTACCGTCATTTGCAGGGATTTTAATATAATTAATGGCTTGGATACTTCACTTTCCACCCATTCATGATGTTCCACCCCTCTTGTTTCGTGGGCACAAATTGATGCAAGTGGGGCCTGGTCGCCATGACTGCAGAGGGGAGTGGGAAGCTACAAAAACTCCTCTAAAAAGCCTCAGTGTCGAGCTTTCTGGGGCGGGGTCACTGCCAGGGGTAGGGCAGCGTGGTAGCACAGTTGCTTCACAGCTCCAGGGTCCCAGGTTTGACTCCCCACTGGGTCACTGTCTGTGCGGAGTCTGCATGTTCTCCCCGTGTCTGCATGAGTTTCCTCTGGGTGGATTGGCCATGCTCCATTGCCCTTTGTGTCCACAAAAGGTTAAGTGGGGTTACTGGGTTGTGGGAATAGGGTGGAGGTGTGGGCTTGTCTTGGGTGCTCTTTCCAAGGGCTGGTGCAGACTCAATGGGCTGAATGGCCTCCTTCTGCACTGTAAATCCTATGAGTCTATCAAGGGGAAGCATTGCCTCCACTGCAGAGGAAGCAGGGGATTAGCAGAGTTTACCCCAACCAATGGACACCTAAACAGTGGCCTTTGGAACCCTGTCTGATTCTCTCCATCTCGGGCAGAGGCCTCACCAGTGAGCCCCACTCCTCAGGATCACCAGCTGTCTCCTGGTGAGACTGGCAGCACTGACTGCCTGTGTCATCTCCTCCCAGGCACTGTTCATGAGGGAGGGCTTTTCTGCGGCCCACCCTGGGCAAGAAGGTGTCCCTCCTCTCACTTCATGGGTCCACCTCAGACTCCTGAATTTGGACGGCAGATCTTCTGTGAGCCATTTCTGTAGGTGCAGTGAAATGTGTGATCAGTGGAGTGCTTATAAAGAGCTCCAGTTATCAGGCTGGTCGTGTTTCTTCGTGTTAACTCCAATCCCAGTGATATCAATGCCCCTGGGCTGGGAATTGCTCTCAATTCCCGCCGGTGGAGTGTTGACTTGCTTTAGCACCCCCAATGCAAGTACAAATACTGGTGGGAATACATGGGGTGGGGTTCTCTGGCCTATACTGGAACTATGATCTGACGGAGAAAACAACGTCAACCAAAAATCCAAGTCTGCACCGGGAGCCCAGTGGAATGCCATATTCCGGCACCTCCATTAGTGGCATGAATCTGTTTCATGCCACGTGGCGGCATAAGCCTGAAAATTGTCCAATAACAGCGTAAGCATCTCATTAATGGGCCCCCTGCGATGCTTCACCTCTGCCAGGCAGAAGTGACGATGGTGAGGTTCACTTGTGCTTTTTAAAATGGGGACTGGGCATCGTGGTGTAACTTTCCAAATGTGCAACTGTCGGCTTCCAGTTGTGCTGCTGGCTAGGGGTGCGTCAGCAAGGGGGGGGGATGGGCGGTGACCAGGCGAACTTACCACACTCGCTGGCAGATGCCCAACCAACCCACTGCACTCCTGCAGGAGCACCAGACCCTGCCTGCCCACTGCAATCCTGCACCCATTCACCCTGCCACTGGACAGAGAACCCACGACACACTGCAGCTATGGTCCCAACGGGCAGCCAGCTTTGTTTGCAGTGTGCCAGCCAGTGGCACGTGATGCCCCCTACACGCAACCAGGTTGCACCCTGCTGGCAGGGTAGCATGTGTCCCACCCAAGGAGGGAACCCACTGGAGGGCACAGGACTGGAGCCAGTGATGTGGGCAGGAGGCCGCAGGTGATGGGCGCTGATGGAGATAGGGCTGCGGTGCAGGGTGAGAGGTGTCGTGGGGAAACGCCAGGGCAGTGGGCCCAGGATTGGGAGGGCAGATGGGACATGTGGGGCATGGGCTGCAGGGTAGCCTGTTGGACCTGGGTGGGCACGGGAGTACTCATGCTAACCCTCTGCAAACAATTGATTTTGGTGTACAGCAGGGTATGGTTAGCATCTGCATGGCTGCCGCAGCCCTGGCGGATGCACTCCAGGCTGATGAGCAGGAGCTGCTCGGGAGGACCCTGTAGAACACGAGCCTACCCCAGAGAACCAGGGGCCAGCTGGTCGGCCATCGAGGATGAGGTAGGACGGCGGCGTCCTATTGGGCCTTGTGTATACCGGCAGCGCCTGTCATACAGGGACCTGGGGGGACCAAGCGACATCTATGTCGGATCATGGCTTATTTGGAGTAGTGGGAGTATGGGGGGGGGAGAACACTTGCTCCGGGTGGCCGTCAAAGTGATGGTAGCCCTGAATTTTTTGCCACCTTCAGCGTGGACCGGTCCACCAAGTTGCCCAAGCAGAGGGAATTTCCACCATCGCTGCCAGGGTCTGGGGAGTGATCTGAGACATATGCCCCCCTGTGGTGCAGACACCGGCGCATGAGGGTGATAAGCCATTAACTGGAAGGGCTTCCACTCACTCAAATGAGTAGTTTGTATGTGACCACTGAATGCAGGCCTGATACCCAGGCTGTGTGCATGACTCAATCATATTGGCGTACTTGATGGTTCCTTGGAGGCGAACCCTTAGTTGCCGGGTTGGTTCTTGGGGGGGGGGGGGGGCAGAATTATCCCTTCCGGTCGTGGCTGACATCTATCCAGAGGCCTCAAACCAGCAGAGAACCGCTACAATGATGCCCATGCAGCGGACGGTTGTCATCAAGCGATGCCTCCCCATCCTCGATGCACTGGATCGCTCCTCCCTCTGTGATGAGCTCTGGTACTTCGCAATGCCTGACTTATGACTCCTGCCCCAGTGTCACATTCCACTGTCTGCCCGGGTGATCCCTGCATGCGTGCTAGGCAGCACACCCTGAGCACCTGGTCCAGCCTATCCATCACACTTTGCGGACAGAGGGCTGAGGCAGATCGGAACGTTAGTGAACATGTTTAGTGGTGACCGTGCTCCCTTCTCCCTCGGGTGCCTGAAGGCCTCCGGGCTATGGGGGTGAGGCTGGAGAAATGTCTGGGGACTCTGTCGTCAGTCCTGGAGGCCTGATCTCGGCTCGACCCAGGGTTGCCATGCTCGGAGCCCCATCCCTCTGGGGCTACTTCAGGTCAGCCAGTGCCAAGCCAATGCTCTCCATGCCCTAACCATGGCCCGTTGAGACTGCTGCTGCACATTGCAACGCAATGTCAATGTTGCTCTGGTACATGGCTGCCTGTGACCTAGCTGCCCTGTCCTGTGCCTCAGCCACCAGCCGTACCTTAGGCCTTGGACATTTTGACCCGGGACTCCTCCACAGACGCCACCCATATGGTGTCAGCCTGGGTGGCATGTATTGTCAGCATTGCCTCCTCCTGCGGGCGGTTGGACAGGCAAAGACCCTGGGGGGGCTGGGCTTGCCACACCAGTGCTCAAGTGGAGTTGGGGGACCCTCTGCAGGGGTGGGCAACCATGGAGAGGGGTGGGAGGGATACCTGGAAAGATGGATGAAGGGCCCGGGGGTTGGCCCACATTGCAGAAGGAAGTGACAGAGGCATCATAATGGCTTTGTGAAAAGGTGTTTTAATGTGTTGTACAAACCCCATGCCCAATGCTCTACAGTGCTAGAGCCACGCCCACCTGCGACTGCATCAAACTCCGCAGCACCTCTGCCATTCCCATCTGAGAGCAGGACATGTCCCACAGAACCTCATCAAGGTCAGCCTGGTACTGGGTGACATCCCCCAGCGAGTCAGACATTCTGCCGAGATCCTCCGCCATAGCCGTCACCAACTGCGCGATGACTTGGGCACCTTCACTAATGGTGCCGACTGTGCATCAGGCTCTCCACTGCGGTCACCACCCTGGCAATGTTGGCCTTGGTGCCACTCATTTCCGGCGCCATCTCCTGCTCCTTTAGCCTCTGTGGCTCCTCCAAGCGGCTATGGATCTGCTGGAGTGATGCTGACATTTCCCTCTGAACATCCAGGCTGGTTCCTATCGTCTCCATCAGCTCCGGGTAACTCCAGAGGCTTGGCATCTGGCTGGGAGCCAGCTGGATCCTGGGATCCAGCAGCCCTCCGACTGCTGTCTCGCCAGAGGGTTCCTGTCTCCACCTGATGTGCATCATTAGCAATAGTGTAGTGCTCTCCAGATTGTGCCCCAGAGGCCTGTACCCTAACATGCCCCATGGAGGTGTGTGTGTGTCTGCACTGGTGGGGGTGGGGATGATATCTGTGCAACGACTACGGTTGCATCTACGGAGGTCCCCTCCGAGGTGTTCTCTTCAGAGTCAGGATAGGGGGGCCACCTGGAATGGGCCCACGCCGTCGGTTGGAGGACCTGCGGAGAGAACGGACATGTAGGCAGTGGAGGGATGGGTCAGTCAGTAAGGCAGTCGCTACTCGCGTTTGAAACGGGGTGGGGGGGGCGGTTGCCAGCGAATCAGCTGGCGAGCCTTCATTTGTGACGACAAGCTCGTGAGGCCTCGTTAAGTGGACCAATTAATGTTGAATTGTGTTGCCGGCCTCGCTAGGCCCAGCGCTGGGAAGCTCGAGGCAATTCCCCTCACTACCACTGAAATTCTTCTGGACAATTGCGCCATTGGTCTCCCAAGAGAATTCCAGCTGCTGTTCTTCATCTATAATGGACCTGCACTCCAGACTGGAATCTCTCTCTGGATTGTGCTGTCCACAGGTGCTACCTGCCTTGCTGAGATGCATTGTGTTTGTTTTAAATTTCCAACATCTGGAGTATTTTACTTCTCATGGACCAGAGGGCACACTGCAGATTGTGAAGTTTAGCCTTAAGTGTTGAGTTGGTGTTGAAGTGCAAAGAACCAAAATATAATTTCTAAACTAGCTAAGGATTCTAGCGTGTGTTGTGGTAAAAGTTACGACCATTCCAGTCTGAGTTTCAGTAGCAAAGACTTTTATTGATAAGCATGCAAGGGAGAGACAGCGTGGTGTGACAGGGTGTCTCTCTGATACAAAGGCTAGAACATATTTGTAACTTTTTAGTTATCATATTTCACTATACTGCCTTGCATACCTAAAGTGAGCAGTAAACAGGCTATAAATATTCCCTGTTATTTCACTAGGAGGCTGGGAATGCCTCCCAATTTGTGCTCTTAACACCCTAACATTTGCCTGCCCATCATGTGAAGGTGATTACATATTATGGCTTATGGTTCTTCATTGTGTCTAAACATTGCCTACATTTCCCATCATGCTTTAAAAAGAGCTCCCATTCTAACTGGTGTACCTTTTTTTAAAGCTAAATACTTCTCTTAATTGGATCTTTTGATGGATAGGCCAGCATATCCAAAGGACAATGATGGGGATGGCCAAGCCTCCATTTGCTGCCTAGAATATGGGATTGGACTCCTCTTGAGTTGGATATCTTTTATGAGCCAGAGGGCACAACATTCTAACCATTATTAAGTGGATTATTGGATGAATTCTCTTTGTGGAGATAAAAAGATGTATTTCTTGAGTTTATTGCACGGTGAACTTTAATTATTTGTAGCTAAATTGCACTGATGTTGAATTGAAAGTCAACAATTTATAGTCCTGACCATAATTTTGCACCAAAAACAACAGCAAAGAAGCATGCCTTGCAGATGACAGGAAGTCAAATCACTAATTGACTTCACTTTTGTTTTATTCAAGGGCGTAGATGTGAAATTGCCTTGCCGTTTTGAAAGATTCATGACTCGTTTCGCGACCGAAGTTGAGGTCAACTTTATCAGTGCACATTATGAACATAACAAAAGGCATCTGTTCCGAGGAATTGAAAACCAAGCAACTTTTTTTCGCCCTGCCATCAGATCTCTACTTGTAATTACAGAATTTTGTTATTCTTGGAGGTGTAGGAGTGAATTTCAGATTGTTAATGTCAAATGTTTCATCTGAATGCCATATTGATCAAATTGCAGATGTTGATGAACCTCGTGCAAACCAGACTGCTGCTTGGTGAAGATTGTAATTTTAAACTGACCTTAATTTGGAACGCACAAATGTTAATACTGTGTGTTGTTCTGATGTTATGTTAGCCTTTTATATTTTTGCTAATAAATTCGTACTAATCCGTTTTTATGGAAACACAAGATGCACCATAGCCCTGCATGAAATACATTTGGGCAGTCTGAAGCACAGCTCAAATCTATGCAGGATTTAAATATTGTGTTCTATAATGAGTTAACAGGGCTTTGTGCAAAATGTGATGTAGAGTACAAAGGCCACATGAGTTTAGGGACACAATCTAGTGGCCAGGTCGGGCATGAATGGGAGCGAGCTGGTTAGATCATAGAACTCCTACAATGCAGAAGGAGGTCATTTTGCCCATTGCTTCTGCACTGGCGATCTGAAAGAGCACCCTACCTGGCCCACTTCCCCCATAACTCAATTTAACTTTTGGGCATGACAATTTAGCATAGCCAATCCACCTAACCTGCACCTTTTTTGGACTGTGCAAGGCGGAGGTGTTTGACAGCTTCAAATTCCAAGGTGTGCACATCACCAACAATCTGTCCTGGTCCGCCCATATCGACGCTACGACCAAGAAAGCAAAACAGCGCCTATACTTTCTCAGGAAATAAGGAAATTCGGCATGTCCACATTTGACACTCTCCAACTTTTACAGATGCACCATAGAAAGCACCCCATCTCGCTGCATCACAGCCTGGTGTGGCAACTGCTCAACCCAATACTGTTAGGAACTACAGCGAGCCGTAAGCACAACCCCGGTCCATCATGTGAACCCGCATCCCATCCATTGCCTCCATCTACACCACCCGGTGCCTTGGGAAAGTGGGCAGCATTTTCAAAGACTCCTTTGTGTCTTTAAAAGGAACCTATTCTATTTGGAAAAAATAATCTGGGGGAAACCCATTAAAATAACCTCTACTGTTTTGCTTTGTAGGTTCACTACATCCTCACAAACATAGCCATTGAAATTAGAAATGATGATGCAGAAGGTAACTAGTAAATTATACTTGACATCAAATTTATTTTATTTACATTTGTAATCAATGCTGTTCCAGTTGCTGTGGGGCTATTAAATTGTGAGCTTACTGTTGCAAATTGAACACTTTTTGAGATGACTAATATAATTGAGGAAGAGATGGTCTTGAAACCTGGATGACGGTGATTGTACAGGACCAGGTCAGTTTTTTTTTTAAAAAGTTCCTTGATCAGAGTTACAAAGCGCAGTGTGGACAGGGGCAAACCCCTAATCCTTCTCCTTGCCTGCTCCAAAAACCGATTCACATTGAATCCAATTCATGGGTCCCCACAAGAGAGACATACCAGATCCAGGCATTATACCTGATTTTGCCCTCCATCTTAGCCAAAAGGCCAAGCAGCGATTTAAGGCCAGGACAGTTTAAGTAGACTGTTTTCTCTGAAATGATTCCTTTGCAGCAAGAGCAAGTGGTCAGCCATGTAAATGCTCCTTTTTATTTAATCAGGAAAATCTCTGTGGTGTAATTCTTGATTATGTTCCCTAGAAGAATCATAGAATAGTGCAGTATAGAAGGAGGCACTCAGCCCATCAAGTAGTGCTGGCTCTTTAAAAAGCAATTATATTTGTTGTACGCTCCACATCTTCCTCATTCCTGCAGTTTTTTCTGAAGTATTTTGTACCATTCCCCTTGACTGCTACTTTTAAATCTGTTTTCTTCATTGTTTCAGATACTGCAATACAACTCCTGAACATTCATTACATAACGATTTTTCCTTCCTTTTGTGTCAATTGCCTCAAATCCATACATCCTGGTTATTGACCCAGTAGCCATTGGAAACTGTTTTCTCACTTGTTCTGTGTAGACCTGGTAGATTGTGGTTTCTGGTTAGTGGTCACCCCAGGATGATGTTAATTTGGATAAAATACTTGTTTGGTGCTGAGCTCCTGCTCTTGTACAGCTTTAGCATAACCTGCTGGCCATTGTACTCTGCTTCAATTTATAAAGCCCACAATCCCATTTTCTTTATTAACTATATTTATTTATTAACTTCTACCACAATGTGTCCCTTTACACTTTTCTCTGCATTGACTTTCATCTGCCGTGCAGTCACACATTTTACCAACATATCTGATGACCTTCTTGAAATCTATTACTGCCTTCACTGTTTACTAACTGCACTTCCAAGATTTTTTTTTGGCATCTACAAATTTTGAAATCATGACTTTTACCTCCTTTGGCTTGATAAAGTGTGTTTGTATTGAACACCTGCGCACAGCTTGGCACCTCTCTCAAGCTTGGGTTTTGTATTAGGACCAGGAGTTTACATGGGGTAATATAAAACATGTTATTTAAGGTCACTCTCATTACAGAGTAATGCATCAGTGGAAATTGTTTCAATTCTGCTCTCCTGATTAGGAATCTTCCTGGAATGTTGTATTGGATAATGTGCACAATTAATTCATTGTCAGCTGTGTCATGCAATGGAGGAGCTGACAGAGGCTAACTGGCTCTTCATACAGAGGAAGGAAAACCTGAAGTGAACATCACCCCAGTGTTTCTAAGAACCAGTCACTCAGTAGCATCCAGAGAATCTTGAGCATATGTCCCCAGCCTTTGTAGCTAGGGAAGGTGTGATGATGAAGGCAAGAAGTCATAATGTTGAATATTTTGCTTTTAACTAATGTGCATTTTACTAAAATAATTTTGTTATCTTTGCAACAGCAACGCGCAAGGTTTTAGGAAAAGTTCCAGCTCTCCCATACTTACTTATGAAGAAGGCATTTAAATCTGCTTTTATACTGCACGATTTAAAAATTTGTAGAGATTCCAATCAACTGACACTACAAGACAGTGGTGAGTAGAAGAAAACCCACTGACTGATTGCAGGAAGTTTGGAAATCCAATTATTCGATTTTCAATTTTTTCTGAAATAAGACCAGGAAATACTGGAGACACTCATCAGGTCATAGTTGCGCATTTTAATGTAATATTCCTTGGTAATGATAGGTGCAGGGCAAGACTCTTATCGTATCGCTGTTGGACTGCAAATTTGATGTTGATGCCAAAGGTTTTATTACAAACCGATCCATACTGGATTTGGTCTCGCAGATAAATTTTGCAAGGATGTTATAAATTTGAACAAGCTTTGACCATTGAAAGGATGGAATGAACTTCATAGTTCTTGTCAGAGACTAATGAAAAGCATTGTGTGTGCAAATTTATGATGCATAAGTTCTGCATCAATATGAATATGGTTCCTGCTTGCTTGCACTTCCCGTGAACATCAGGCCCATGTTTACTCTTCAGATAGTCAAGTGTCTGTCTTTGCACTCTTTTTTAAAAATGTTTTTTATTGCTTTTCCCATCTAAGCTTTTCCTGAACTCTGTTGTTGCATGGGGTGGGGTGTGGGAAATGAACAAAGATGGGTCGGAAATTAGGTTTACTAATTTGTGGAAAGAGCGGGTTGTCCTAAGAGGATAGGTTGGACAGGGCTCATTTCCATTGAGTTTAGAAGAGGAAGGGGTGACTTAATTGAAGATTACAAGATCCTGAACGGTCTTGACCAGACGGACGTGGAAATTATATTTCCTCTTGTGGGTAGTCCAGAACTAGGGGGCACTATTTTAAATTACCAGTGCCCTTTTTAGGACTGCGATGAGTATTTTTTTCCCCTCAGTGCCGAACAGGCACCAGAATGTGGCTTTTCACAGTAACTTCATTTGAAGCCTACTTGCGACAATAAGTGATTTTCATTTCATTTGTGTCATTGGAACTATCTACCTCGGGTGGTGAAGATGGGGGTCATTGAATATTTTTAAGGCAGAGGTAGATAGTCTTGTTAGATAAGGGAATCAAAAGGTTATTGGGTATATATGGAAATGTGGAATCAGAAACACAAATAGATCTATTGTGATCTTGCTGATTGACGAATCAAGCTCAATGGGCTAAATGTTCATGTGTATGAGAGACGAGGAGATCAGCAAGTATAACGGAAATGGGAAAAGCTGTCTGCTCAGCTTGCTCTGGTCTGTTTTAACTTTGTTTCCCTGTGGAGTGATTCCTTCTGGCTACCTAGCACTTTAGCCAAGGGGCTTGCTGAGATGAGGAGCTTCATATGTGAAAAGTCATATTGGACTTCAACTTGCCATATCAACATTATGCATTATTGCAGTGTTGGATTTGGGAACAATGCCAGGTTCATGTTGTTCCATTTATTTCATAAAAAAGGATTGATTTTCTTTTTAAAATAATCTGTGTACATGTTTTTCAAAATAAAATTGGATGCATATAATCCAAGTTAACCTTTGGGTTGAAAGAGTTTATTTATTAACAGCAACTGCTTCTCATTGTTATTAATATATTCACTTTTCTAGATCTAACATATGTGGCTTCTGAAGATGAAACAAAACAAACTGGCCCTCCAGATGGATGGACAGAGCTTAATAACTTGTGGGCAAACACTTACCTAAAATTCCAGCCTCTCTGGAAAATACGAAATTATTTTGGTGAAAAAATTGCACTTTATTTTGCTGTGATGGAAACATTATTAATTAGTCTCATTATTCCTGTGCTCCTTGGTGTGGGCGTCTTCGCTTATGGCCTTTATTGCAGGTTTGTAATTTTCTCATTTGCTTTTCAGCAGTGATTTGTATATATTTCTTTAATGAATAGGTGGTATAAGGGTGTTAAATGAGTTTTTTTCCAAGGGATATAATTGAGTCCCATTAAGACTAGCATTCTCCCATTTGGGAAGTGCACTTGCAGGTGGCTCTGGTGGTGCCTATCCTGCTGAACAGAATAGCAGGATTGTGCGCTTGGAAGCGATTTAATTATGCACAAACGAGTTCCGCTCTGGCTCACTTGGTGGGCCTGCAGCTGATTTGTCCATCCGCTCGCCCTCAGCTGATGGGTTTGAAGGTCCCAGCAACATATTTACACATCCAGCACGTTCCCATCACTCTCCGGCCCATCTGTCTTCATCAGACTGTGCAGGATGTCAGCAACCCAGAGGGAGAAGGCTAGCCGCCTCCCGGAGGAATCTGTTCCTCAATTCACCCACCCCACTTGGACTTCTACCCACTGCATCTGGAGTCTCCATCACTTACTTCCTGTAATAGATGCGGTATACCTTTGACCCTCTTTGTTGTGAGGTTTTCATGCTGCCTTGTCGGGTGCAGCTTCCCTCTGCCTTCCATCTTCTTCACCCACCTCCTTATCCCTCTGCATGCCGTTGTGACCAATATCACCCTGCAGTCCTTCCACATGGCTCCCCTTGCCATTGTCTGCCCACCCGTATCCCATGGCCATGCTTCACACTCCCAGTCAGATTTTTGCGATGGCAGCATGGGTTCCATAGCACAGTGCTGTTCAGATAAACGCTGTTGTGTGACACCAGGGACAAGGAAACCCCTGTGCTAATCAGGCACAGTACTGATCCGACTCAGTGACAGAGGAGGGTCAATGGGTCCAGTGGAACAGTATGAAGATGGAGGTAGGAACTGGTCTTCCCCAACAGAGTGGTGTGCAGCGTGTCAGGAGCAGCACAGCACTATGGCAGAAAGATATTGCACTCACCCCAAAGTCTCTGGTGAACTGAGGACAGCCTTCTGCACACCACTCATTAGCAATTGGGTTGGACACCAATGTAAATTCCTATTGGCGCGATGCATGATTGGAAGGCCTGATGGGTTGCTGGCAGGCAGCTGTTATAATGAGCATTCATGAGATGCAGCTGAATGTAAAAATGGTGTCCATGCCACTTGCCAGAGGGAAATGTAACCTGCTATTGAGAGATTTTATGCTTGCGGGTTTCCGACATTTTGGTTCCTACTGCGGGCTGGTTGGGAAAATTTCATCCAGTATTTTCTAGCTCTGAGATTACTTGTTTGGTACCCTAATGGACTATTCTAAAAGGTGGAATGACCTGGATTTGTAATTTTCAATTTTCAAAAATGGGAAGAGCTTGATTATGCCCTCTGGAGGAGGAAAGGAAGAACAGCTATTGGAGACAATGAGTTGGCCTGGGTGATCATTTGCAATGATAGCAATACTCTCCCAACTCTTAAACTCTAAACAATGTTTTTTTTCCTCCTCCCCTGTCTCTATAAGGCATGCCCACCTGTGCAGGCAAGCATTGCAGGAGGATGATACATAGATACATAGAAGATAGGAGCAGGAGGAGGCCTTTTGGCCCTTCGAGCCTGCTCCGCCATTCATCATGGTCATGGCTGATTATCCAACTCAATAGCCTAATCCTGCTTTCTCCCCATAGCCTTTGATCCCATTCTCCCCAAGTGCAATATCCAGCTGCCTCTTGAATATATTCAAAGTTTTAGCATCAACTACTTCCTGTGATAATGAATTCCACAGGCTCACCACTCTGTCTCCTTATATGTGTCTGAAATGGTTTACCCTGAATCCTCAGACTGTGATTGTTGTGCAACTCCGCACCTAAAGCCTCGCAAGAATAAAATGACCATGGGGCAGTTGTCAATTGGACCATGGTTATTTATGAGAGTCAATCTGGGGCCACTGAGAAAGCTACAGTAAATATCAAAGTCTCGCCACCCCTAACCCAATATAGCGCACTCCTGCAGCAAAGTTCAGTACAGAGACATACAGGTCTAAAAACTGAAGTCCACACTACATGAAGACGGGAGCAATTATCTGTACACGTGGTGACTAGGGGCTTTTCACAGTAACTGCATTGAAGCCTACTTGTGACAATAAGTTATTAGTATTATTATTTACATATGTCAGCCTCTGGAACTGAGGTGATGAGAAATTCCTTCGAGTTGTCATTCTTTGGAATTCTCCAGCCAGTGAGCTGTGAATGTTCAGTAATTGATTATATAAAGACAGGGCAATAAAAGATATTTGGAACTGAGGAAATTGAGGGATATGTGAATAGTGCAGGGGGGAGGGTAGCTGAGGTAAAAGGTCAGCCATGGTGGAGCAGGCATGATGGTCAAAATGGCTAAATCCTGTTTTTCTTGCTATATTAAATGAGTAGTTGCTTCTCTTCCCAATATCACTATTGTAAAAGCTACATACAAGTTAGTTTGTACAGAGTTTCCTGAAGTAACTTATTTGTTCATGGTGTGTGGGCATTGCTGGCTAGGGTAATATTTATTGCCCATCCCTAATTGCCCACGAAGGTGGTTTTAAGCCATTGCCTTGAACCACTGCAGTCCATGTGGTGTAGGTACATCCGCAATGCTGTTGGGAAGGGGCTGGTTTAGCACAGGGCTATATAGCTAGCTTTTAAAGCAGGTCAGCAGCGCGGGTTCAATTCCCGTACCAGCTTCCCCGAAGAGGTGCCGGAATGTGGCAACTAGGGGCTTTTCACAGTAACTTTGTTTGAAGCCTACTTGTGACCATAAGTGATTTTCATTTTGACCCAGTTACCAAGAAGGAAGATATAGTTCCAAGTCTTGAATGGTATTTCCATGCATCATCTGCTCTTGTCCCCTTCTGGGTGGTGTCGGGGGTTTGGAAGTGTGGTAGTATGACTAGAGGTATTACGGTAACTAGCAATGCCGAGACACCTTTGGTGGAGAAGGCTCGCTGCTCATTGGCCCAATGGTATGTATCACTAGTCACCCATTGGTTAGAGCTGTAAGGTAGCTCCGCCCTGTAAGGCAGGGTAGAAGAGCCCGTGTGTTCCCCACAGATTCCTTTTCTGTACCTGAGCTGCTGGGGAAACATCTTGTCTATTAAAGCCTTCAGTTTCGGACTACAACTTCGCTTCTGTGGTCAATTGATAGTGCATCAGGAAGGTGCTGTCGAAGGCACCTTTAGTGAGTTGCTGCAGTGCATCTTGCAGATGGTACACACTGCTGCCACTGTGTGTTGGCGGTGGGAGTGAATGTTGAAGGTGGTGGATGGGGTGCCTGGAGCATGGATCTTGGCAAGTTTCTTGTGTTGTTGCTGTTGCACTCATCCAATCTCGAGACCAATAGGAATGCACAATAAACGCTGGCCGAGTCAGCGACGCCCACATGAAAATGTACAAAGCTTTCTTTTACGCGTTTACTTTCAAATATGTAAAACTTTTTTGACATTTTTTTTGCCACGAGTAATGAAAGCGACGGTTTCTTAAAAGTCCTTCAACATTTATTGTACATTATTAAATTTGAATTTGGAGCTTCATATCCCTAGAGTCCAGATCATTTTTGCTTGGCAATATCCAAGCATTTATTCTGAGCCCAGCATTTTGAGGATGGCTTAATAGGACAACATAACTTAAATATCTTTCACCTGTTAATGTTCAAAAGGGAACATTTTCACTTTAAATCAGTTGATGCATCAAAGGCACCCTTCAGTAGTTACACGCACTTGCATTACTTCTGCACAAATGTGCAATCTGTCTTTGCATCTCTTGTGTTATGTCCTCAATCATTTTAGCATGTGAGTCACATTCATCAGCAGCCACATTGCATCCAAAGTCCCTGATACTGATGAGGTACTTCTGCAAACCCTCTCTCACTTGGGGTCATGCCAATCCTTGTGCCAAACTTTTACTCCTTTTATATGACCTGTGGGCTCTGGCAACACGAACAACAATTCCACAACCCTTTTTACCTTCCTGTTTTTCAGATCGCTGTTATTTCTAATTGGACAACACACACACAACGCAGTCTCTGCCATATTCTGAGACCTGCTTCAACACCAGGAACTATTTGAAGACTGCTAGACAGAAACCTGTTCCCTTTGAGAAGGGGTAGAGCGGGTTAGGATGGAGGAGGAATCTTGTAAGGGGTCTAGTTTGAGGGCTATGGTGACAGCAGCATTGCCAATGGCTCCGATTAGGTATTGAAGGAGCCTGGTGGTACAGTCCAGAATGAAGATTATAGAATCAGTTGAGGAGGCATTTTTGGGTTGAAGAGATGTTGGTGCTAACGCCACTGTATGAGAATCATGGGTTTGAGCCGCGGGGGATGGATAGTGTATACAGGAGGTGGAGGGAAGTGGTGCTGGTCAAGGTAAGGGTTCACCAATCTGGAGGAGCTAAGGGAGAGGGTAGAGCTGCCGAGGGGGAGTGAGTTCAGGTATCTGCAGGTTAGGGAATTTGTGCGAAAGGCCTGGAGGGGTTTCCCCAGGTTACAGGGATACAACCTGCTGGAGAAACTGCTGCTTCTGAATGTGGAAGAGGAGGGAAGAATTGGGGATATATACGTGGCTGGGGGTGCAGGGAGGTGAGCGGGTGAAGATCAAGGAGAAATGGGAAGCGGAGTTGGGAGGGAATATCAATTGGGGAGTATGGAGTGAGGCACTGCGAAGGGTAAACGGGAACTCCTCTTGAGCAAGGATGAGCCTGGTACAGTTTAAGGTGGTGCACAGGGTGCATATGACTTGGGTGAGAACGAGTGGGTTCTTTCAGGTGGTAGCAGGTGAGTGTGAGAGGTGTGGGCGGGGGCCAGCGAATCACACGCACATGTTTTGGGGTTGTGAAAAATTGGGAAGATTCTGGGTGGGAGTGTTCATGGTCTTAGCCAGGATAGTGGAGGAGGAGGTGGACCCGGACCCTTTGGTGGCGATATTTGCGGTTTCAGAGAAGCCGGAGCTCATGGAGAGGAGGAAGGCCGATGTCTTGGCCTTCGGCTCTCTGATTGCATGGCGGTGAATTTTGCTGGAGTTGCGGTCAGCATCGCCACCGGGGGTAGCGGCATGGTTGGGTGACCTATACGACTTCCTGCAGTTAGAGAAGATAAAGTACGAGTTAAGGGGCTCTTCAGGGGGGTTTGAGAAAAGGTGGGGATGTTTGTGACTGTGTTTGAGGGGCTGTTCGTTGCGGGGGAGGGGGTGAAAAAGGGGGAAAATCTGTACAGACTGTATAGTTGATTGTTGGGAAGTATAGTTTCCCAGGGTCCTTATTCGCTGTAACCTGTTTTGATACATGTTTGTAGTAAAATGCATTTAAAAAGAAAAGAAACCTGTTCCAATTGGAGAGAACCTTTGCTTGTTTTCTCGATCCAGGTTTTCCAGTGTTCTTAACTGTCAAATAGGAAACAGTGGCTGACTCAACCCCACTGCAATTAACATTCATTTCATCCTTTGTTTTGTTTCTTAGCTTTCATCCCCAGGTCACATGGACATGCTTGGAATCTATTAGTGTAGTCACGGCCATATAACATATGTTTCCTTGAAGTGGTGAATGTGCATCCCTCCCTTTGAATGTATGCATGGTTCGATTTTAAACATTGCCCAGCAGAGACGCATTGGCGTAAACATAAATTTGTTTATTTACTACTACTGATATTCAGTTGAAAAGTTTTAGATAATGAAAATCGGGATACAAAGATTAAAATGCAGGTAAAAGAAAAAGATACTTTGAGATTTAACATCCGTCTCTTGTGATACTGGTGGATTCTGCCGTCTCTTGTAATACAGATGGATTCTGCCGTCTCTTGTGATAATGGTGGATTCTGCAGTCAGTCTGTCTTTTTCAGCTCAGCAGGATTTTAGGGAGAGAGAAAATGTCCTATTCCTCTCGTCACATCACTTGTAGATTTCTTGGACATCACGCAGAGGGTGGAGAAAATCCAACCCCAAGGCTTTCACATGTTCAGGGAAGAGTATTTTCAAGCATGTCCACTTCATAGAACATACAATGCAGAAGGAGGCCATTCAGCCCATCGAGTCTGCACCGACCCACAAGCCCTCACTCAACCACACTATCCCGGTAACCCACTTAACCCTCCTAACCTTTCTTGGTCACTTAAGGGCAATTTATCATGGCCAATCCACCTAACCGGCACGTCTTTGGACTGTGGGAGGAAACCGGAGCACCCGGAGGAAACCCGCGCATACACGGGGAGAACATGCAGACTCCGCACAGACAGTGACCCAGCAGGGAATTGAACCTGGCACCCTGGCGCTGTGAAGCTACAGTGCTAATCACTTGAGCTACCGTGCTGCCCTTCATAATCCACTTGAAACTTTCTGGAAGCTCAGTCACATTGCAGGGGGTAGGGGAAAGGTCAAGTGACTTTCAGCAGCCACCTTTAAGGCTTCTTGCGTCCATTTTTGAAAAATAAAGCTAACCTTTGCAAAGTCTAAAATATCACAACTACATGCCCGCTTGTGACATTGTCAAAGGGCAGCACAGTGGTTAGCATTGTTGCTTCACAGCTCCAGGGACCCAGGTTCGATTCCTGGCTTGTGTTACTGTCTGTGTGGAGTCTGCATTTTCTCCCTGTCTCTGCGTGGGTTTCCTCCGGGTGTGCCGGTTTCCTCCCACTAGTCCCGAAAGATGAGCTGTTGGGTAATTTGGACATTCTGAATTCTCCCTCTGTGTACCCAAACAGGCGCCAGAATGTGGCGACAAGTGGCTTTCGTTTTTAATGCTTTCGTTTTCTTGCAGTTGTATTGAATATTTGACTAGTACATTCTCATCTTCACGTCTATTCTCTATATGAAGGTATTCTATTAAGATGCAAACATGTTCCTTGCCTATTTTGATGCTGGTAAATTTTCTCCATCAAATAAGTGACTATTAACGAGAGCCATGGGAAGCAGATGGTCACAAAATAGCATTGAGGTGTTTGTAAAGCTTTTTAGAAATCCTCTTAACATTTTTAATGTCATAATTATGTCCAAATTACTTTTCCTGAACTTGGTTGGTAGCCCTCTCAATCTCTAACTCAAATACTGTGGGTTCAAGTCTCACTTTGGCGACTTGAACACACAATCTAGACTAACACAAATCCAGTCATGAAGTGCTATCTTTCAGATGAAGCATTAAACCGAAACACCAATTGCCCCTTCGAGTAGGTGTCTGTGGTGAATGTATTGTACTAACCATTCACCACTGTATCACACATTGTATCACGCTGTTGCCCATGTGAGCTCCATCTATGGACCATTGTACGATATTGCACATGTTAGTGCCCTTGTGGGCTCTGCCCCCTTGAGGTGAGGTATAAAGAGCTGCTGCCCTGTTGGCGACTCTCAGTAGCAGAGCAGTCGCAGGCACTGTTCTAGTCGATTAAAGCCATAGTTTACATCTACTCTCTGTTTCACGTGAATTGATGGTCGCATCAATTTAATCGGCTACAACACCACAATGGAATCTGCCCTCAAACTTGACCGACTGGAACTCGATCAACAAGCTGCGAAGGCCAAAGGGATTTTTTTCGCACTGGCTCTGCTGTTTTGAGGCCTACCTCACCGCCTCCTCCTCTCCTTCCATCTCCGACGATGAGAAGCTGAGCCTTCTCCACGCCCGGGTGAGCCATCGAATCTCTGTACAACTCGAGGAAGCCTCCACTTACGCAGACACCCTCGTGATACTGAAGCGCCTATACGCAAGGCCAGTGAACGAGGTGTACACGTGGCATCTCCTCAATACTCGCCGCCAATGCCCCGGGGAATTGCTGGAGGAGTACCTACACAACCTCAAAGTCCTCGTGCGAAGTTGCAACTACCAGGACATTACGGCCACTCAACATATGGACCTTGCCGTCCGGGACGCCTACATGGCTGGAGTCAGCTCTAACTACTTGACACAGCGCCTACTCGAAAGGTGCCCTCGACCTGGAAGAGACAGTAAAGCTAGCCTCCTCCCTCGAAGTAGCGTTCCAAACCCTCAACGCGTTCCCGTCTGATCACGCGACCCCCTCATGGGCCCCCGACCAGAGTGTACACCAGGCCTGTGCTGCGCGCCTGCCCGCCCAACATGTGCGGCTGCCCTACTTCTGCGGCCAGCATCAGCACCCCAGGCAGCGTTGCCCGGCTCGGAAGCGAATTGCAGCGACTGCGGTAAAAAGGGACATTTTCGCTAAAGTTTGCCTGGCCAGGTCCAAATTCTCAATCACAGGCCTGACTCTCAAGACTCGCAGACAATGCAATGTGGTTGTGTGCCTGCCAGCTCTCTCTTCTCTTCTCTTCCCCCCCCCCCCCCGGATGTGTCATCAGCCTTGTGTTGTCCGGGGGCAGCCATCTTCAAGCCTACGCAACATGTGCGACTCACGGGGGCCGCCATCTTGGTCATCGTCGCACACGTGCGACTCATAAGGGCGCCATCTTGGACGCAATCTTCCTCGCCGCCCGACAGGTGAGACCGACGGGGGCAGCCATCTTGGGACCACCCCAGCACCTCCGACCACGCCCGCAACTCACCGCGGTCACCCTGGACCAGTTACAACCCAAACACCTCCAGAGCTCCATGATGACCGTCCAGATCAATGGACATGAAACGCCTTGCCTGTTCGACTCTGGGAGCACGGAGAGCTTCATTCATCCAGACTTGGTAAGGCGCTGCTCGCTCCCAATCTTCCCTGCGCATCAAACCATCTCCCTCGCTTCTGGGTCGCACTCTGTGCAGATCCGGGGATGCAATACCGCAACCCTACCAATACAGGGCGGCGAGTACGCCAATTTTAAGTTTATATGTACTCTCCGACCTCTGCGCTCCTCTCCTGTTGGGACTGAACTTTCAGTGCAACATCAGGAGCCTAACTGAAGTTCGGCGGGCCCCTATCCCCTCTCACCGTATGTAGCCTCGCAACCCTGAAGGTCAACCCTCCCCCGCTCTTCGCAAATCTCACCACCGACTGTAAGCCAGTTGCCACCAGAAGTACGCGGTACAGCATCCAGGACGGGACTTTCATCCCGTCCGAGGTCCAGCGACTCTTGCGGGAGGGGATCATCGAGGCCAGCAATAGCCCCTGGAGAGCTCAGATGGTGGTCGTCAGGACCGGGGAAAAGACCCGAATGGTTGTAGACTACGGCCAGACCATAAAACAGTACATGCACCTCGATTTGTACCCCCTTCCCCAGATCGCAGACATAGTCAACCAGATTGCACACTACCGACTGTTCTCCACAGTGGATCTGAAGTCCGCATACCACCAACTCCCAATCCGCCTGGGGGACCGCCACTATACGGCCTTTGAGGCAGACGGCCACCTCTTCCACTTCCTCCGGGTCCCACTTGGCGTCAGAAATGGGGTCTCAGTCTTCCAAAGAACAATGGACCGAATGGTGGACCAGTACGGGCTGCGGGCGACATTTCCGTACTTGGACAACATCACCATCTGCGGCCATGATCAGCAGGGCCACGATGCCAACCTCCAGAGATTTCTCCAAACCGCACAAAACCCGTAACCTCACTTACAACAAGGAGAAATGCGTTTTCCGCACAACCAGACTAGCCATCCTCGGCTATGTCATGGAAAACGGAGTGCTAAGACCCGACCCCGACCTCCTGCAACTCCCCCTTCCCCACTTCCCCACTGCCCCAAGGCCCTGAAAAGTGCCTCGTGTTCTTTTCCTATTACGACCAGTGGGTCCCCAACTATGCGGACAAAACTCGCCCACTAATCAAGGCCACCACCTTCCCACTGGCGGCCGAGGCCCGCCAGGCCTTCAGCTGAATCAAGGTGGACATCACCAAAGCCGCAATGCGCGCCGTGGACGAGTCCGTCCCTTTTCAGGTGGAGAGCGACGCGTCAGAAATCGCCCTTGCCGCCACCCTTAACCAGGCAGGCAGGCCAGTAGCATTTTTTTCACGTACCCTCAACGCCTCTGAAATTCGACACACATCGGTTGAGAAAGAAGCCCAAGCCATCGTGGAGGCTGTGCGGCACTGGAGGCACTACCTCCAGTACTACTTGGACAACGTCACCATCTGTGTGACCAACGATCGATAGCCTTTCATATTTGATAATACGCAGCGGGGCAAGATCAAGAATGATAAGATCTTGAGGTGGAGGATCGAACTCTGCAGCTATAATTATGATATAGTATATCGTCCTTGGAAGCTAAACGAGCCCCCAGATGCCCTGTCCCGCGGCACGTGCGCAGCACGCAAGATGACCAACTCCGGGCCATCCACTATGACCTCTGCCACCCGGGGGTCACCCGGCTCCTCCACTACATCAAGACCTGCAACCTGTCCTACTCCACCGAGGAGGTCAGGGACTGCCAAATTTGCGCGGAGTGCAAACCGCACTTCTATTGACCGGTAAGGCCCACCTGGTGAAGGCATCCCGGCCCTTTGAGCACCTCCGTATCGACTTCAAAGGGCCCCTCACCTCTACTGACCACAACATGTATTTCCTAAACGTCATTGACGAGTTCTCCCGCTTCCTCTTCACAATCCCTTGCCCCGACGTGACCGCGGCCACCGCCATTAAGGCCCTACATAGTGTCTTCACCTTTTTCGGTTTCCCCACGTACGTCCACAGTGACCGTGGCTCGTCGTTCATGAGCGACGAACTGTGTCAGTATCTGCTCGGTAAGGGCATAGCCTCCAGCAGGGCTGCCAGTTACAATCCCCGGGGAAACGGACAGGTGGAGAGGGAGAACATGAT
Organism: Scyliorhinus canicula; assembly: GCF_902713615.1. NCBI lineage: Eukaryota > Metazoa > Chordata > Chondrichthyes > Carcharhiniformes > Scyliorhinidae > Scyliorhinus > Scyliorhinus canicula. Next base: position 51,403,368 of record NC_052159.1, on the reverse strand, counting down.
GGTCTGGAAGGCCGTCCTCCTGACCCTACGGTCTAGGAATTTCCCACTGGCAGGAGGTCCTCCCCGACGCGCTCCACTCCATTAGGTCCTTCCTTTGCACGGCCACGAACGAGACCCCTCATGACCGCCTGTTTGTTTTCCCCAGGAAATCCACCTCCGGGGTCTCGCTTCCATCCTGGCTGAAGACACCAGGGCCCGTCCTACTCCGCAAACACGTAAGGAGCCATAAGTCCGACCCCCTGGTCGAGCGGTTCCAGCTCCTTCACACCAAACCCGAGTACACATACGCAGAACATCCCGACGGCCGACAGGATACAGTTTCCCTCCAGGACCTGGCACCCGCAGGTTCCCCTACCACCATCCCAACCTACCACCTCTTTCCCCCCCCCCCCCCCCCCCAACCTACACCGAACAGCGCCCCCACCCCTACATGGCCTCTACACCCCCTCCCTATACTCCCTTCACCGACCCAGAGGAACGAAGCTCCAGAAGAGACGCTCCCACGTCTGTCCCCGCACCGGCGGCTGCACCACCCATGCCCGCACGGATGAGCTCAACACCCGGGCCAGCTGCGATACCAGAGCTCCGGTGATCACAGCACACGATCAGGGTGCCGGATAGACTGAACCTGTGCACCCTTCACCCCTGCCGGACTTCATTATTTTTAACAGGGGGTGAATGTGGTGAACGTATTGTACTAACCATTCACCACTGTATCACGCGGTTGCCCATGTGGGCTCCACCTATGGACCATTGTACGATATTACACAGAATGTATCATGTGGTGCCCTTGTGGGCTCCGCCCCCTTGAGGGGAGGTATAAAGAGCAGTAGCCCTGTAGGCGGCTCTCAGTAGCAGAGCAGTCGCAGGCAGGCACTGTTGTAGTTGATTAAAGCCACAGTTTATATCTACTCTCTGTTTCGCGTGAATTGATGGTCGCATCAGTGTCATAACGTTTCACGGAATTCTCCCTGATATCCTGGTTGACATTGATCCCTGAACCAGCCTTTCTTAACGTGATAGTGCCCAGATAATTGATTTGTTTGTGGGACCTTGGCTGTGTGGATATTTTCACGTTTTGTGCTTTGCCATAGAGACAGTGTTTTATCTGTTTTCTCTTTCTCTAAAGCTCTGTTTTTCCCTTTTTCAGTATATCTTGTTACAATGCCAGCAATAATCTAGATGATTTTTTGCGTGGATATAATTACGATGAGCTCTGTCAGTCTTCAACCAAGATCGGAGAAGTGGTAAACCAGGCTGTGAATAGAATTCGGTATAATTATTTTGAGCGTGATTTTAAAATGTATTGTGTTCTTGTCTGAAATGGAGTCTGTTCTGTTTACTGCTATCTAATTTGTTTAAATAAATATTGGCATGTTATCCACTATATGAATACTTGCATAAGTTTGTTAAAAGTTCAAATTATGGCAGCCTTTTACTAATTTTTTGCTTTAGTACATGGAATGTGTTGCAGAAAATTATAATCCTGTTTTGTTCTGAGCAAGTATTCAGAATAACTCTAGTGCTAATCTTTATAGAACAGGTAAGTACAGTTGAAAGGCTTTTGGTCAATTTCAGCATCCTTCTGAATAGTTTCCTTCTCTGCCACAATATCAAATTGTCTCGAGTGAGGAGAGATTTTTGTGTCCGTTTATAAAAAAATAAATAAAATATTTTTAGATGTTAATAGCGCTCTTGTGAAGATCAAAGCAAAATAGAATCATAGAATTAAGTAATTGCTTTCACCAGATTATATCCCCCCCTCTTTAGTTTGAAATAGCAATTAGTATCCACTTTTTTTTCTAGTTCGATGAATACAGGAATTGGCTGCTCTGCCATTCAAATGTGATCATACCTGACCTGGTGACCTTTCTCCATAACCCCTATGTCCAGTTGGTTAACTGCAGATTGATCAACTTCTGGATTATTGTTATTAATCTTAACACTCCCATATAGCACCTCAATATACAAACCCTTCTCGACACCCTTTCATATGCAATTTTTTTTTCTACCCATAACATGGATGTTCCAAACATCAGAAGATCTGACCAGCTGATTGACATTACAGATGGCTACCTGTCTCTCCTGGGTGATAGCGGGGAGGTGCACAAAGACCTGAAGCTTCCAGATTCAGATCTGGGGAAAGACATTGAGCAGCGTTACAATGGTGGCGAGGAGACAGTGATCACTGTCCTCTGCGCTACGAATGAAGAGTCTGCTATTGCTGCCAAGGTGATGAGCAAGTAACTGCGACATAGCTACAGCTTCTGGTTTTTGAGAGAAAAAAAACCTGGGCCTCTGAGCTTTGGGATTGAGACGTTTTATTTCAATGAGAAAATGACAAAAAGTATAATTTAACCCAAAACCCCAAATCTTTCTTTATTTTCTTTCCTTTCTTTCCCCCCTTCCTCCCCCCCTTCCCCCCTTCCCCCTCTCAGTGGAACCTGGCTGGTAGGCCGGCTGATATGGTCCGCCGGGGGGGGGCACAGGGGCTTGGCCCACAATCGGGGCCTACCGATCTGCGGACGGGGCCTGTGCCATGGGGGCACTTCTTCTTTCCTTGCAGGTCCCTGTAGCGCTCCGCCATGGCCGGTGTGGAGATGACACCCCCCTGCGCATGAGCAACTAGGTGTTCCTATTTAGCGTAAGCAGTATTGCTGCCAGTAATTTATACACTCTTTTTTATATGTTGTGGTAAACTTAACCTAGTTTTGTGTTGCTTTATTTCAGAGGCGTATGCAATAACATTGCTGGAAGGAAAATTATAATTGCGAAAGCACTCAATACAACATGTACTAGTAAGACTTGGAAAGATGCAGATTTTCAGTAAGTGCTTGGTTCCTGATCCAAATTCTTTGAACATATCTCGAACATTGATCTCCGATGCTGTATTTGTGGAATGTTGTAGCATGGAAGGAAGTCATTTGATCCATTGTGCCTGCGCTATGCCCAGAGGTGTCCAATTAGTCCCCCTACCCTGTAAATATATTTCATGGGGTCTGAGTGTTGTGTTATTGGCCTCTGACAGAAACATGCCATGTGAGTTTGGTAACAATGCTGGGATTCTTGCTGAACAGTAGACTATGTACAGGGTTACAGGAGAGCTCCACATATGCAATGGAAGATTAACACTACTCCACTACTCCAACACTACATATTGTCTTGCATCACTTCCTGCAGTGCTATATTTTAACTGTACAAAATTGATGTGCTAATCAGAACACTGCACTACATGCATTAAAGTAATATCTGAATATTATCCACAACCCATTTTCCTTCCATAAAACCGTTACAGAAACAGAATATTGGTAGCTTGTTGTGAATGCAATTTACACTGATGTTAAATCTTTGTCTTTGAAATGAACTCTCTCACAGAGATCTGGTGTTAATCATAGAATTTACAGTGCAGAAGGAGGCCACCCGGCCCATCAAGTCTGCACCGGCCCCTACAAAGAGCACACCGCTGAAACCTACGTATCTACCCTCCCTGTAATACAGTAACCCCCACTTAACATGTTTTGGACACAGGGAAAATTTAACATGGCCAATCCACCCAACCTGCACACCTTTGTCAATACTGCTCTTGTTTGATTGGTGTAGTTGTGCTGATTTTCTTTCTCAATCCACTCAAACCAAACATAAACATCTTCTCAATTCTTTCCACCTCAAATGACACCCCCCCCCCCCCCCCCCCCCCATTTTGGGATTGCTTATTGCAGATACCACTGCAGGGAACCAGGTTCTTTTTGTTGAGTGGATACCTCTTGCTCTATATCCAAATGAGGCAACTTCACACTACACCTTTTGTTATGACACCCTGGGCGAGTGCACGGTCCCTTCCTGGCCCACCGCCTCCAGAGCCCCAACATAAGTGAATTAACCAGTAATTTGGATATGTTTCTGAGATCTTTGACTTTTGATTGCACGAGATTTGTAGGTAAAACTTAATCAATGGTTATTTATAACAGGACCAGAGAAAAACATGGAATATTGATACCAGAACAACGGCCTGCTAATTTAATTATTCCCCCCCCCCCCCCCCCCCAACACCTCACTTTGCCACCCTACCCTCTACCCATGCACGCACAAGACGGACACACCAAGGGAAGGATCAAAATAGTGGGGATTAAATGGGTGAGAGATGAGTATCTTCGCTGTTTGAGGTTATAGCCTTTGTAGTTGGCAATCGTCTCGGGATGCAGAGTGTTGAAACCCATCAGTTGGATTGGACCTTCGTAATGTGCCTTCAATCTGAACTCGCAGGCTGTGGAATTTTCTCTGGGCAGTCACTGCCACTTTTATTAATCTGGGCCTTCATGCTGAAGATTCACCTTCAGGTATGTTTAATATTGGCTGACCCCCATCAGATTACCTCTCCGTCTCATTGTGGTAACGTTAGAATTCTCCCGAGCATTTAAAAGATTTCTGACCACTCCACTCATCTGCCGTTGGCCTGGAACTTCCAAAGTTAAAAGAAGGTTTTCGAAAAATCCAGCTTGCTTGCAACCTTTTTAATCGGAAGTGAAACTCTTGCAAGCTGGTTAGGGAAGAGAGTCTTAATCACCAGGCATTAGATGAGAGAGAGTTCAAGTCTGTGCCTCCCCTTTCCTGTTTCAAACAAAACTAACTCAAAATGGGGTTTTGTGCTTTTCTGCAGAATCTTCTGGAACTCTCCACACCAATCAACATCCAGAGGAAAGCAAATCCCTGGATTTAATAACAGTTTATTGGCTGCCAGCCAAGTCCATCAAAATGTTACCAGTAGGCTGTATCAAATAGCTCATTGGACTGCAGGGGTTCTTGGGCCAGGCCAAATAGCACATTATATTGGGGTGTTCTTTGGAATTAATTTTAAAAACAAAGGTTGTAGAAGCCAGCATAGCAGAATATAAAAGAATTGCATAGGGAAAAGAAGGTATAAACTTGGGGTTCCTTACACCTGTCACATGTAGACTTCATATTTTCCCTTTTGTCTCCAGAAACCTCTCCTGTATTGATAATCTGGTCCAATGATAACTCTGAAAATGTTGTTCTGATCAGCCTTCCAACCTGATTTTAGCTGGTGATGGTCTCCCATGTTCAAACGAGTTGCCTGTAAATGTAACATTGCAGCTTATGAGTGATTTCACTGCAAGAACCATCCTCTCAGTGAGGTGGTAGATGGATCCCTTAGCTATCAAATGATTGGAAATTTTGAAATGTCACGAGGAGTATATCATTGCCTCATGGTTAATAAATCCAGTTGCTATCTTCAACAATGGGTATGATGGAACCTTGCGAGGATAGAACAGTTCTTTGTGCTGGGTTGGTTGGTGCTCTTGGCACGTTATGCCAGGCCAATACATTGTCACCCCCCTCATAGAATTAACAGTGCAGAAGAAGGCCATTTGGCCCATCGAGTCTGCACCGGCCCTTGGAAAGAACATCCCGCTTAAGCCCACTCCTCCACCCTATCTGTGTAACCCAGTAATCCCACCTAACCTTTTGGACACCATGGGGCAATTTAGCATGGCCAGTCCACCTAACCTGCACATCTTTGGACTGTGGGAGGAAACCGGGTGCCCAGAGGAAACCCACGCAGACACAGAGAATGTATAGACTCCGCACAGTCATCCAAGGGGGTATTGAACCCAGGACCTTGCCACTGTGAAGCATCAGTGCTAACTACTGTGCTGCCATTGTACCAGTCTGCCATGAGGGACCTTGTCAAATGCCTTATTAAAGTCCATGCACAAAGAACAAAGAAACGTACAGCACAGGAACCGGCCCTTCGGCCCTTCAAACCTGCGCCGACCATGCTGCCCGTCTAAACTAAAATCTTCTACACTTCCTGGGTCCGTATCCCCCTCTTCCCATCCTATTCATGTATTTGCCAAGATGCCCCTTAAACGTCACTATCGTCCCTGCTTCCACCTCCTCCTCTGCCAGCAAGTTCCAGGCACCCACTACCCTCTGTGTATAAAAAAAAAACTTACCTCGTACATCTCTTCTAAATCTTGGCCCTCCATTTAGATGACATCAACAGCCTTTGCCTCATCAATTAATTTTGTCACCTCCTCAAAAAACTCTTATCAAATTGGTAAGACATGACCTTCCCCGCACAACACCATGTTGTACTTTAAAAACCTTCTCGCAGTTTCTATTGATACATGAAGATTTTTACCATTCTTTTCATTAGCAGTACCTATGACTTTAATGCTATCCATTATACACATACAACCTGGAACCAGGTAAGGTTCTGGTTATAACCCTCAACTGCTGATGGGGAATTTGATAATAGTAATGCCGTAGAATGCCAAGGAACGAATGGTTGGATGTTCTCTTGCTGGAGATGGATATTGTCTGGCATTTGTAGCAGGAACGTTACTTGTCACTTAAAGCCTGAATGTTGTCCAGGTCTTCCTGCAGGCTGAAACAGACTGTGGGAGTCACAAATGGTACTAAGCATTGATAATCATCAGTGAATATCGCCACGTCTGGCCTTTATGATGGAGAGAAGGTCATCGCTGAAGCAACTGAAGATGGTTGGATGTCAGACACTATCTGCTGCAGCAATGCCCTGGGCTGAGATGGTTGGCCTTCAACAACCATGTTTATTTTGTGCTGGGTCTGACTCTAACCAGTCGAGGGGTCTCTCCTGATTTCTCTACTTGATGCCACCTTGCCAAATGCTGCCTGTCCAGGGCATCACATTTGCCTCAAACCTCTGAAATTTAAATCTCTTGTCTTTGTTTATTCAGCAACTCTGGCTGAGTGCATCTGCTTCAGCTTTATCTCATGCACTGAAGTGCAGGGCTTCCCCCATCATTGATGGGATATTTTTAGAGCTGCCACATCCAGTTACTTGTTCAATTGGCTACCACTATTCATGACTCTGAGTCTGTACTCATTGGAGTTTAGAAGGATGAAGAAGGATCATATTGAAACTTGTATGATACTGCGAGGCCTGGATAGAGTGGATGTGGAGAGGATATTTCCACTTGTAGGAAAAATTAGAACCAGAGGACACCAATCTCAGACTAAAGGGACAATCCTTTAAAACCGAGATGAGGAGGAAATTCTTCAGCCAGAGGGTGGTGAATCTGTGGAATTCTTTGCCGTAGAAGGTTGTGGAGGCAAAATCACAGTATATTTAAGACAAATGTTAGAGGTGAAAATATTCACATGAAGGCCTGAGTATAAGTAAAATAACAGTTTATTATGTCAGAATTCTAAGGCCTGAGACTCCGCAGCCTATTGACAGCACCTTTTCTCACTTGAGCTAAGGCTCACACGGGTTAATATGCAGAGGATATGTCCTGTCTACAGCTGTTGACCCTGAGCTTTATCAAGGATACATTGCATGTCTTGTTCTGTGAAGCTGTCAGCGACTGTTGGGATACTCCCGATACATATCCACAGTTGGTTCTCATGAGACAGTTTACAGGGAGTGTGGCTTGTTCAGCCATTTTGTGTCTTTGATATCACAAAACAGCGAACAGCCATTTGTGCCTTTTTCTGATATTAACAAGCATTGTGTACACACTATCTCTATTTCTACAAATTGCCTCTTCTAAACGGGCATCTAAGCCAATGAGTACCTTGTCTCATCAGAACTATTCAAAAGTAATATAGGAGCTCGAATGCAGTTACAGGGCCACCTATAATTTATGTCATAGTCCAGTATCAGAAAATGTCCTCCAACAGTATTTAAGACAAAGATAGTTAGGTTCTTGATTAATAATGGGATCTGAGGTTGTGGGAAGAAGGCAGGAGAATGGGGATGAGAAAAATATCAGCCATGATTGAATGGCGGCGCAGACTCGATGGGCCGAGTGGCCTAATTCTGCATCTGTCTTATGGTCGGACCAATGGGGTCAGGAGCCAAGTGCCCCAGGAAGAAACCAAGTTGCGCCTCGGTGGGTGTGTTCTTGCTAAGTATCCTTGATAGCACTGTCAACGACACTTTCCATTGCTTTGCTGAAGATCAAGAATAGATTGACGGGTGTCATTTGCAGGATTGGATTTGTCTCGTGTTCGCCCTGTGTCTTGTATACAAGGCCTACCTGGTCAATTTTCCACATTGCTGAGTAAGATGCAATTGTAGCTGTACTAGAACACCTGGGTTAGGGATGCAGCTAGTTCCGGTTATCAAGACTACAACTGGGATGTTGTTAGGGTCCATAGCCTTTTCAGTTTCCAGTGGGTTCTGCTGCTGTTTTCTTGTTATCAGCAGAGTGAATTGAATTGGCTGAAGATTGGCACCTATGCTGACTATCTCGGGAGGAGGGTGAGATGGTTCATCCTCTCAGCAGTTCTGGCTGAGATTGCATCTGCTTCAGCCTTGCCTTATGCACTGAAGTGCAGGGTTTCCCCCATCATTAATGATGGGATATTTGTGGAGCTGCCACCTCCAGTTACTTGTTTAATTGTCCACCACTATTCATGACTGGATATGGCAGGACTGTAGAGCTTTGATCTGAACTGTCGATTGTCGGATTACTTGGCTGTTTGACATGCATATAATCTTGTATTGTAGCTTCCCCAGATGAATTTTCCCTTTAAATATTTATCCTTATCCAATTGTTTTAAATGTGGTTTCTCCCACACTTTTCAGGCAGTGCATTCCAGATCACCTTAGCTCAGTATAGAAAAATGTTTCCTCATCATCATCTATTCTTGTCTGTATCTTTTCGGTCACTGACCTTTTTGTGTTATTGGAAATGGTTCGATTTTTTTTTTTTTTAATGATTCAATTTTTAAGAGTGCATGATTTTGAACATCCGCGGAAATACACCGCCGTTCCGTGCATGCGCGAGTTCACGCCGTCCCTTCGGTGCCGGCTGGAGCAGCGCCAACCCCTCCTGCGTCTATCTAGCCCCTGAAAGTTCGGAGAATTCCTTACTTTCAGGGGCTGTTGACGCCGGAGTGGTTGACGCCGGTTTTCCCACCGGCATGGGGACTTAGTCCCCAGAAGGGAGAATGTCGGCCGAGGTCTTTCACGATTATAACCTCACTTTGTTCGGTTCGTTATTCATCCCTTCTTAATCCTGTAAAATATTTTGTGATGTTTTCCTAACTGAAATGGGCAGTATTGCATATATTCCCCCCACATTTTATTTAAATATTAAGTTTCCTGTTTTTAAAAATTTTGTATCAAGCCACATAATGGTATGGACAGTGAGGATGTGTCTGGGTGTGTTGCATGCGCATATTTTTTGATACCAGTGCAAATTCATTGTTTTTATTCTGTAATCCAGAAAGATCGAATTCAAACCAATTTGAAATTAGACTTGGGGCTTCTCTAAGTTTCTTGTTACCATGTATCCAAAAATGATCCAATTAAATCATTCTTATCTCAGTTTATATTTTGAACCAATATTATCAATTTCATTGTTAATTTGCAGTTATTCTCATTCTGTTTTTGTTACAGGATTTCATCAGATGATTTATTTACTGTAATCCAATCTTCCTTTGATAATGATGCTACACCGTGGTTTGGTCTTGTTATTTGTTTGTGGGGTAAGGAATTTGTCAGTGGTAACCACTTACTATTATGGAATATCTCTAAAGATAATATTTGCACCATAAATTACTTCATGCGAATGAAATCTCCTCCAGTTTATGATTCTGCTCAACTAGTGGTAATTTGAGAGCCAGTGGATGAGGTGAATCAGTTAAATTGCTCGCTGAATGGACAGGCCAAATGGCCTTATTCTATGATCTGATGATTAGAATAGATTTCCTGTGACGGCCAGTCAATTCACTCTGGGTGACTTGAGGTATATTGATCAGTCTAACCAGTGAAATACAAGTCCATATTGAGGTCTTCAGTTAAAACTGAGTAATAAGAATACTGATCATGTAAATCTGGAAGTGAAACACCAGTTAAAATTGGGAAATATGAACACCGATCCAAACTTTGTTTTTCCTAAAGGAATGACTTGAGTTATATAATTCGTACTTTATCCGACTAATAAAATGAACATGATGTATCTAAAATGCTAGTAAGAAGTCTTGCAACACCAGGTTAAAGTCCAGCAGGTTTGAGGCGAATAACTAGCTTTTGGACCACTGCTCCTTCCTCAGGTGAAGGAGCATTCACCTGAGGAAGGAGCAGTGCTCCGTAAACTAGTGATTCGAAACAAACCTGTTGGACTTTAACCTGGTGTTGTAAGACTTCTTACTGTGCTCACCCCAGTCCAACGCCGGCATCTCCACATCGCATGTAAAATATTAGAGTAGAGTCTTCAAAACAATTATTTTTGCACTGGGCTCTAAGGCAAATAATGTAAAGACTTCAAATTCTTCTGAATTATTTTTAATTTAAATAAAATAAACAAGTGTATGCAGGGCCAGAGATTCCAGCTGCCAGCAAATGGTCGGAGAATTCCAACCCATATTCTGGATTTCTAATAATATAATTTGAATTAGCTGTTCAGGATGGTCTTTGGACTAAACTGCGTGAGTGAATTCATGCAATGATGTCAGCAGCAGGGCAACTATGATAAATTATTGAAAACTGAAAATATTGGGAATTCTCAGCAAGCTTGTTAGCATCTTAGGAAATGTGGGTCATACCCCAAATATTTGATGTTTCCTCAGTAGAGTAAGGGGAAGTTTGGAAAGTACATATTTCTGGGCAAGACCAGGATTGAACTTGACTGTGATGCCCTCTTTACCTTAAATAATCTTCTAGCAGTCACAGCTTGGAATCAGCATGCCTGGTTGGACAGACAAACATGTACAAGAGGAATGATAACTCAGCATGAATCCCTGCTGCAAGGAAATTGAGGCAAAGGAAGAAACTTGAGGCGAATAAAAGAATAGGGTTGAGGAAGGAAGCTGTGAACCTACAAAAACTGTGTTGAAGATCTAGAATATGGGGGTGGGGGGAAGAGATGATATTTGAACCCACGTTGGCCATCAGCGTAAATGGCAATGCGGGCCTAAAATCTCTCAACAATTGGGCAACCAGATTCTCACCGACGAGATCTCGTTTCATGATTTTCCACACCTCCTGACATAACTAGATTCAATAAATTTAATTACATTTAACGTCATTATAGGGTTTCTCTGCAATATACGTTTCCCTCCTCCCTGAATATTCATACCTCGCTGACATGACAGGTCTTCAAAAACCTGAAGCAGTTGAGGGGAACCCCCAGGGGCGCCAAGGTGAGTAAACCCCCTGGGGGTAGAAGGACCTTGCAGTGGCAGTGCCACTGCGGGGCCTCTTGGAAGGGTTGGGGATGGGGGATGCTGGGCCCCGGGCCCCTGATTCATGGAGGGGTCGGGGGTGTATTTCTACCACCAATTGGAGCGCCCTTTAACGATGGTGCTCTGATCTCTGTGGAACTGGCATTACCAGCTTTTATCGGGTCCCACCAGAGTGCACTATAAAGTCTGGAGAGAAACCTGCCCGCTGGTTTTTCTCACCTCGGGCAGATTCTGCTCTATAGTTTTAATTTGGCCATTCTGCTCTTGTGATCAAATTGGAAGAGGGCAAGTCTTGCAAGGTCAATTGTGCTGAATAAAAGTATGCATTGTCTTCAGGAACAATATTTGTGGAAATGTGGAAAAGAGTAAATGCAAAACTGGTATACGAATGGGATGTTGAAAACTTTGAAAATGACGAGCCAGCCAGACCGGAGTTTTATGGAACAAATGTAAAAAAGGTACACATTTTTGCTGTTTCTTGTAAATTCTTAATCTGATTAATTACTAGATCAGTACAATACATGGGTCTGTTCAAGTATTAGTACATTCTGTAACTAGCAGAGATTTAGATTTTATTCACCAGTTAAAATAACAATTGTTTGGATTTCAGTATATCTGTTAATCCCAGTTAGAGGATAGGTAGAATATAATATATTTATGATCAGGTTTCTAATTAAAATTGGCCTATAGATTCTTCATAACAGATGCTTTCCAACACAGATGGAGTTATATTATGAATATGGGAAAGTGGAATTTTAAGCTTGCATGAATGTGCTTTTTCATAATGCCTTCCAGGAACACTCAGTTTAACAATACTGCTGATTTCTCTGAGCTATGCTCACCTCGTGCATAGTTCCCTAATCAAAGTACAAAATTGGTAAATTTACCCTCCTGTGCAAAATTTCCCAGAAGTGGAAACAGTCCATAAGAACGGAGGATTTCCTTTGGGCTTCAGAAGAAGTCCACAATCTATAATGTAGGTAAACTGCAATCACATCACTTAATTTGATATCAAGATAAACTGGGTTAGGATGTGTCTTGGACCAAGGCTATGACTCTCAACCGTGGTCTTATTTCATCTGTGAAAAGTCTGCAAAATGGAACCTGGTCCAATTGTAATCGATCATTTGAATTTGGCTGAAAATAAATTTCAACCAAAGGGAAGTTGGAATTTTTGGGATTCATCTGGCCTTGCCTTAATGATTTGACCCTGCAAAGATGTTCAGAATGCATGGTGAAGCAATATATGGCTTCAGATTAAGCCACTTGTGTTTGCAGTAGAAAGTCATTGATCTCCCACAGCACTGCAATATAAATAATGGAGACCGTGATCAAAATGGTTCTGTTTGTGTTGGTCTGAAGAGGTTCGTGTACCTGATTTATAGAATTCCCAAAGCTGTCTTGTATACCCAGCAGCAGTCTGGCTATTATAGCTGATGTGGACAGGTGAAATATGTTAAAAACAATAAAAGCCGCTTTGAAATCTTCGTGTTAGCCCCAGCGCCTAAATCAACTTGGCAGACATTGAGGTTGCTCCACCTGACTAGAAGAAAGGCAACTTATCTAATGGCCACATCTATACTTAAGTGGGACATGTACAAATCTGTATGCATTAAGGGGCTTTTCTCCTATTAACTGAGAGTCATTTTTAGAATTAGAACAGTACAGCACAGAACAGGCCCTTCGGCCCTCGATGTTGTGCCGAGCAATGATCACCCTACTCAAGCCCACGTATCCACCCTATACCAGTAACCCAACAACCCCCATTAACCTTATTTTTTGGGACACTAAGGACAATTTAGCCTGGCCAATCCACCTAACCTGCACATCTTTGGACTGTGGGAGGAAACCGGAGCACCCGGAGGAAACCCACGCACACACGGGGAGGACGTGCAGACTCCGCACAGACAGTGACCCAGCCGGGAATCGAACCTGGGACCCTGGAGCTGTGAAGCATTGATGCTAACCACCATGCTACCATGCTGCCCCTGGGTGTCTCCACTAGCCTCGTAAGAGGAAATTCTGTAACCTATAGGGTCTGTTTTAATCCCCCTCTCTGAAGTGTCTCAATTGAGCAGAAAACTAAGGGCATCGTTCTAAATCTATTTGCATAAAGAATTACAGGATTTTATGATTGTCACTTATTGTTTACTGGCCTGGACATTATTCCATGCTGCCAACTAGCATGGAAAATTTGCTTGAATACAGCAGTACAATTTCTCGCGTTGAAATATGCAATCCACTGCAGCTCTCTGTCAAATCCAACCTGACACCGCACTGAAGGAGAGCATTTAAGCAAGGAGTTTTTTTTGGGAGGGAAGAAAAAAATATTAAGATAGTTCCCTGTAAAGGCCTGGCTGGCTTTTTGTGTGTGTGTGTGGGGGGGGAAGAGGAGCTGATTGGCAAGCCGCAGCGAATGCATTCCTCCCAAAATGCTTCGATTGGTTTCCTTCACAACACAGGCCCGCGCAGAGACCCCCCTCCCTCTCATCTCCACCCCACACACTATACAGTGTATGCGTGTCATGTGATCCTTCGCGCAGTCTCGCACCAAGGTGCAGATTGGGATAAAAAATGACATTGAGGGTAAACTACAGTACACAATCACACGTGTAGATCATATACATCATCGAAGGCCTGTACAGTATTGGAAATTGTGTGGCATGATGAAGGAATTTGAAAATGTTTGGTAGTCGCCTTTGGTTCTACTGTTCTCTCTGGGAATCCAGATTCCAGCCTTAATAATTTAAAAACACAGATGGATAATTTAAACCCTGCTACATTGTTCTCTGTACAGTGATGTACTATTAATTACCGCAAAGACAAGAGTAGTGGAATTGTCAAGGCTTTATTGAGCAAAGATGTTGTGCCTCCTATAGCTGCTACCAGAATGGCTGCAGCACCGGTGAGCACACACATTTATATGCCGCCTACTGGGCGGAGCCAGCAGGCAGGGATTTACCCATGTACCTCTAGTATATATGTCTTACCGTAATACATATAATACGGCTAGTGGTGACTACCATATTCACCCCCTGTTTTAAAAAAAAAAAAAGTGTCTGGTGGGGGTGGTGGGAAAAAAATTTACAAGTTCAGTCCGTTGGGTGCCTTGATCCTTCTCTCTGATCGCCTCAGTCCTGGTGGTGATGGGGGCGCACATGGCAGGTGGCATTAAAGATGGCGGCGCCCACAGGCCACATGTGGCCTGTGGGGAAGAAGATGGCAGCGCCCACGGGCCACACGTGGCTGGCAAGGAGGGGGTGTAGGAACGCTGGGCCTAGAAACCGTGGCGACCGACCGGGCCTAGCACACAGAAACAAAGTGTTCCTTCTTTCCGCATCCGTTGCAGGTTGCACTCTGCGCTCGGCAGCGCTGCTGGGGGTGTTTGTTCTGCCCACAAAAATTGCATTTGGGCTTCCCAGGGTTGGCTGGCTGCCGCACGGCACAGGCTTGCGGTGAAGTGGAGTCGGTAGGTGGTGGGCCCACGATGCCCATGAGGGTGCCGTGCGGTCGGGGGCGTATGACTGGATGTTACGGGAGGCCACTGTTAACTAGTTTGTTAGCTGCCTGGTTCCCGCAACATCAAGCGTACCCCCATCCAATAGGCGTTGGCAGATGTATGCAGACCTCATGCCTGTAATGAAGGCATCTCTGATTAAATGTTCTGTGTGCTGGACTGCCGAAACTGCCTGGCAGTCACAGTTCCTCACCAGGATGTGCAGGGCATGCCAGAAATCATCCAGGGACTCACCGGCGACCTGCTGTCTCATGGACAGAAGGTGCCTGGCCTTTAGTTGATTGACTGGCCGAATGTAATGTCCCTTCAGGAGCTCCATTGCTTTGGAGTAAGTGGGCGCATCCCGGATGACAGGAAAAATGTCGGGGCTCACCCGTGACTAAAGGACTTGGAGCTTCTGTGAGTCCGAGGGTTCCGCAGCAGATGTTCGGAGGTAGCTTTCGAAGCAGGCCAGCCAGTGGTCAGAAGCGGACGTAGCATTGACTGCTTGAGGGCTCGGCTGCAGGCGATCAGGCTTGATGCGAACATCCATCGTTTTAAAAGTCTTTGCTCAATAAATTGATACGCTATCAATTACCACAAAGACGAGAGTAGTGGAATAATCAAAGTTTTATTGAGCAAAGATCTTGTGCCTCCTGTAGCTGCGACCAGAATGGCTGCAGCACCGGCGAGAGCACAGATTTATATGCCGCCTACTGGACGGAGTCAGCAAGCAGGGATTTACCCATATACCTCTAGTAGATGTCTTAGTAAGACATATAATACAGCTAGTGGTGACTACCACATACATTATTGTAGAATTTTTCATTATTGGATTTACTAAATGTTTGAAACTTAATTTGAAAACACCCACTCATGATGTTCATCCATGTAACAGCGTTAGATTTGCATTTTCCATTCGTGTTTTAGATTTCTACTTCAGATTGGTGGACGTTTTTTCTTTGAAACGAAAATACCGATGTTTTTTTAAATTTAATTTAATTTTTCTTCTTCTCCCCCCCCCCCCCCCCCCCAAAAAAAATACTGATTTTTGGTATCTGGAATACTCCTTTCTGTTGGGAAAGGTTGGCAGCTCTGATTATTCTTTAATGCTTAACGATCTTTTATTTCAGCTTTACATATTGCTAATAAGGATGTTTAAAATGTTTCCGCATTCAACAGTGAGTACAAAGCCATGTAACTGTAGTGTAGACAATAAGATGGCTTCTTATCTGTAATCCTCATTCTAATTCTTTAAATTGAAGGTTCTCTCCACAACAACACCTTGCTGAAATAATGCTGTCATAGTGCACCTACCTTCCAATTCTGAAAAAGTGGCCATTACCTTGATGTGTTAATTTTTGGAGACCTTCCATTTAAGAAATTCAGGGGGAAAAAAGCACTGCTTATACTTGCTTTTCCTAGGAGCATGTTCAATACCCAAGTAGTATTACAATGTGTGGCATGGTATAGGCAAGTTGCCAGAAGGCGGAATTATCAGAGATAACAATTACATCAAAATTAACCTGACTTTTCTTTTTAGGATCATCTAAGCAACAATTATGTTTTTAAAAATGTGGTGAGATGACCATGTTTGTCCTTGAGTAGTGGAAACTGACCTAATTCCTCTTTAAAGAGGAATGAAACAAGGTTGCTTCCTTATCCACCATTAATTTATGGTATCTGTGAGGGCCAATCGCAAAACAGATTTTTGTTTTGTTGCACTGCTACTTCTCCGCCTCCTCCTCTTCTCTCTCTTTCCCCCCCCCCCCCCCCCCCCCCCCCCGCAATATTGTATTGACATATCCACCTGAGGATCTATTGCTCTACTTACAGCTTTGAATATTGTGCTAACTATGGTGGGCCTGATGCACAAAATCAGGATGATAGCTTTGTGCTGTTTAGAGGATTTCTGTAATCAGCAGATGCTGCCACTGAAGGTGGAATGGTCTTTCTCAGACCTGTCGCTGTTTATATCATGAAAAATGAAAGGGTAACTTGGTCTTTTGTGGAATAAAGGACTAACATGGGATGGATTTATGGTGTTGGGTGAAAAGGCCTCTAAAAGTCACTGTCAAAAAGTCAACTTTGCACGAGAGTAATGGAGTAATGAACAATGAACCCGGTACATGCAATTGGAACAGAAAGTAAGGTGGCTGTCCCTTTTTATAGGTGACTCCAGCACCTAGAAGGCAAATGTTCATCAGTAATGGAGTCACGGCTATCAATGGATTTATAGAATATAATACCTTCCCTTCAATATTCATTTTGGTACCCATGTTTGCTATATATACCTGTACCCAGGGGGAGTTCCGGTGGCGGCCATAGAGTGAGTAATCGCAGGGCAGCTTCTGGCTCAAAGGCGTTGGCTTGAGCTGATTTTACCCAAAAGTGGGGTAATTTTGACAGGAAAATATAGCTCCAGGTGTATGTCTGTTGATTACCAGACCTAGCCAAGGAACTGGAGGAGACCTGTGGTGCAGCAGCAATTGGGAAGAGGGGGAATGGTTGTCGCAAGTTGGAAAACCCAGATGGAGCAGTTGATGGCATTTATTAGAGACGATGCACGAGGATCGGTTATCGAGGGAGTGGTAGCACCTCTGAAAGGATTGATGGAGAGAGTCTGGAAGCACTGGGTCGCAGATCCGGGAGATTGAGATGGTGGGTGATGTCCTATCATCGTGGGTCTCCTGGAGGACCTTTGCAAGTCGCGAAGGGCAAAGGTAGAGGAGCAGGAGAATAGATCTAGAAGGTAGAACCTGTGTATCGTTGGCTTGCCTGAGGGTTTGGAAGGCACGAGTGCCATGCGATCTGTCTCCAGGATGCTGGCGGGATGGTGCTGGAAGGGGTGCTGGACAAGGCTTGGGAGGTGGATTGGGCGCACAGGTCCCTAAGGCAGAAGCCAAGAGCGGGGGAGCTGCGATTATGAGGTTCCATAAGTTGTAGAGAAGGAGCAGATTCGGTGCAGGGTCAGGGAGAAGCAGAACTGGGAATAGGAGGGGAACAGGACCAGGGAGAAGTGGAACTATGAATGGGAGGGGAACAGGGTCCGAATCTATCAAGACATTGGAGTGGAGCTGGCCAAAAGATGCGCCGGGATCAACAAGGCCAAAGCGGTTTTATACTGAAGGGTTGGCAGAGAGAAAGAGATTACAGGGGTAGTTCGATAGGCTGTCGACAGGGATGGCAGTGGGGCAGCTAGGGAGGGCAAGGGGGGTGCAGTATGAATATTGAGAAGGCGAGCCATATGCTAGCCCTTCAGCTGCGGAGGAGGTTGCGTCCAGGGAAATTCAGAGTGTGGACAGGGAAGTGGGGATGTAGTGTCGGACCTGGAAAAGATTAACAAGGCATTCAGGGAGTATTATGCAAAGTTTTATATAGGGCCTGGCCAGGTGGTGAGGAAGGGGATATGGGGTGGTTTGTTGATGGGCTGGATGAGGAGAGATGGTAGGCACTGGAGGAACCACTAGGGCTGAGAGAGGTGATGGATAGCATAAAAGGGATTAGACAATCTAGTCCACTCCTCCACCATACCCATTACCTCTCCCATCACCCATGGCATCTTCCCATGCAATCGCAGAAGGTGTAACACCTGCCCCTTTTACACTCACTTTTACGGCCCAAAAAACTCATTCCAGGTTAAGCAGCGTTTCACTTGCACCTCCTTCAATATGGTCTATTGCATTCGCTGCTCCCAATGTGGTCGTCTCTATATCGGAGAGACCAAACTCAGACTGGGTGATCTCTTTGATGAGCATCTTCGGTCTGTGCGTATTCAGGATCCTGACCTTCCTGTTGCTTGCCATTTTAACAAAAGACCCTGCTCCCATGCCCACATGTTGGCCTGCTGCAATGTTCCAGCGAAGCGCAACGCAAACTGGAGGAACAACATCTCATCTTCCGGTTAGGCACGCAACAGCCTTCCGGCCTGAACATCGCATTCAACAACTTCAGATGATCAGCCCCACCTCGAACCATTTGTTTTCATTTCATTTTAACTGTCTTTTACCATTTCTTTCTTTCTTAATATATATTTAATTTCCCCCCCCTCCAATCTTATCCATCTTTCTCCTCTTTGCTTCCCCCTTTCTCTTCATTCACACTCTCTCACACACACACACACACACACACACACACCTACAGTTCATCCTCTGTTAGTTTCCCTGCTGTTTGACCTTTCACATCTTTTGTCCTCTCTGGGGACTGCCATTAACACTCTTTCTCCTTGGTATCTGTGGCTATTAGCACCCAGTTTCCCTGGGTTTCTGTGGCTATGACTCATCTTTCATTCTCACTCTACAGTACAAATATTTCCCACTTTGTCTGTTAGCTTTGACAATGAGTCATCGGACTTGAAACGTTGGCTCTTTTCTCTCCCTACAGATGCTGCCAGACATGCTGAGATTTTCCAGCATTTTCCTTTTCGTTTAATATTTCTAATGGTTACCAATACAAATATAAATTCCTTGCAACAAACCTTTGTTTTCCTAACAGTTAGTACTAATTCTTCTCTGATGTGCAGAACGTTATAAAAGGAGGAGAAATTAGATTTTAGTGATAGAGATATTGCTGGAGGTGATGGCAGTTTTTGACACAGTTGTGACAAATTGTTCTTCATGTGAAGATAATAAGCATAATACCATGGGAAAATATTTCTGGGGGAGTTTATAAATTTTGGCTTGGTTTGTTGTCTACATCTGGTTCCAAAACTAATCTAAATCCCTCCCTTTTGTTGAGTCTCTTTCCTTAATTTTTTGATGCTTTTTATTTTTAAATCACTGCCCATTATCACCTCTTGCCAGCAGCATTCAGCTTGCTTTCCTTTTTTTAAAAAAAAAATTATAATTTTTATTGAAAAATTTTGAATTTATACAACAACATCAAACCATACTAAAATACCAACAATAATGACAACAACCATGAAACTCCGAAAAACGCGACTCCCCACCCTGAATCCAACCACCCTCGACACCGTCCCCGCCACCCCCTTCCAGAATTCTTCCAGTGCTGGGCATGCCCAGAACATGTGGGCATGATTCGCTGGACTCTCCGAACATCTGGTGCACCTGTCCTCACCCCCAAAGAACCTACTCATCCTAGTCCCGGACATGTGGGCCCGGTGCAGCACCTTAAATTGGATGAGACTAAGCCTCGCACATGAAGAGGAGGAGTTGACTCTCTCCAAGGCATCCGCCCAAGTCCCGTCCTCTATCTGCTCCCCAAGTTCCCCCTCCCATTTAGCCTTCAGCTCCCCCACTGACGACTCCTCCACCTCCTGCATTACCTTTATAGATGTCAGACACCTTCCCCTCTCCGACCCACACCCCAGAAAGTACACTCTCCATCGTCCCCCACAAGGGCAGCAAAGGGAATCCCTCTACCTGTCGCCTAGCAAACGTCTTTACCTGCAAGTATCTGAACATGTTCCCTTGGGGAAGCCCAAATTTATCTTCCAGTTCCCCCAGGCCCGCAAACCTCCCGCCAATAAACAGGTCCCTCAATTTACTGATGCCCACCCTTTGCCACCCCCTAAATCCCCCATCCTTGTTCCCCGGGATGAACCGATGGTTGCCACCCAATGGAGCCTCCATCGATCCCGTTTCCCCCCTATGCCGTCTCCACTGTCCCCAGATTCTTGGGGTCGCCGCCACCACCGGGCTCGTGGTATACCTCTTGGGGGAGAATGGCAACGGCGCCGTTACCATGGCACCCAGGCTCGTACCTCTACATGACGCCATCTCTATTCTTTTCCACGCCGCCCCTCCCCCCTCCATCACCCATTTACGCACCATTGACACATTGGCTGCCCAATAGTACCCCAAAAGGTTGGGCAGCACCAGCCCGCCTCTATCCCTGCCTCGCTCCAGGAAAACCCTCTTCACTCTCGGGCTCCCATGCGCCCACACAAAGCTCAAGATACTGCTAGTCACTCTCCTAAAGAAGGCCCTAGGGATGAAGATGGGCAGGCACTGAAAGAGGAACAAGAACCTTGGAAGCACCGTCATTTTGAGGGACTGCACCCTCCCCGCCAACGACAATGGCAGCATGTCCCACCTCTTGAACTCCTCCTGCATCTGATCTACAAGCCTGGTGAAATTATGTTTGTGAAGAGTCTCTCTCCTGCCCGCCTAAGCGGGAGCCTACCAATTCCTTCCTCCTGGTCTCCAGGGTGCACCACAAACACCTTACTCTTGCCTAAATTTAGTTTATGACCTGAAAAGGTCCCAAACTCAGCTAGCAGCTCCATCACCCCCGGCATCCCTCCCACCGGGTCCGCCACATACAGTAACAGGTCATCGGCATACAACGACACCCTATGTTCCTCCCCACCTCGCACCAAGCCTCTCCACCTCTCTGAATCCCTCAACGCCATCACCAGCGGCTCGAATGCCAATGCAAACAACAAGGGGGACAGAGGGCAACCCTGCCTGGTCCCTCGGTAGAGACGGAAGTACTCCGACCTCCTCTCATTCCTGGCCATGCATGCCATCGGGGCCTCATATAGCAGCCTCACCCATCTAATAAACCCTTCACCAAATGCAAACCGCCCCAACACCTCCCATAAGTACCCCCACTCCACTCTATCGAAGGCCTTCTCCGCATCCAGCGCCACCACTATCTCTGCCTCCCCCTCAATCGCCAGCATCATGATGACATTCAACAATCTCCGCACATTCGTGTTCAGCTGCCTTCCCTTCACAAAACCTGTCTGGTCCTCGTGCACAACCCCTGGCACACAGTCCTCTATCCTGGTGGCCAGGATTTTTGCCAGCACCTTGGCATCTACGTTGAGGAGAAATATGGGCCTGTATGAACCACACTGCTGGGGGTCCTTGTCCCTCTTTAAGATTAACGAGATCAGTGCCCGCAACATCGTCGGGGGCAAAGTCCCCCTTCCCACGCTTCATTTAGTGTCCGCACCAGCAAGGGGCCTACTAGGTCCACAAACTTTTTATAAAATTCCACCGGGAACCCATCCGGCCCCGGTACCTTCCTTGACTGCATCTGCCCGATCCCCTTAACTAGCTCCTCCAGCTCAATCGGCGCACCCAACCCCTCCACCTGCTCCTCCTGCACCTTCGGGAAAGAAAGCCTGTCGAGGAACCTCTCCATTCCCCTCCTCTCCCCCGTTGGCTCCGACCGGTACAGTTCCCCGTAAAAGTAATTGAAGACCTCATTCACTTCTACCCCCTTCCGCACCACATTCCCACTCTTGTCTCTCACTCCAGCAATTTCCTTAGCCGCATCCCGCTTGCAGAGCTGATGAGTCAGCATCCTACTCGCCTTTTCACCATGTTCGTACACTGCCCCTTGTGCCTTCCTCCACTGTGCCTCCGCCTTTCTAGTGGTCAGCAAATCAAATTTAGCCTGCAGGCTGCGCCTCTCCCCCAACAGTCCCTCCTCTGATGCCTCTGCGTACCTCCTGTCTACCTCCAGCATCTTTCCCACCAGTCTATCCCTCTCGCTCCTCTCCCTGTGTGCCCGGATGGATATCAGCTCCCCACGAATCACTGCCTTCAGGGCTTCCCAGACCACCCCCACCTGAACCTCCCCCCATATCATTCACCTCGAGGTACCCCTCGATACTTGCCCGGACCCTCCTACACACCTCCTCCTCCGCCAACAACCCCACATCCAACCGCCACAACGGGCGCTGGTCCCTCACCTCCCCCATCTCCAACTCTATCCAATGCGGAGCGTGGTCGGAGATTGCAATGGCCGAATACTCGGCCTCCTCCACTCTCGGAATCAGTCCCCTACTCACCACGAAGAAGTCTATCCGAGAGTAGACCCTATGTACGTGGGAGAAGAAGAGTACTCCCGTGCCCTCGGCCTCACAAACCTCCATGGATCCACCCCACCAATCTGGTCCATAAACCCTCTTCAGTACCTTGGTTGCCGTCGGCCTCCTACCCGTCCTAGAGCTGGACCGATCCAGTGAAGGATCCAACACCATATTGAAGTGTGTCCCCCCCCCCCCCCCCCCCCCCCCACATGATCAGACCTCCCGCCTCTAGATCCGGGACCCGTCCCAACATACGCCTCATAAAGCCCGCATCGTCCCAATTTGCGGCATACACACTAGCAAGCACCACCTTCTCTCCTTGTAGCCTGCCCCTAACCATTACATCCCTACCCCCCTTATCCGCCGCCACCTGCAATGCCTCAAACGACACATTTTTCCCCACCAGAATCGCCACTCCCCGGTTCTTCACATCCAACCCAGAGTGGGAAAACCTGCCCCACCCATCCCTTCCTCAGACGGACCTGGTCCGCCACCTTCAGGTGGGTCTCCTGAAGCATTGCCACATCTGCCTTTAGCCCCCTCAGATGAGCAAGTACCCTCGACCGCTTCACCGGCCCATTCAATCCTCTCTCATTCCAGGTGACCAACCGGATCAGAGGGCGTCCCACTCCCCCATCGACTAGCCATAGCCCGTCGACGCCCGCCCCAGGCCAGCACCCCCCGCCCGACCCAGTCCCCACAGCGACATCACCTCACCTCTGTCCCCCCGGCCCCCACCAGCTCCTTCCTGACCCTGCCAGCAGCAACCCGGTATTCCTCCCCCCCCCCCCCCCCCCCCCCCCCCAAATTGCAAAAGTACAGAAAAAGAGAACACAGCAACATCAGAAACCAGCAATAAAGTAGTACAACTGACTCCCCAACCCCTAGTTCAAGTCCAGTTTCTCCGTCCGCATGAAGGCCCACGCTTCCGGGGAATCGAAATAATAATGCCGGTCCAAATAAGTTACCCACAGGCGCGCAGGCTGCAACATTCCGAACTTTATCATCTTCTTGTAAAGCACCTCTTTCGTCCGATTAGACCCGGACCGCCGCTTATCCACCTCCGCACTCCAATCCTGGTAGATCCGTACTACCCCATTCTCCCAATTGTTGCTCTTCACCTTCTTGGCCCAGCGCAGCACACACTCCCGATCACAGAACCGGTGGAACCTCACCAGCACCGCACGCGGGGGTTCATTCTTCTTGGGCTTCCTGGCGAGTACCCTGTGGGCTCCCTCCAGCTCCAGGGGCAGATGGAAAGACCCGGCCCCCACTAGCAAGTTCAGCATCATAGCCACGTAGGTTGTCAGGTCTGACCCCTCCAAGGCCCAAGACCCGCAGATTTTTCCGCCTCGTGCGGTGATCAAGCTCCTCTAAGCGTTCCTGCCACTTCTTGTGGAGTGCCTCGTGCCCCTCCACCTTACTCACGAGGACCACGGCCGCCTCCTCTCGTTCAGTGGCCTGCGTCTGCAACGCCTTGATGGCAGCACCCTGGGTCGTCTGAATCTCCGAGAGCCATTTGTTTGTTTCCTGCAGAGAGCTCAGTACCTCAGCCTTGAAATCTGCGAAACAGCGCAGAAGAGCAGGTTGTTGCTCCTGGGCCCACTGCTTCCACTCCCCTGGAGCTCCGCCGGCCGCCATCTTGGATTCTTTCCCCTGTTTTTTCTGGGGAACTGCTGCCGTTTTTTCCCCCTTTCCAGTCGAGTTCGAGTCATGAACTGCGGAGAAAGTAGATCAGCGCACCTTCTCCCACCGGGAGACGTCGAAAAATGTCCGTTTTGGGCTCTCAAAAGAGCCGAAAAGTCCGTTTGAAACGGGAGCTCCCAAATGTGCGGCTTCCTACGTCATCGCCACCACAAGAAGTCAGCTTGCCTTCCCTGATCATTGGTTTCATTGTTTTCCTATTAGTGCCTGGAGCGTGTGTGCCCTTGTCAATGTCTGCATTAACTGCCTTTTGAAGGTGGCATATGGCACATTCTTGAACTGTTGCTGTAATGTATGTATATCCACAATTCTGCGGGGGGGAGGAGGAGGGAGAAGAGGGGTGTGGGTGCTAGACTCAGTGAAGGAACAACAAGTTCCATCTGGATGGTGTATGACTTTGAGGGGGACTTGCAGCTGAGGTTCCCACACATCTGCCCTGTACTTCTAGGTGGTTATAGAGATTGTGGGTCTTCCATGCTTCGAACATTTTCTGCCAAAATTACTAACCTAAACTGTTGAACAGAAGAGTCTAATTTCTGAAATATTTGAATCAATCCAGTTATTGAAGAATGGCCCAGCAATTAACAATTTATATTGTGGGTCGTTTTTCTTTCATTCTTCCATTATTGCCCCTCACCTCACTGCCCACTTCCATCCCAAAAGAGTCTAAACCCCAGCAAAATACCTCTGTTTTCTGCAAGTTTTTTTGTTGTTGTTACCCCATTACCTCCTCTATCATGGGCACTGTCCCATCAATTTGATCTCTTGAGGGAAAACTCAGATTTTTGGTGTAACAAAAATAGAAAATCCTGGATAATCTCAGCAGGTCTGACAGCATCTGTTGAGAGAGAACGGAGCTAACGTTTCGAATCTGGATGGCTTTGTCAGAGTTGTTTATGTTCCTTGGTGTACTTTTCTTTATAACTTTTCCTATAGACCTTTTCCTATCGACCTCCATTACAAAAATTGTTAAAAATTAATGACTCTATTTGGACTCTTCGACATCTCATTGGGTGGATTTAGCAGTTGCCTGAGGCATATTAGTTTTATTCTAGTGCTATATTCATGAGTGCATGTTGGTGCTATGTAGACATAGTGCTTGTCTGCATTGTCTATATTGTCTTGCTTTACTTGCCTGCCATGTGGATAATAACTTTTGGAGGTGACACTGAATAACCGAGTGATTTCTAATACTGGTGCAACAAATGGTGGATAATAAACTACTTGTTTTGAATTTTCTCCTTGTTTCTCACTCTGTCAACTCATTGGGAAAAGCGCTGTGTAACCCGCCAGCTGCACTGCCGCCTTCTCCTGCCATTGAGCCAGCCCACTAACCACCTTGGCCTCTAACCTATCAGATCTGAAAATAATACCCCTCCCGCTTTCCCCACCACCACCAGACAGCCAGGGTTCTGCCTGGTGGTGCAGAATCCCACTGATGTAAATGTTGTTTTGGGACTTGGATTATCCGACCCCCTCCAGATATCCCACCTATCAAATTGGGGCAGAAAATCCCCTGCATTGTACTGAATGATGGTCACTTTTTGGAAAAAAAAATGGATCTCATTAAATATTTACATAGATACATAGAAGATAGGAGCAGAAGGAGGCCTTTTGGCCCTTCGAGCCTGCTCTGCCATTCATCATGGTCATGGCTGATCATCCAACTCAATAGCCTAATCCTGCTTTCTCCCCATAACCTTTGATCCCATTTGCCCCAAGTGCCATATCTAGCCACCTCTTGAATATATTCAAAGTTTTGGCATCAACTACTTCCTGTGATAATGAATTCCACAAGCTCACCATTTTTTGGGTGAAGAAATTTCTGATCCAAATGTGCAATAAGGGTCTTACCTTTATGCCTGTTGATGTTGGAGCATGATGAAGGGAATGGGGATGTGAAAATTCTGGGATGTGTTCAGGAGAGCTCTTTGATCAGTGTTTTTGGCTCAATTAAGAGTGGGGGTGGAGGGGGTGGCATCGCTGGATCTCGGAATTGGGCCAAATGTTTGTAGGGGAATACTTGGGCAAGACTGATTGGGTTTAATTAGCAATGTGAGGAACAATCGAAAGAAGCTGGTAGAAGGGGTATTTCAATGGGATGGGAGGACTTGCCAGGATAAAACATTAAATCAAAGATTGACCAGAAAAACACTAATGGAACAATGGGTGATCTGAAAGGGGGTAGATGGTTAAAGTACAGGTTAGGAACATTCCAACAAGGATGAAAGGCAGGCAAAATCAAAGCCATGGCTCGTTGAATGACCAAAGGAGATTGAGACTCTAATGAAACTCTCGTCTGAGCACGAGTCCAAATACAATAAACACGGGACATTAAGAGGGAAAAAGACAGGCAAAGAGACGATGAAAATATGATAGCAGCTAATATAAATGGAAATCAAAAAATCTTCTCCTGGCATTGAAATAGAAAGTAGGTAGTAAAAGGCGGGTGAGGCCTTTGGGATGGGGGTCAGGGGGACTAGTTCAGTGGCACAGGGCAAGGCAAGAACCCACTGAAATAAAAACATAACGTTCTGGAAAAACACATCAGGTCTGGCAGCAACTGTGGCAAGAGAAACCGTAGAATCCATTGAGTGTTCTGAAGAAACCTTATTGATTGATGCTTTGATGCTGACTAATTAGAAGTGGAAATGGGAGAAGTAATGAATGCAGAGAACATTGATTAGACAGGATGTACTGAAAGGCTGGCTAAGAGTGGACAGGAGTCTGGCCCAGATAGCTTGTCTCCCAAGTTGCTCCCCTTAGGAGGTGGGGTGTGGGAAGCTTCAAGACCCCGTAATGGGTAAGTTGGGAGTGTCCGGAGGCCACGCTGGGGGGTCCAGATTGAAAACCAAGACGAGGGGAAATTACTTCTCTCAAAGGTTCGTGAACCTGGAATTCACTACCCCAGAGTGCGGTGGATGGCGGGACGTTGAGTACATTTTAGGAAGCGATTTACTAATTTTTAATTAGGAATGGGTTGAAGGGCTATGGAGAATGGGCAGTAAAGTGGAGCTTAAGGCAGAGAGGAGATCGGGTATTGGATGGCAGAGCGGCCTTGAGGGGCTGAATTGCCTACTCCTGTTCCCAGTTCTTGTGTTCATCCCGGTAATGAGTCGAATGAGCCTTCTGTTTACTGCTTCGAATGCAATTATTCTCTTTTTTTTAAAATAAGGTGACCAAAACTGTCTATTGTATTCCAGATGAGATCTCTCCGAGGCCCTGTGAAGCTGCAGTAAAACTTCCTTATTTTTGAATTCTCTTCCTCTTGGCAATAAACAACATCATACCATTTGCTTTCCTAATCACTTGCTCTACCTGCGTACTAACTCTTTTTGATTCATGTACCAGGTCACCCAGATCCCCCTGTACCACTCAGCTCTCCGTTCAAATAATATCCTGCTTTTCTATTCCAGTCACAAGTTCACATTTTCCTACATTATGCCTATATCTCTTGCGGTACATTCTTAACCCCTACTGACAATTTAACTTTCCTCCCTATCTTGGTGTCATTGGAGAATTTAGCTAACACATATTTGGGTTGCATTGGTATAAATTGTAAATAGTTGAGGCCCAACACCAATCCCTGTGGCACTCCTAATAGTCACAGCTTGATAACCTGAAACCCCAAAATTATCCACTTATCCCTATTCTCTGGTAACTAACTAATCCTTTATTAATATGTTACCCCCTACACCATGTTCTCTTATTGTGAAAGAGTGTGGCACTTTTTCAAATACCTTTAGGAAATCCCAAGTACACCACACCTACAGATTATCCTTCATTTACCTTCCTTTTTACTTCCTCAAAGCACCTGTTTAGTTAAACACTATCTATGTTCCTTTCGCAGAGCTATGTTGACTCTGCCTGATCACATTATTATTTTCTCATCTATAACCTCCTTTTAAAGAGGATTCTTTTGTGTTTATCTAGGTGTTCAATATTACAGAAACTGAAAGGTTAAATTATGGAAGTAGAATATTAAGTACTTTGCCTACTCTCGCTCCCGGTTCTTGTGTTGTCTCTCCATAAGAGACAACATAAGAACTCCGAGCAGGAATAGGCAATTCATTGCTGGGATAATATGGGCATCTTCTGTGGTTTCACTTGATATTCATTAATTTTGTAGGACCCTGTGACAGGTGAAATTGAGCCTTACTACCCAGGTACTGTGCGACGCACAAAAATGCTACTTTCCCTTTTAGTGGGGGCTCTGATGGTAAGTATCGTCCTTTCACCATCCTATTGGGTCTCTTTTATTAAACAAATTCTGTTTTTCCCTGGGAAATGGCAATCGGCACTGGGGATATGTCAAGAATTCTTCTTGTTGATTTCCTGGCGCGGGGAAGCGCAACATGGTCTGGGTTTTATCCTAAATGTGGCGGAAACATTCATTTATCCCAAGAGCTCCTTGGAGGTCATTCACAAGAACTGGTTTCTCCATTATCTTGTACATGTGCCTGTTATGCATGATTGCGGGTGTACTATTAATTACTTTATAATGTTAGAACAAACTTCCAACTATATTTGCCAAATGTAACCATTTCAAATTCCTAGGAGCTACCAGGAGACAAACCCATTTGAAAGTTAAGGGGATCTTAACCCCCCCCCCCCCCCCCCCCCCCCCCGCCCCCATCAGTGGATGCGGCCCGCCATTGGCTGCCAGCAGGATCTTCCAGTCCTGCCGATGGCTATGGCATGTTACGTTGCTCGTCTGTTCTGCTGTTGGGGAACCCATCTTGGGGGACCAGCTTTGGCGGGACCAGAAGATCTTGCTGCTGTGAGGGGTCAGAAAATTCTACCCATTGTTGGCTTCCACAAGCCTGCAACTAGTTATAGCTGAAGTATGAGCCTGCAGTGTCCAAGTTAAATGATCCCTCAATGGGTTGCATGCTTCTAAAAGGTTTTGTCTAAGTGGTTCATGAGGTAGAATGCTGCTGTGTTTACTTGGCCCTGAAACCATGTTGACTCTACAGTTACCAATTCAGTATAACTCACTGGCTTTCTGGAACTGGGGCAGATGTTTGTTGAGGGAATCGGCAATGGTGCAGGTGTGCTTTCATCCTGGAAAGTCAGTATATTTCATAACTGCCCCTGCTTGAAGACTGCAGGTTAGCACTTCCACTAATCGGCAGGAGGGAACATTTTCAAAACCTATGTTCCAACTGAAACCTTTGCTATTTGGTCTCCCTGTCTGTGCAAGGGTGTATAAGGTGAAGAAACCCAGAACCTGCATTCGGCTTCAAGATTATCCCTTAAGACATATTACTACTTCTACTGTTGAATCCAAAGAAGGGCCATGATGCAGTATACATTGAGGTGACTGACTGCACCATGATTGATTGCAGCATGTCATTGAAAATGAGTGAGATCACTAACCACTTTTATTCTAGATGTTTAATTTTCTGCTTTGTATTAATACAGGTTTGCTGGGTATTTGCCAGTCTTGTTGGGGTGGTTATTTACAAAACGTGGGCAAGACTTAAATTAAGCACCTCTAGCCCCTGGGAGAGCTTTTTATTGACCACAGTTAGTGGCTCACTGCTCAATGTAGTGTCTATTATAATCTTAGCAAAGGTAAGTGCTTTCCATGTTTGTTATTATTCACCGCCTTTTGACTAACTCAAATTTAAATGGTGATATAAAATCTCAGCATCGTATGGTAGCATCTGTAATGTCATTATTTGGCTCCCAAATTCCCAAAGCTTAACTTGTGGTAAATATTTAGTTCTATATACTTGTAGTTCAAGTTATTGTGTAGATGCAAGGATACATAAATATGTTTGTCACTAATATGTTGTACTGCCAAGATCCCTGGGGGGGGGGGGGGGGGGGGTTTATTCCCTTTCCTATAGATGATAGGTGCCAGACAAACCCTTAGATATTTTAAGCTAATCATAGAATTGACAGTGCAGAAAGAGGCCATTCAGCCCATCGGGTCTTCACCGGCCCTTGGAAAGAGCACCCTACTTAAGCACCATGCCTCC
This sequence comes from Scyliorhinus canicula, assembly GCF_902713615.1. Classification (NCBI taxonomy): domain Eukaryota; kingdom Metazoa; phylum Chordata; class Chondrichthyes; order Carcharhiniformes; family Scyliorhinidae; genus Scyliorhinus; species Scyliorhinus canicula. Next base: position 51,373,196 of record NC_052159.1, on the reverse strand, counting down.
ACCCTATCCCCTTTTATTCCCATAACCCAGTAACCCCAACTAACCTTTTTTTGGACACTAAGGGCAATTTAGCATGGCCAATTCACCTAACAGCACATCATTTAAAAAAAAAAAAAAAATAATAATAATAATTTCTTCTCCTTTTTCGCATTTTCTCCCAAATTTACACCCACCAGCAATAAACAATAATCAGTAATAAATATGTTAATCCCCATATCAATAACAACGATCCCATCCTCCCACCCCCAGAACATTCGCCCACATGTTCATATAAACAACTGACAAAAAGGAATCGGGAATCACCCATTAATATCCATCGCCCCCTCTTTTCCCCCCCCCACCACCAACTAATGTTCAATGTTATCCAGTTCTTGAAAGTGCATAATGAATAACGCCCATGAATTGTACAACCCCTCTGTCCTTCCCCTCAGTTCAAACGTAACCTTCTTGAGTCAAGAATTCCAACAGATCCCACCCCCCGCCATGCCAGGGCACAGGGTAGCGAGGCCGCTCCAACCTATCGGGATCCATCTTCGGGCGATCAACGTGGCGAAGGCTACAACATCTGCCTCCGCACCCGTTTCCAACCCTGGCAGGTCCGACACCCCTTGGAAATTACCCTAAAACCTCCTTCCAGTAATCCTCTAGCTTTGGACAGGACAAAAACACATGTATGTGATTAGTGCCCCCCCCCCCCCCCTCCCACAACGTTCACACACCTTCAACCCCATCAAAGAATAGGCTCATCCTCGTGAGGTCTGCTCTGTCTACCGCCTTCAGCTGTATCAGCCCCAACCTCACGCACGAGGTGGAGGCATTCACTCTCTGGAGAACCTCACACCAGAACGCCTCCTCCATACCCTCTACCAACTCTTCCTCCCACTTTGCTTTGATCCCTTCCAGTGGTGCCTTCTCCTTTTCCAAAATAGCTCTGTAGACCGCTGTAACAGCACATCTTTGGACTCTGGGAGGAAACCGGAGCACCCGGAGGAAACCCACGCAGACGTGGTGAGAACGTGCAGACTCCACACAGACAGTGACCCAAGCCAGGTTTCGAACCTGGGACCCCAGAGCTGTGAAGCAACTGTGCTAGTCACTATGCTACCGTGCTGCCCTATGTAATTTGAATTTACACAAATGTTTTTATTAGGACAAACTTATTCGGTAACTCTAACTTCAAGTTATGTGGTCATGGCTACCTAATTATTCATCTGGTTTTAACTAAATGACGTTGTCATAGCTTGTCAGAAATAAATTTTCATATGTTCATCTATAAGTACTGAGGTATGGTTAGACCATATACAAGAGTTATGTGCAGTGTGAGCATCACATCTCTCAAACAATACATTGGTTTTAGAAATGAATCCGTGCAGATTGAGGATTTTCAGTGCTCCAGGGAAAAGACTGAGACAGATTACATATTGAGAAAACTAAGGGTGATTGAGGCTTTTTGATTTTGAAAGGAATTAATAGGATAGATTAGGGGGAGGCAATGGCGTAATGGTGTTGTTACTGGACTAGTAATCCTAAAACCCAGAGTAATGCACCCAGATGCAAATATTGTCACTGCAGATGTTGAAAATCTGGGGCGGGATTCTCTCAGCCGTGGTTGGCGCGGCGCCGGTCGTGGGCTGCTGTACGCAGCCGGCCGGCCCATTCTCGGGCCAGGATGGGCTGAGCGGCCATCGTGGCAATGCAGAGTCCCACCGGCGCTGTGCACACCTACTCTCAGCTGGCGGGAACTCGGCGTTGAAGGGTCGGGTGGCGCCCTGTTGGGGGGGGGGGGTGGGGGCCATCCAATGTGGCCTGGCTCGCGGTCGGGGCCCACCGATCAGCTGGCCGGCCTCTCTGCCTCCCGACCTCCTTTCTTCCACGCCAGCCCCTGTACTCCTGCGCCATGTTGCGTCGGGTCCGGAGCGGACAATGGAGACACTGTAGGGGCCAGAATTGCTGATCCTGGGGCCCTGTTGATGCCATCGAGAAACATGACGGCGTTTCCGACAGTGTCAACACTTAGCCTCGGATCAGAGAATCCTGCCCCTGGAATTTAAAAGCCTAATAATGACCATTGTCGATTTGGTTCACTAACGCCCTTTAGTGATTAGTACTGTTGCTTCACAGCGCTTGGGTCACTGTCTGTGTGGAGTCTGCACGTTCTTCCTGTGTCTGCATGGGTTTCCTCCGGGTGTCCCGGTTTCCTCCCAGAGGTCCTGAAAGACGTGCTTGTTAGGTGAATTGGACATTCTGAATTCTCCCTCAGTGTACCTGAACCGGTACCGGAATGTGGCAACTAGGGGATTTTCACAGTAACATCATTGCAGTTAATGCAAGTCTACTTGTGACAATAATCAAGATGATGGATTATAGGAAAGGAAATCTGCCATCCTTACCTGGTCTGGCCTACATGTGACTCCAGATGCACAACAATGTGGTTGACTCTTAACTGTCCCTTGAAGGGCAATTGGGGATGGGCAATAAATGCTGGCCCAGCCAGCGAAGCCCATGTCCAATGAACAAAAAAAAACAGAGGGGTTTTATCTGCTGGCAGGGGACATCAAGAATAAGGGGACCTTATTGAATCAGAGCCAGGCCCTTTGGGAAATTACAAAACATTTCACACAAAAAGGTCATAAGTCATGTACAGCAATAGCTGGTGCCGTTTTGTGTAATACATCATCAAGCTACTTTAAATGAGTGAATTGTCAAACACCTGTGGCGTATGTAAAGGAATGTTTGGGTAGGAGACGAGGAGCTTGGTGAAATAATAAGTCACAAGTAGCATCATGGAAGTTGGATAAGTTTAGGCACCTTTGCAGTGCCAACCTGGCAGTGCCCTTGCCAGCTGGAAGTGTCAGTGTGGCATTATCAGGGTGGCCCTTCTCTGCCCAAAGGGCATGCAGCTGGGGTCCTCCGATCCCCTTGGAGACCCACAAGAGTGCTGTTCCATCTGGTCCCCGAGGCAAAGGGACCGAATCCCAAAACCTTGGGTACCTTGGGAATCTTCACAGTATGGCTTACTGCCTCACTCTAATAGGCAGATTGCATTTAATCTCGCGAGGCGTTGTCCCCTGGAGAGGGATCTCCCGGCTTTCGATGGCCACGCTGTGCCGCAGCGAGCTGCTTTTCTGGGGCATCGAGGCCGGAGGATTGCATCCATCGGCTTTGGTCTTCACAGTTTTTAATAGGAGTAAGTTTCTCATCGTTTGACAGGAACTATTGTGGACGGCGAGGTAAACTGGATGCTATCTGCTTACATAAAGTTTTCGGATGATGTGATTTGCAGCATGTAAATGAGGTATTTGAAGGTGTGAAGGACAAATTCTTGGTGATTTCAAACTTAAGGTGTGACAGCAAGATGAGAAACTATTGCAAGTGACTATCTAGCTACAGTTGGAGCTATCGGATTCGAACCAGGCAAAGGGAGATACATTGGAGGTGGGCAGTAAGATCATCTGCAGACCGGTGAGGAGGAATAGATTAGCGCACTCACAGTTTGTAATTTGTGACCCTCTGGGTTGTTGCAGTGGTATGGCAGGGCCAGAAACTGATTGAAATGTTGGAAATCATGAATAGTTATGACGAGCAGAAGTTGAAAAAATGTCAGTAATGAAAGGACACAGATTTTTGGTGGTTGGCAAAGAATCCGAGATCACATAAGGTAGCTTTTCAACCAAAAAATGAGTTGTGAAAAGGTGGTCAAAGTGGAGTCCACAATAACTCATGGGAATTGGATAAATAGTTAAAGGGCTTTAGGGCAAAGGAGATGTGGATTCATTGATGGCTCTTCAGTGAATTGGCATAGACATGATGGGCCAAATAATAATCTCCAGTGCTTCAATGAAATCTCTATAAGCATCTTGCTCACTAATTGATTTGATTCTGACTCCAATTCTTTGAAGTACACATCCATCCATTGCATATCTTTAGTTCAATATTGGCTTCATGGCTTCTAACTAGTCTAGTAAGAAGTCTTACAACACCAGGTTAAAGTCTAACAGGTTTGTTTCGAATCACTAGCTTTCAGAACACAGCTCCTTCCTCAGGTGAATTCATGCCAGAGGCACCATAAACTCCTTTTCGCGTCCTCTCGGATAAGAGACCTGTCTGTGCAATTGCAGGATCCAGTCAACACCTTACAAACTCCAACACAAGAGAAATAGAAAATAATCGCAACATCAATAGTTCTAAGGGGACATTACTCCACACCAGTGCGGACCCATAAGGCTAACCCTAACCCTATGGTGATACCATCATTACCATCGGGAAAAGTGCTCTGATAGCCAAATGCCCCACCCAGCCAGATCTTGCCATACCTCACCACCTCCAGAACCCTCTGGGCATCTCTGAAGTTGCAGAAGTGAATTATTATGGGCCTGGGACGTTGATTGGCCTGAGGCCTCAACAGACAAGATATGATGTGCCCTTTTCAGCTTGAAATGCCCAGCCTTCGCATCCAGCTTAAGGAAACATGGTTACCCTCCACTCCTTTTTTCATCCTTCTTTTATCCTGTTTTATGCAAGATACCACCCAGATGTTCTTCCTCTGGCCGCAGTTCTCCAGATCCACCAGGATTTCTGACACACCATAAAACTGGTTTTACAAAGATGAAATGTGAACTTCTGCTGAGGAAGCCATACTTTTGACATTCAGGATCCTCTGTTTCATCAAGCACCACCCCCCACTTTCCCCCATTGCGTCCGACTGCTCCCTTTTATTGCCAGCTTTCCTGGGCGTCCTGTGCATTCTTTCTCCAACACTCAACCAAAAATCGTCTATGGACATACTATGGCGTATTATCTCCTTAGTTAGACAAGTATGATAATTGCCTGGAATAAGTCATCCTTCCTCCAGTCCAAGGAAACCAGCTTAGACCTCATGAGCTTTTGCATGTGTCTCTTAAATAAGGTGTATGAGAATGGAAATCAGTTTGTGATATAACAATGAGTGCTTCTATTTTAGGTATATCATAGAATTGCGATTAAAATGACAGATTGGGGTAAGTGACTCTATTTGTTCATATTTCTAGTACTAGACTATATATTTGTTCATATTTCTGGCACTAGACTATATATTTGTTCATGTGTCTGACACTAGAATATAGATCTGAATAAGTAATATTCAAAATGGATATTGTTGGTGTGCAGCAAATGGTAGGTTTCTGTTCACATAGCAAATCTCTAATAAGTCCCAAGATATTGGGGGATAGGGAAAAGATGTTGGGAAGCTGATGAGCCACTTAATTTTGTTGGTGAGCTTTTAGGAGTTGAGCTTTCCATCTTGGCCATTCTGAAGAAGATATTTTCTCCAATTAGTATTGGAAAGACTGAAGCTTTTAGTTCTTTGCACAAACTCTGTTTGCCTGGTAAATGTCTTAAACTGAAGATCCACGGATCCCAAGTTGTTTTCCACCATATTTCAGTGCCATCTACAATATTGCTAGAACAGCACTTGACTCTGACACACCGTCAGCTTATCTGCTGCTGAAACCCTCACTGATTCTTTGTCCTCCCGGTCAGCCTCTTTTCTTCCACCATCTTAACTTAGTTCCAGATCTCGTTCATCCCTATGCTGACTTCACTAGCTCCTTGTTTGACAACTTCAGTTTTAAAATCCCTCCATAGCCTCGTCCTCCTCTGTTCTACAAGCCTTTAAGATCTGTAATCCTTCTGTGAATCCCTCTATTTTTAATTGCTCCACCATTCGAGGCTGTGCTGGCAGCTGCCTTGATCCTAAACTCTGAAATTCCTTTGTCACAGTGCCACTACTTACCACGATCTTTGTAAATGTGCTCCTAAAATAAGGCCAGGTGGACAAAGAGGAGAGGTTGGAGGGGCAGAGGGTAATAGATGAGATGTTGGAGGTAGATGGTAGTTATGCAGAAGATGGGGACCCAGCAAAGCTGGAAAAGAGGAAGGAACTACAGGCGAGCTTTGATCGGCTATCCACCAGGAAGGCGGTGTGCCGAGACGAGCAAGGGGGGCAGTTTACGAACATGGAGATAAGGCGGGTCGTATGTTAGCAGGTCAGCTCCGGAGGGAAGCAGGGGCAAGGGAAATTTGCAGGTGAGGGATAGGGCAGGGATGTTGGTGGTGGCTCCGGAGCTGATTAACAAGGTTTTTGAGGAATTTTGAGAGGTTGTACAGGTCAGAGCCACCTGGGGGAGACAGGGAGATGCAGGAATTTCTAGATGGGTTGGAGTACCTGAGGTTAGGGGAGGGGGACAGGGCTACATTAGAAGGAGCAATAGTGGAGCAGGAGATAAAGGATGCAATTGGGAGGATGCAGTCGGGGAAGATGGCAGAGCTGAATGGGTTTCCGGTGGAATATTATAAAACATTCAAGGATAACGCCTGATGGTGGGGATGTTTGAAGAGGTGGTGGGGATGTTTGAAGAGATGATAGGGAAGGGAGTGTTGCCACAAACTTTGGGCCAGAAATTGATTTCCCTGTTGCTTAAAAAACGATAAGGATCCGACAGAGTGTGGGTTGTATAGGCATTACTACTGGGCGGCGAATGTGGAGAAGGTGCGGAGCTGGGTCAGAGGGGTTGATTCCCAGTCGGTCAGAATGGAGGAGTGTTTGTGCAGAGGGTTGGTGTCATAATATACACCAGTATATCATGGTGCAGACACACACTGATGGACACACACCGGGACCAATATAAATGTACAAACACCGCAGCCAATCACCAGTTAGAATACACACACTATAAAGGCAGAGGGCACCACGGTTCCCGCTCATTCTGGGTGCTGCCTCTCAGTGTAACAAGAACTCATCCAGCCCAGCACAGACTCCCAACACGTGCTGAGAGAATCAACTGGTTCGGACAAGGCTTAGGTCTCTCGTTTAAGTTAGTATCATTTAGACCCACAGTCATCGTGTGTTAGTCAGTTAGAAGTAGTTAATAAAATTGAGTTGAACCTTCATCAGTGTTGGAAGAGTGTGTTCATCTCTCAAGTCTACACTAGCCAACACTTCAGTTGGGATTGAAGGCACTAGCAACAGTGCCGCTCCCGATAGCCCCGGGAAAATACTCAGGGAGTCCGGTAATAATAGTTTTATTGAGAATTTGGAAGCAGTTTTGCCAACACTTCGGGTTGAGGACAGGGTCAAGGCAAATGCCGATTCCGGGGAATCACAGATTTGAGCCATGGAGATGGGATGGAAATTTTCAGAAATGGGAGGAGAAGGGGATTGAGACACTAAAAGATTTGTTACTTAGGGGACGGTTTACAGGGCTGAAGGAGCTGGAAGCGAAGTATGGGCTGGAGCAGGGGGTAATGTTTAGATACATGCAGGTTTGAGATTTTGCCAGAAAGGAGATACAAGGCTTCCCAGTGGAGTCAGCCTCCAAATTGCTGGAGGAGGTGCTGACGACAAGGGGACTGGAGAAGGGGGTAGTGTCGGCGGTTTACGAGGCTATTTTGGAAGAGAAGGCAGCACTGGAAGGGATGAAAGCAAAGTGGGAGGAAGAGTTTGGAGAGGATATGGAGGAGGGGTTCTGGTGTGAGGTGCTCCAGAGAGTGAATGCCTCCACCTCTTGCGTGAGGTTGGGGCTGATACAGCTGAAGGTGGTATACAGAGCGCACCTCACTAGGGCGAGGATGAGCCAATTCTTTGAAGGAGTAGAAGATGTGTGTGAGCGTTGCGGGTGGGGGGTCGCTAATCACGTTCATATGTTTTGGTCCTGTCCAAAGCTAGAGGATTACTGGAAGGAGGTTTTTAGGGTAATTTCTCAATTGTTGCACGTGGAACTGGACCCGGGCCCCCGGGAAGCCATATTCCGGGTGTAGGACTAGCCAGGGTTGGAAATGGGTGAGGAGGCAGATGTTGTAGCCTTCGCCTCGTTGATCACCCGAAGGCGGATCCTGCTGGGATGGAGAGCAACCTCTCCACCCTGTGCCCTGGCGTGGTGGGGGGACCTGTTGGAATTCTTGACTCTTGAGAAGGTTAAGTTTGAACTGAGGGGAAGGATGGAGGGGTTCTGCAATTCATGGGCATTATTCATTATGCACTTTCAAGAACTGGATAACATGGGACATTAGTTGGGGGGGTGGGTGGGAGGATTGTGGGGAGGGGGTGGTGTGTGTTAATAGTGACTATGGGTGATTCCTGATATCTTTTTGCCATTTGTTTATGTGAACATGCGGGTTGGGGTTTGGTGGGAGGATGGGATCATTGTTATTGATATGGGGATTGACATATTTGTCACTGATTGTTGTTTACTGTTGGTGGGTGTAAATGTGGGAGAAAATGTGACGTGGAGAATAAAAAATATTTTTTAAAAAGATGCTCCTCAAAATCCCACATTTTAATGAGATTGAGAATATACAACCAATTTTACCAATTTGTCCTGAGGACCAATTATTAGGATCTCAGACCAGACCACAATAGTGGCTGGGATACTGAATGGAAATAGAAGTCGCAAATCAGACTTTGCTTTGCCAACTAATTCTTCCTTTCCTGCGGCCTGTCTAGCAGTTTTAGCTTTTGCTCTTCCACATGAGTCCTCACTATTGCGGGAAGTGAATATTTAAATTCCTCCAAAATAATAATTTCCCTAAGAGCATCATATGTTTGGTCTATTTTTATTGCTCTTATTCACCTATCAAAATTATTCTGTTTAATTCTTTAAAATTTTAGATATATCTGACCTGGTTCTTTTCTTTGATTTCTAAATTTATGTCTGTAGGCTTCTGGCATATTGTTTTTCTCATCTCAATCCCTAGATACCTCCTCTGAACTCTGCTCACTAGCTCTACCTACCAAATTTGTTTGAGCCAACACTGCCACGTAGTCTTTGGCCAATTCAATTGTTTAGACACTTTGTCAAATGCGATGAAAATTACTTCCACATCTTTCTGATCAATGTTTGGCAGTACTTGAATATATTTGAAATGAAATGAAAATCGCTTATTGTCACGAGTAGGCTTCAATGAAGTTACTGTGAAAAGCCCCTAGTCGCCACATTCCGGCGCCTGTCCGGGGAGGCTGGTACGGGATTTAAACATATCCTTACTAATCTTTTGATTAGGAGGTGTTTCCCCATCCTTTTGACCGTCCTCAATTACTGCCTTTAACTCCAACAATTTAGTGTTCCCTTTTCCTTTCCAACTCCCTCTCATTCATTTCCATTTAGTTCAATTTCATTTTTTTTTCTTTGCTTCTAATTTCTTCAGTTCTATTTCCTGCATGTCTTTTTTTAAATAAACGTTTTATTGAGATATTTATGATTTTATATCAACAGGAGAAACAGTGTACATACAAATATAAACATATGCAAAGGCCGTCTTCCACCCTCACAAGGCCCACCTTTCTTACACACTAATCCAATCTAAGATAAACTAACTGCGCCCCCCCCCCCCCCCCCCCCCCCCTTCCTCTGCTGATGGTTAATTTTCCCCAAAGAAGGCCCATGGCGGAGTGGTTGGCGCCCGCCGGCCGGCGGGAAAGGCCTTTGGCGCCATGCCAGCTAGGGCCGAAGGGACTTCACCCTTCACCGGCTGGCAGAAGTCTGCGCCGGAGCGTCAGCGGCTGAAGGCTATGGCCAATGCGGAAGGAAAAGAGTGCCCCCACGGCACAGGCCCGCCCGCCGATCGGTGGGCCCCGATCGAGGGCCAGGCCACTGTAGGGGCAACACCTGGGGCCAGATCGCCCCGTGCCCCCACAGGACCCTGGAGCCTGCCCGTGCTGCCAGTCCCTCCGGTAAGGGAGGTGTTTTGATTCATGCCGGCGGGACCGGCATTACAGCAGCGGGATTTTGGTCCATCGCGGGCAGGAGAATTGCCGGGGGGGGGGGGCACCGACAGGCGCGGCGCGATTCCTGCCCCCGTCGAATCTCTGGTGCCGGAGATGGCGGGGGCGGGATTCGTGCAGCCCCTTGGCGATTCTCTGACCCGGCGGGTGGTCGGAAAATCCAGCCCCTGATCTCTGACTTCAGGGGCTTTGAGTCCCTCCAAGCTAATATCCATCTCCGGGCTACCAGTGAGGCAAAGGCCAGAACATCTGCCTCTTTCTCCTCCTGGATTCCCGGATCTTCCAACACTGAAAATCGGCAACCCTGGACTCGGTGGCACCCATGTTTTTTTTAAAAAATCTTTTTATTGGCTTTTCTTATATTTATAAACAGATTTTTCGTGCTATCACTAATTTACTTTATTTTACAGAGAGGTTTGTTTTGTCCTACATTTGACCAACTGTATGTACATTTTGCTGCCCTCTGGATCGGACTATGATATCCCCCCCCCCCCCAGTGGTTTCAGCACCCTTCCTCTTTTGTGGTTTCCCCATTTCCCCCCTGGGTTGCGCAGACCTTTGGTTCTTCATCTTTCTTTTTTTTTTCCCTGGCTTACTCCCTGTTGCTGGCCTCGAACAGGTTTTGGAACAGGCCGCCGAACTGCCCCCAAGTATCCAGGAAGCCTTCCTCTGACCCTCGGATGGCATACTTAATTTTCTCCAGGTGGAGAAATTCCGAGAGGTCAGCGAGCCAGTCTGCAGCTGTGGGTGATGCTGCCGATCGCCAGCCGAGCAGGATTCTCCGGCGTGCGATTAGGGAAGCGAAAGCAAGGGCGCTAGCCACCTTCCCATGTGTAACTCTGGCTGCTCCGATACCCCGAAGATTGCCACTATTGGGCATGGCTTTGCCCTCACCCCCACAACCTTGGACATTGCCTCAGAGAAGGCTGTCCAGAACCCAGCAAGCTTGGGACAAGACCAAAACATGTGGGTGTGATTGGCTGGGCCCCTCTGGCACTGCTCACATTTGTCCTCCACCTCCGGGAAGAACCTGCTCATTTGGGTACTGGTCAGGTGTGCTCTGTGCATCACTTTGAGCTGCATTAGACTTAGCCTTGCGCAGGAGGAGGTGGAGTTCACCCTGCTCAGTGCTTCGCTCCAGAGTCCCCATTCTACTTCTGTCCCCAGTTCGTCCTCCCTTTTTTGTCTGGTCCCATCCAGTGGTGTTCGGGCTCTGTCCAGTAGCTATCCGTATATTTTCCCACAAAGCCCCCCCTTCTCATTGCTTGTGCCTATCGGGTCCTCTAATAGTGTGTTTTCTGGGGCCCCGGGGTATCCTATTGTCTCTTTGCAGAGGAAGTGCTTTATTTGGAGGTGTCTCAATTCCTGTTCTCTTGATAGTTTCCACTTCCTAGTCATTTCGTCCAGTGTCACCAGTCTGTGCCCTATGTAGAAGTCCCTGAGTGTCAGTGTGCCCCCGTCCCGCCTCCATCTTTTGAAGGTGGCATCTAGCATGGCTGGGGGGAATCTGTAATTGCCGGAGATGGGTGCCATAGGGGATATTTTGGTTATCCCGAAGTGCTGTCTCAACTGGGTCCACGTTCTCAGCGCGGCCGCTACCACTGGGCTCGTTGTGTATCTTGTTGAGGAGGGTGTGAATGCTGCTGTAACCAGGGCCCGGAGGGTCGTTCCTTTACAGGATGCCTCCTCCATTTGTACCCATTTGGGGGATCTTATAGAAACATATAAAATTATGAAGGGAATAGATAGGATAGATGCGGGCAGGTTGTTTCCACTGACTGGTGAAAGCAGAACTAGGGGGCATAGCCTCAAAATAAGGGGAAGTAGATTTAGGACTGAGTTTAGAAGGAACTTCTTCACCCAAAGGGTTGTGAATCTGTGGAATTCCTTGCCCAGTGAAGCAGTTGAGGCTCCTTCATTAAATGTTTTTAAGATAAAGATAGTTTTTTGAAGAATAAAGGGATTAAATGTTATGGTGTTCGGGCCAGAAAGTGGAGCTGAGTCCACAAAAGATCAGCCATGATCTCATTGAATGGCGGAGCAGGCTCGAGGGGCCAGACGGCCTACTCCTGCTCCTTGTTCTTATGTTCAATCTGTGTCAGGTTCTTGTACCATCCCCTCACTTTTTCTGCCGTTGCTGTCCAGTGGTCGTATTGTAGGTTCGGTTGAGCCAGCCAACTTTCTCTCTTTGCAATGTCGGTTTGGGAACACACACGCACGCGCGCACCTGCACCTACACACACACACACCTACACACACACACCTTGGCAGTACGTTCATCTTGATGTCTGCTCTCTTCCCGCCAGGGAGAGTGGGAGTGAGCCCCACCGTTGAAGGTCTTTTCTTAAGTCCTCCACCAGGCTGGTCAGGTTCCACTTGTGGATCACCACCCTTGTTTTTAACACCTTGGACATGACATCCGGAAACCCCTGCCAGAATCCCCTAAGCTTCAAGCATGCTTCGAACATATGAACACGGTTCGCTGATCCTCCCGCATACCTTGCGCACCTGTCTCCAACCCCAAAAAACTTGCTCATCCGAGCCACTGTCATGTGAGCCCGGTGAACATCCAGGGACCATACTTTATTTCTCCTCCTAACTCCTCTTCCCATTTGTGTTTCAGCTCCTCGGTCTGCGTTTCCTCTGATCCCATGAGTTCTTCATAAATAACTGAAACCCTCCCCTCTCCCACCCACATTCTGGAAACTACCCTGTCCTGTTTCCCCCTTGGTGATAGGAGCGGGAAGGTTGAAACTGCCTGCATAGGAAATCTCACGCCTGCAGGTACCTAAACTAATTTCCACCCATCAATTCAAATTTCTCCTCCAGCTCCCTCAGGCTGGAAAGGCTCCCCTCTATAAACAGATCACCTATCCTCTCAATCCCTGCTCTTTGCCATCTCTGAAACCCTCCATCCAGCCTCCCCGGGGCAAACCGATGGTTATTGAGTTTGGAGACCAGACCGATGCTCCCTCTGCTCCCACATGTTTCCTCCAATGCCCCTAGACTCTCGGGGCCACCACCACCACGGGGCTGGTGGAGCATGTGCCAGCAGGAACAGCAGAGGCGCTGTTATCAATGCCCCCAAACTCGTGCCGTTACATGATGCCATCTCTGCTCGCCTCCCCACCATCCACTTCCTGATCATGGCTGTATTTACCGCCCAATAATAATTACTAATTTTTTACTCACGGGGTCTTGCCCACCCATACAAAGCCAGAGATCGCCTTGTTGACCCGTTTAAAGAAGGTCCGTGGAATAAAGATGGGGAGACACTGAAACACAAACAGAAATCTCGGGAGGACCATCATTTTCACTGTCTGTACCTTCCCAGCCAGTGATAGCAGGAGCTATCTTCCTTCCTTCATTTGGTCCACCAGTCGGGACAAATTTAGCTTAGTAGCCGTTCCCATTCCCGTGCCACCTGGATGCCTAGGTACTGAAAGATTTCCCCCTACCACTCTAAACGGCAACTCCCCCAATCGCCTCTCCTGCCCCCTTGCCTGGATCACGAACATCTCGCTTTTCCCCATGTTCAATTTATAACCCGAAAACCGGCCAAATTCCCCCAGAATCCTCACAATTTCTTCCATCCCCTCTAGTGGGTCTGAAGCATATAGGAGCAAGTAATCGGCGTATAGTGAGACTCTGTTCCACCCCTCCCTGAACCAGCCCTTGGAGGCTCTCAGCGCAATTGCCAGCGGCTCTATGGCCAGCACAAACAGCAGTCGGGAGAGAGGGCATCCCTGCCTTGTCCCCCGGTGCAGCCTAAATTAGCCCGAGGTCAACCTGTTTGTCCGTACATTCGCCACAGGCGCCTGATACAGCAGCCTGACCCAGTCGCTGAAGCCCCGTCCAAACCCAAACCGCCCCAGCACCACCCACAGATAGGTCCACCCGGTCAAAGGCCTTCTCTCCGTCCATTGCGACCACTACCTCTACGTCTCTACCCTCTGGGGGCATCATGATCACATTCAACAGTCTTCTAACATTGGCCACCAACTGCCTGCTCTTAATGAATCCCATCTGGTCCTCTCCAATCACGCCCGGAACACAGTCTTCGATCCTAGAGGACAAGATTTTGGCCAACAGTTTGGCGTCCACATTTTATAAGGAGATCGGCCTGTAGGACCTGCATAGCTCCGGGTCCTTATCGCGCTTCACGATCAGTGATACGTGGCCCGTGACATCGTCGGGGGAGGAACTCCTTGCTCCCTTGCCTCATTAAATGTTCTCATAAGCAGCGACCCCAGTATCCCAGAGAACTTTTTATAAAACTCCATTGAGTACCTGTCCGGTCCCGGGGCTTTACCCGATGGCCTTCAGCCGTTCTGCTATTTCTTCCATCCCAATCGGGGCCCACAGCCCTTCTACCAACCCTTCGAGAACATCCGCCCTCCTAAGAATTGCCTCATCCCCTCCGGCCCAGCTGGGGGTTCCGACTCATACAGCCTGCTATAAAACTCCTTAAAGGCCCTATTCACCCCTTCTAAATCTCCGACCAGGTTCCCATCCTTGTCATTAGTTTCCCAATCTCCCTGGCTGCCTCCCTCTTTCTGAGCTGCTACGCAAGCATTCTGCTGGCCTTCCTCAGCTGCTCCGCTGCCTTCCCTATAGTTAACAGGCCAAACTCCACCTGTAGCCTCAGTCGTTCCCTTAAAAGCCCTGCCTCTGGGGTCTCCGCATATCTCCGGAAGTATTCCCCTTATCAGTCGGTCCATCTCTGCTCTGTTTACCTTCTCCCTGTCGGCCCGTATCGAGATCAGCTCCCCTCTGAGCACCGTCTTCAGCACCTCCCAGACCATTTCAGCCGAGACTTCCCCCATATCATTAACTTCCAGATCTTTCTGGATACATTTCCTCACCCGCCCACACACCACCTCATCCTCCAACAGTCCGACATCCAATCTCCAGTGCGGGCGCTGGCCACACTCCTTGCTCACCTGTAGGTCAACCAAGTGCGGGGCATGATCCGAGACCATGATCGCTGAGTACTGTGTCCACTACCCCCGTCAGTAAAGCCCTGTTCAAGGTGAAAAAGTCGATCTGGGAGTACACAGTATGCACGTGTGAGTAGAAAGAGAACTCCTTCATTGTCGGCCGCCCAAACCCCCATAGTACCACTCCACCACACCCCCCCCCCCCCCCGGTTCCACCCGCTCCATAAACCCCTTTAGCTCCTTTGTCATTGCTGGCACCCTGCCTGTCCTTGAACTCATCCGGTCTAGCCCTGGGTCAATGAGTATGTTGAAGTCTTCCCCCCCCCCCCCCCCCCCCCCCATGACCAACTTATGCAAATCCAGGTCAAGGATCTTCCCCAACATTTTCCTTATGAACTCCACATCATCCCAATTTGGTGCGTGCACATTCACACGTACCACCGGCAGCCCTTCCAGCCTCCCACAAACCATAATTTAATGGCCTCCCACATCCGCAACTATTCTTCCCGCCTCGAATGACACTCGCTCATTAATCAGGATCACCCCGAGTGAAATACCTGTCTAACCCATCCCTTCCTTAATCTAATCTGATCGGTTACCCTAAGGTGTGTCTCCTGCAACATTGCCACATCCACCTTCAATCCCCTCAAGTGCGTGAACACGCAAGCCCATTTAGCCCTCTATTGTTCCATGTGAGCAGCCTGGTTGGGGGCTTCTTGCCCCCCCCCCCCTGCCAATCAGCCATCACCTTTCTGGGGCCAGTCTCCAGCTCACGCCCCGCGCATCCGCAGGCCCGCCCCCAGGCAGCCTCCGCCCTCGACATCCCTTTTGTCCCCCAGCAAAAGTCCCTCCTCCATCAACAGAACAGTTTCCACCCCCCCCCCCCCCAAATAACAGCACTATGCAAACCGCCCCTTCAACAAGAATAACATCTGCTCACCCCCTACTGCGCTTCCGTGAGCCAGCTAGCTTGGTAGCCCCCGCCCATGGCACGAGACATTTCCCCACCTATTGTTTCCCCCCCCCACAAAAGCTCGGCCACACATTTATGCAAATGAAAACAATCCCAGCTTAGTTGACCGAAGGAAACCACAAAGAAAAGCAAAAGCTCCACTTCGGAAATTCACATCTCCATCCCCCATCAGTATAAATTCAAACTTTAACTCGTACAAATATGCGGCAGCCCCAGGATCAATACAGAAGGCATTACCGATATAGTCGAAAAACAAAAATGTTGCAGCAAAGTTCAAACGCCTCAGTCCACTGCCAGCCCTTTCCTTCTGGCGAAGTCCATCGCTTCCTCGGGCGACTCCGTAGAAATGTTGCTCCTCATAAGTGACCCAAAGACGAGCTGAATACAGCAGTCCAAACATCACCTTCTTCTTGAAAAAGGTCGACTTTATTTGGTTGAACCCTGCTCTTCTCCTGGCTATGTCCACGCTCAGATCTTGGTATATACGCAGGATGCTGTTCTCACACTTACAGCTCCGCGTCTGCCTGGCCCACCGTAAAATACACTCCTTGTCCAGGTACCTGTGGAATCTCACCACCATGGCCCTCGGAGGAGGGGGAGGGGGGCTACTCACTGCTTCCTTGCAGCGCTCTGTGAGCCCTGTCCACCTCCAAGGGTTGGGTGAACATCCCCTCCTCCATTAGCTTCTCGAACATGCCCGTTATATATGCCCCTGCATCCGCTCCTTTGGAGCCCTCCGGGAGACCAATGATTCTCAAGTTCTGCCGGCGGGATCTATTCTCTGAACCTCCCTTCTCCTGGAGCCTTTTCTATTGGTCTCTCAGCACCTCCACCTCCATTGGTGTTCCTCGTGTTCGGTCAGTGCCTTCTCCACTTTCTGGATCGCCTGATCTTGAGAGCATCAAATCTAATTTCCAGCCACGCAATCGATTCCTTAATTGGGTCCAAGCATTCCTGTTTCTTCTTGGTGAAGCCCTTTTGTGTGAACTGCATCAACTGCTCCGTCGACCGCTGGGTCGTCGAGCCAAGACTCCGGTCGTCCGCCATGCTTTCTCCCGCTGCAGCTTCAACCCAGGCCTTCTCTGTTCGCCTATTTCTCCCTTTGCGAGCACTCTTGGTCCGCCTCTCCATGCACTGATGTAGGATTCCTCCTCTCAATTACGTCCACCATCAATTTTCCGAGTAAAGTCTGAGAAATCGGGGAAAAGGTTCGACCCGAGTGGGAGCCACCAAATGTGCGGCCGTCTTCTTCATGGCCACCACCAGAAGTCCTATTTCCTGTATTTCTCATTGTTTCATTTCATTTGTAATCAAATTCTAATTATTCAGGCTGTCTCTAGCAAATTTAAATGTTGAGCTACTGTTTGTATTATCTCTACCTTTTATCATCCCTTCAGCTAAGGTTAACTGCAGCTTTCCAACCAAACCCACATTTTATTTTAGTCACCCTTTATAAACTAACCTGGGTGGCTTCTTCCAGACCCAGGAAAACTCTTGCACTTGAAAGAGCTATCCCCAGTCACTCCCTATTTAAACTTCAAACCTGAAAGAAAGCAACCGTTCCACAAAGACTTGTGGTTCAATAATCCTAAACCAAACAACAAATTATTTGTTATGTTGCCAGCAAACAGCCCTCAATTTATTATAATCCCAGACTAGACACCAACAGTGGTTAGGATGATGAACAGAAATCCCAGTGTGTTACTTCGACTTTGTAGGATTGTGAGGGAAGGATATCCTGCTCCAGCAGTGATTGCATGAAGAAATAGGAATATGGTATATTAAAACAAACACAGTATTAACATATTTCACATAACACAAGAAAATAACTGGTAATTACACCTTAAACAATGCTACTACAATACCCTTAACTGCTATCTTTATTCCCACTCAAACAACTCTCACTCCACTTAAAAACCATTAACAAATGGGAAAACCTGCTAGTCAGAGATTTTCTTTGAGAAAGAAAGTTGACACTGCTTTAAAGAAAAGACCTGAATCCTTTCAGAACCACACA
Source organism: Scyliorhinus canicula (assembly GCF_902713615.1). Lineage (NCBI taxonomy): Eukaryota > Metazoa > Chordata > Chondrichthyes > Carcharhiniformes > Scyliorhinidae > Scyliorhinus > Scyliorhinus canicula. The sequence goes on along the minus strand of NC_052159.1, from coordinate 51,355,509 downwards.
GAAACTCTGGCTGTATTTCTTCAGAAGCTGTTTCAGCTGCTTTGTTCACATATCAAACCGCAATGCTCTGCAGACATATCTTTTAACTGAACTGCTGGGAGCAAATTGCTTAACTTCTGTTCACTGCTTAATCTAGAACTCCACTTACCTTCTTTCTGCAAAAATCTGATGAACTCCACAGGGAATCCCATCAAACCAAACAAAACTGCATTAGCTGAAGCTTTTTACAATGGTTTAATTGTATCCACGATGCTGAGGAAGTTGTGGATAGCACGTTTAGCGAGTTGGTCACACCGCAGATAAAGAATACTGAGAGAGATAGGAGATGGGTGACTATCAGACAGAGGAAGAGTAGGAAGGCAGTGCAGGCGTCCCCTGTGGTTATTTCCCTCCAAAACGGGTATGCCGTTTTGGATACTGTTGGGGGAGATGGCTCATCAGGGGAAGGCAGCAGTAGCCAGGTTCATGGCACCATGCTGGCTCTGTTGTGCAGGAGGGCAGGAAAAGAGCTATAAATGCAAACTTTAACTCGCACAAATATGCGGCAGCCCCAGGATCAATACAGAAGGCATTACAGATATAGTCGAAAAACAAAAATGTTGCAGCAAAGTTCAAACGCCTCAGTCCACTGCCAGCTATAATGATGGGAGATTCAATTGTAAGGGGAGTAGACGGGCATTTCTGTGGCCGCAAACAAGACTCCGGTGAGGTATGTTGCCTCCTGGGTGCAAGGGTCCTGGATGTGTCGGAGCGGCTGCAGGACATTCTAAAGGGGGAGGGTGAACCGCCAGCTGTTGTGGTGCATATAGGCACCAACGATATAGGTAAAAAAACGGGATGAGGTCCTGCATGCTGAATTTGGGGAGTTAGGAACTAAACTAAAAAGTAGGACCTCCAAGGTAGTAATCTCGGGATTGCTATCAGTGCCACGTGCTAGTCAGAGTAGGAATGAGAGAATAGACAGGATGAATGCATGGCTTCAGAGATGGTGCAGGAGGGAGGGATTTAGATTTTTGGGATATTGGAATCAGTTCTGGAGGAGGTGGGACCATTACAAATTGGAGGGTCTACACTTGAGCAGGACTGGAACCAATGTCCTAGGGGGGGTTGTTTGCTAGCGCTGTTGGGAAGGGTTTAAACTAATGTGGCAGGAGTGTGGGAACCAATGCAGGAAGTCAGATGGTAGTAAACAAAAGTCAGTCAGGAGAAAAGTAAGGAGAAAAGTGAAAGGCAGAGAATCGGATTGAACTGTGTTTATTTCAATGCAAGAGGCCTAATGGGCAAGGCAGATGAACTCCGGACAATGATATGTGCATGGGACTGGGATATCATAGCTGTTACTGAAACTTGGTTAAAGGAGGGGCAGGACTGGCAGCTCAGTGTTCCGGGGTACAGATGCAATAGGAAAGATAGAACAGGAGGTAAGAGAGGAGGGGGAGTTGCATTTCTGATTAGAGAGGATATATCCGTGGGTTCGCCCACTGAGTCTATATGGGTAGAACTGAAAAATAAGAGTGAGATCACTTTGATAGGACTGTAGAGCTGGGGTCAAATGGATCCCTTGAAGAGTATAGGGCTTGTTGGAGTAGAGTTAAGAGCTAAATCAGGAGGGCAAAAAGGGGACATGAGATTGTCTTGGCAGATAAGGAAAAAGAAAATACAAAGAAAATCCCAGCGGGATATTAAGGAGTAAATATGTAAAGAGATTATCGATATCTGCTGGAAAAATAGGGTGGTAATAGTTGGGGACTTTAACTTTCCCAACATTAACTGGGACAACCATAACACTAGGGGTTTGGATGGAGAGAAATTTGTCGAGTGTATTCAGGAAGAATTCCTCATTCAATATGTGGATGGCCTGACCAGGAAGGAGGCGAAACTTGACCTCTTCTTGGGGAATAAGGATGGGCAGGTGGTGGAAGTGTTAATGAGGGATCACCTTTGGGACCAGTGACCATAATGCATTTGTTTTAAGATAGCTATGGAGAATGATAGTTCTAGCCCAAAAGTTAAAATGTTAAATTGGGGCAAGGCCAAAATCGAGGGTATTAGGCAGGAACTTTCAAAATTTGATTGGGGATGCCTATTTGCAGGCAAGGGGAGAGCTGGTAAGTGGGAATCTTTCAAAATGGTGTTAACTAGGGTTCGAGGTGAGCACATTCCTCTTGGAGCGAAGGGTAAGGCTCGAAGAAGGAGGGAACCCTGGATGACTCAGGATATTGAGGCCATGGTCAAAAGGAAGAAGGAGGCGTATGACATGCGTAGGCAGCTGGTATCAAGTGGATCCTTGAAGAGTATAGAGCTTGTCAGACTAGAGTTAAGAGAGAAATCAGGAGGGCAAAAATGGGACATGAGATTGTCTTGGCAGATAAGGCAAAGCAAAATAAAAGAACTTTTACAGATATATAAAGAGTAAAAGGGTGACGAGGGAGAGGGTAGGGTCTCTTAAGGATAAACAAGGTCATCTATGTGCAGATCCACAATGGATGGGAGAGGTCCTAAATGAATATTTCTCATCAGTATTTACTGTTGAGAAAGGCACGACTATTAGGGAGATTGGGGAAATAAAAAGTGATGTCTTGAGTGTACATATTACAGAGAAGGAGGTGCTGGAGGTATAAATCTGCATCAAGATAGACAAATCCCCGGGACCTGATGAAATGTATCCCAGGACATTGTGGGAGGCTTGGGAGGAAATTGCCGGCCCCCTAGCTGAGATATTTGAATCATTGACAGGAGAGGTGCCTGAAGATTGAAGGGTAGCAAATGTTGTGCCCTTGTTTAAGAAGGTCTGTAGGATAAGCTTGAGAACTACAGACTGGTTAGCCTTACTTCTGTAGTGGGTAAATTGTTGGAAGGTATTCTTTTTTTAAAAATATTTTTTATTCTCCTTTTTCACATTTTCTCCCAAATTTACTGTTAGAAGGTATTCTGAGGGACAGGATCTACAGGCATTTAGACAGGCAAGGGCTAATTGGGGAAAGCCATGGCTCACCAATTTGATTTGAGTTTTCTGAAGGTAGATGAGGACAGTGCAGTCGACATTTTCTACATGGACTTTAGCAAGACCTTTGACAAGGTACCACATGCTAGGTTGTGGCAAAAAGTTAAATCTCATGGAATCCAGGGTGAGGTAGCTAATTGGATACAGAATTGGCGACCGAAGCCAAAGGGTGGGTGTGAAGAGTTTTTCAAACTTGAGGCCTGCGACCAGCGGTGTGCTTCAGGGATCGGTGCTGGGTCCACTGTTATTTGTGATATATATTAATGATTTGGATGAGAATGTAGGAGACATGGTTGATGTATTGGGTGAGCTGGGTCTGCGAGGACTGCGTTTACTGCAGTAGTGAGAGAGACAGCTTCCAACATTTGAAGTGCAACTTGATTTTATTGAACTCCTAACTATCATACGTACTTTAACTGTGGGTTGACACGATGCTGACTTGACTGGAGACCTGAGGCTAACCTGACCAGACTATCTTACTACCACATGGTGTATGTTCTAGTTGTTGCTCACAGGCTCTGACTGTCTCAGAGGCTGCATCCCAAGAGAGCGGGAAAACTAGTGCCCTCTGGCTTTATAGTGGTCGTGTCCTGTCTGGTGATTGGCTGCTGTATTCTGTGTGTTCATTGGTTATCCTGCGTGTCAATCACTGCCTGGCTGTGCACCATCATATACCTGCGTGTATATTATGATAATGGTTAGTAAATTGTCAGATGACACCAAGATTGGTAGCACAGTGGATAGTGAAGAAGTTTATATAAGATTGCAACAGGATTTTCACCACCAATTGGGCCAGTGGGCCGATGAATGAATGGCAAGATGGAGTTTAATTTGGATAAATGTGAGGTGATGCATTTTGGTAGATCAAAACTGGGCAGGACCTACTCAGTTAATGGTAGGGAGTTGGGGAGAGTTACAGAACTAAGAGATTTAGGGGTACAGTTTATAGCTCCTTGAAGGTGGAGGCGCAGGTGGACAGGGTAGTGAAGAAGGCATTCGGCATGCTAGGTTTTATTGGTCAGAATATTGAATACAGGAGTTGGGATGTCTTGTTGAAGTTGTACAAGACATTAGTGTCAGTTCTGGTCACCCTATTAGAGGAAGGATATTATTAAACTAGAAAGAGTGGAGAAGAGATTTATGAGGATGCTACCAGGACTTAATGGTCTGAGCGAGAAGGAGAGGCTGGATAGGCTGCGACTTTTTTTTTCCCCTGGAGCGTAGGAGGCGGAGGGGTGATTTTATAGAGGTCTATAAAATAATGAGGGGAATAGATAAGGTAGATAGTCAACATCTTTTCCCAAAGGTAGAGGAGTCTCGAACTAGAGGGCATAGGTTTAAGGTGAGAGGGGAGAGATACAAAAGAGACCAGAGGGGAAATGTCTTCAGAGTGGTGAGCACCTGGAATGAGCTGCTAGAGGCAGTGGTAGAGGCGGGTACAAAACAGTTAGACCGTTACATGGGCAGGATGGGTATAGAGCCGGCATTGTCAAACTCGGTGGCACGACCCACGGGAGGGTCGCGGAGCCGTCTGTCGCGGCGCTCCTGATCGCGCGAATCCACACACAACAACCGCGGCAGCTGACTTTTAACTATGCCGGCTGCCAGCGGCCTTCAAAATGGCCAGGAACATTATTTTAAAAATTTTGCCTCACTGCACATGCGTGCCCGATCATCGGTGCGCATGGGCAAAACTATGCAAACTATGCGCATGCACATCGATGATTGGGCACGCATGCGCAGTGCAGCCACGTTTTTTTATACGGTCGCAGATGTTTTTTTTTTTCTTTACAAGTTTGGGGGGCCAAAGGGACCCCTTTCCTCCATTTTTGTCAGTATCAAACAAGGTAAGAGAAAATGGTGGGCCGCGAAGGTCGGCCGATGTGGGCCGCGAAGGTCAGCCGATGTGGGCCGCGAAGGTTGGCCGGTTGGTAAAAATGGATCCCTGGAAAAAAGTTTGGAAAAACACTGATATAGAGGGATATGGGCTAAATGCAGGCAAGTGGGACTAGCTTAGTGATAGAAAGTGGGTTGCATGGACAAGCTGGGCCAAATGGCCTGTTTCCATGCTGTAAACATCTATGACTCTATGATTCTCTGACTGTAAAAGCTTTGTTGTGTTTCAAACTATTATTATTATTATTATTATTAATAGTATATATTTTTTTAAACTTGACTGCAGTAATCTCACGTACTCTAACCCAGGCTTTTAACCCTTACTGCACTAAATGTCTATAATACAAAGCGTATGAAATTCCTACATTCATCACACAACCTGTGCTGTACTACCTCTAATGCAACTATTCCCTTCCTTAAATATGGAGACCAAAATTGTGCATTAGTGCTCCAGATGTTACAGCCATCCCTTCTGTTTGCCTTTGTCTGTTTAACCAGTCCTCTATCCATGTTGATATATTACCACTCACTCCATGAGCCCATAGCTTGCTTATCGATCTTTTCATGTAGCACCTTCATGAAATGGCTTTTACAAATCCAAGTACATTTTATCTACCTGACTAGTTACATCCTCAGATGTCAGCTATGACTCTGGTAGGATTCTCTGCCAATCGGAATTGAGTCTGACTTCTGAGATCAGTCCTGAGAGTTTGCTGATCTATCAGATGAGCTGTTTAATTGAGAACAGTCCTCTCCCAGCTGGATGTGAAAGGTAACACGGCATTGTTCAATGAAGGGCAGAAGAGTTCTCCTCGGTCACCGAGCTAACATTTAATTTCTCCAGCATCAATGAAAGATTGTCTGATCGTTATTGCTGTTTCTGGGAGTTCGCTGTGCTCAAACTGGCTGCCACATATAGTGTGTTTTACAACAGTGTCTCGTCTTCAAATGTACTTCATTCCTAAGATTGTGAAAGGCATAATATAAACGTAGGTCTTGGATATTTCTTTAGGCTGTTTTGCATTAGGTTTTCTAGTTCTGATTTGTAAGGGAAAAATAATAAAACTGTGATTTTAATTGTTGTTCAGTTGTAGTGTGTTGAAGCATAGTATTTTTAGTGAAGTTTTGAAATGTATTAAGAATATTTTGTTCTCCAGTCTAACCTGTCTCATTGACTTGATTTAGAAATGTATTTTCTCCTGCGGGATAATTTCAAAATGCATATTATTCTGAACTAACAACATTAAACAAGGCTTCTGTATTCGCCTTGGCTTTACTCTTTCTTCAAACATAATTTACACTTTAGCTGGCCTGGCTCTGTTGATTGAATTTGTATTCCTAATAAACAATAGAGATTCATAGAGACCAGAGCTATTCACCAAGATGAGAAAGAGCCATTGAAAATCTACATTTTAAATCTGTTTTCTAAAATAAAGTGCTAGTGAGACTAATTTGTACCAGGCGACACCAGTGCTAACAAAGCGGTCTCTTCTCTTTGTAGAAAACCACAGGACTCAAACCAACTACAATGATGCTTTGATATTAAAGCTGTTTGCCTTCCATTTTGCCAACAGTTACTCATCTTTGTTTTATATTGCATTTCTTAGAAAGGTAGGTAAGGTAGTGTAGAACATTTTGGTAAAAGTCTTCACATTGAGTTTTTAAAAAAAAGTGTTAACCATTAATATTTAAATTTATTGACAGAACAATCAAAAGTTTTTTCAATTGCTTGGACTAACTGATTTTGAAGATAACTGCGGAGCACTGAACAATTGTATGTCAGAGCTTAGTATTCAAGTCGTTATACTCATGATCTTCAAACTGTTTCCCAAACTTCTAACAGATGTTTTCATACCGTAAGTCTTTGCAGTGCTAAACTCTTGATTTTATAATCAGATATTGTAAATCATTGAAAATGTAGATCACACCCAATATTCAGTTCCATTTTGTAATGTCGCTCGTACTGGAAGCAGCCAGTGTCTACAGTCAGCAAGGACTGGATGACATTTGTGCTTGGGCTGATAAGTGACGAGTGTCATTCATGCCAGGCAATGACCACCTCCAACAAGAGAGTCCAATTACTGGTCCTTGACTTTCAATGAAGGACACTACCATTACTGAAACCCCCACCATCAACATGCTCCCGGGTGTTATTGTTGACGATAAACTGAACTGGACCAACAACATGCAACACTAACTGCTGCCTCACCAAAGCCTGTCCACCATATACTTTCTACTTGCCTGCATGAGTGAAGTTCCAATAATACTCCAGAAGCGCAACTCCATCCAGGACCCACTTGATTGTACATTTCCAAAGTCTTTAGTCTGTAAGATTCACTGCAGGAACCTGCAGAGGGTCCTTTTGACAAAAGCTTCCAAATCTACCATCTATACTAGTTAGAATGGCAGCAGATGCATGGGAACACCACTACCTGCAAGTTCTGCTCCAAGTCTCCCAACATCCTGACTTGGAAATATATCACCGTTCCTTCGTTGTTGGACCAAAATCCTAGAACTGGGTTTACCTGCACCATGTGGCTCAAGGAGGCAACTGACAACCATCTTCTAAAGCAATTAGTCCAGAATTGGCTCCGTGGCAAGAAGCATGGGGTAAAGGATGATGGGAGTTTTTGTGACTGGATGGCTGCTTGCAGCGAGGTTCTGTAGTTCCATATTTAAATCCCTTGTTTTAACTGTGAATATAATCAATGATTTAGACATAACCATGCCCTCCATGCTTAAGTTTGCAGATGATACAAAAATTGATCAACTAGTTTATAGCAAGGAATAAAGCTGTCGACTGCAGGAAGATGTCAATTGACCGGTCAGGTGGGTAGTAAAGAGGCAAATGGAATTAATTCCAGAGAAGCTTGGCATACGAGGAAAGGGAACACATGAGGGAATACACAAGACTTTGCACAGGGGAGGAGTTGCTTGATGGCAAACATGCAGGATCATTGACCTGAAACATTTAACTTACTTTCCATAGATGCTGCTGTATTGTTCTTTGATTGGTCTGATGTGGAATCTTGAGATTGCCATGTGAACAAAGAACATTAGGCTTTGTTTTATAAACAGTTATTTATGACTAACACTACACTAACAATTTACTAAGGTGAATACAATTGGAAATAAATGTCCAACACTAAGATACTACAGAGCTACTCTAATATGTGACTGCTATCAACTCCTCACAAACACCTTCTGATGGAACACATGGTGCATCCGGGTCCCAGTAGTGCATACTTGCCCCACCTGCTGGTCTGATGCTAGAACTACAGCAGTAAAACATATAACTTACAATACACATACAGATGACGATAAACTACTATTATATACAGATGATAGTCTACCTATCATCACCGCTGCCAGACCTGCAGAATATCTGTTTTTATTTCTCGAATCCACAGTACATTGCTTTTGTGAGGACTGGGATCTGTATAGCTATTTTCAATTTGTTTAATATGCACCGAGCAATTTGTATAATTCAATCCCATTCCAAAATAAGCAGCAAACCATGTTGACTGAGAACATTAAGTCAGCAACATTTAAATTTATTGATGAATTGAGGAAAAATGATTAATGCAAGGTAAGGGTTTAATTGGAACCTTACCCCTTTACCCCATCTCCAGCTAATTTCATATTGTGGATGACAAAAGTCGGGTTTATTTTTCTCAAGCCGGTCTTTGCCCAGATTACAGGCCACATCGCCCAATGAATTGTTGTGAATACTGCAGGAAGTGTTTTTTTGATTTAATTGGGTCACTATCAGAATTTGTATAATATCATGATTATGTATTTGTTGACATTTTACTTGAACTTCTCATTGCTCTTGATGTCTTGCAGATGGTTCCGGAAAACTAAAGATCGAATCTGCAGCAGGATAAAAATTAGATTATCTTCAAAAGCTTCCAGGCGATCCACAGTGGATGATCTTATTAAAAAAGAATCCAAAAAACCAGACCTGGGAGACTTCACACTGGAGGAGTACACAGAGAAAATCATACAATATGGTTACCAAATGGTAAGAGTGAACACTTGTTGCTAAGGGGACCAGCAGAAATAACATTAATGAAATCTGTAGTTTTAACAATTGCAAACAATTATTTGAGTTGTGATTAGGAAATCCATCATCCATTTTCATTTTGAGTATTTTAATTAATAGTTCTTAATTATCCAAGTGTAATTTTTATTTAATGGAAAGTGGGTGTCGCTGACTCGGCCAGCATTAATTGCCCATCCCGAATTGCCCTTCAGAAGGTGCTGCAGTCCCTGAGGTGCAGGTACACCCACAGTACTGTTGGGGAAGCAGTTCCAAGATTTTGTCCCAGAGATGGTGAGGGAGCAGTGATATATATTTATATTTCTTACCAGAGGTAAGCAACTGGAAGGGAAACTTCCAGGTGATGGTATCCCATGTGTCTGCTGCCCTTATCCTTCTAGGTGGTAGCGGTCTTGGGTTTGGCAGGTGCTGCCTGCAGTGCATGTTATAGATGGCACAGGTGTAGCCACTGCTTGCCAATGGTGGAGAAAGTGAATGTTTGTGGAAGGGATACAAATCAAGTGGGCTGCTTTGTCCTGGATGGTGCCGAGCTGCTTGAAGCTGCACTCATCCAGGAAAGTGGAGTATTCCATCTCACTCCTGACTTGTGTCCTGTGATGGCAATTCTAAAATAACCCAATGAAACACTCTATAATGGACCCACAAATAGCAACTAAAAACAGCTTTATTTTAAAAGAAAAACGCATACGTGACAAAATCAAAATATGTAATTAACACAAGACCGACCTTGCAACTTGAATTGGATGATCAGGCTGTTGCAGTTGTAAGGTACCTTCCTTCCTTCTTTCATTGACAGCAATTCTTTCAGATTCTGCCTTGGGAGCATCCAGTAAATGATTATAGCTAGGAAGATATCACTTGGACTCTCTACTTTTTATTATCCCGTCTCTGATTAGGTCTGTTGTAATTTAGTAATTGATGAGATTCTTTATTAGTGAAGTTTTAAAATTGGAATTTTCATTAACGACGTACATTGGATTGGATTGGATTTGTTTATTGTCACGTGTACCGAGGTACAGTGAAAAGTATTTTTCTGCAAGCAGCTCAACAGATCATTCAGTGCATGGGAAGAAAAGGGAATTAAACAGAATTCAAGAAAATACATAATAGGGCAACACAATATATACAATATACTACATAAGCATTGGCATCGGATGAAGCAGACATGGGTGTAGTGTTAATGAGGTCAGTCCATAAGAGGGTCATTTAGGAGTCTGGTGACAGTGGGGAAGAAGCTGTTTTTGAGTCTGTTCGTCCGTATTCTCAGACTTCTGAATCTCCTGCCCGATGGAAGAAGTTGGAAAAGTGAGTAAGCCGGGTGGGAGGGATCCTTGATTATGCTGCCTGCTTTCCCCCGGCAGCGGGAGGTGTAGATGGAATCAATGGATGGGAGGCAGGTTCGTGTGATGGACTGGGCGGTATTCACGACTCTCTGAAGTTCCTTGCGGTCCTGGGCCGAGCAGTTGCCATACCAGGCTGTGATGCAGCCCGATAGGATGCTCTCTATAGTACATAAGAACATAAGAACATAAGAACTAGGAGCAGGAGTAGGCCATCTGGCCCCTCGAGCCTGCTCCACCATTCAATTAGATCATGGCTGATCTTTTGTGGACTCGGCTCCACTTTCCGGCCCGAACACCATAACCCTTAATCCCTTTATTCTTCAAAAAACTATCTATCTTTACCTTAAAAACATGTAATGAAGGAGCCTCAACTGCTTCACTGGGCAAGGAATTCCATAGATTCACAACCCTTTGGGTGAAGAAGTTCCTCCTAAACTCAGTCCTAAATCTACTTCCCCTTATTTTGAGGCTATGCCCCCTCGTTCTACTTTCACCCGCCAGTGGAAACAACCTGCCCGCATTTATCCTATCTATTCCCTTCATAATTTTAAATGTTTCTATAAGATCCCCCCTCATCCTTCTAAATTCCAACGAGTACAGTCCCAGTCTACTCAACCTCTCCTCATGATCCAACCCCTTCAGCTCAGGGATTAACCTAGTGAATCTCCTCTGCACACCCTCCAGCGCCAGTACGTCCTTTCTCAAGTAAGGAGACCAAAACTGAACACAATACTCCAGGTGTGGCCGCACTAACACCTTATACAATTGCAACATAACCTCCCTAGTCTTAAACTCCATCCCTCTAGCAATGAAGGACAAAATTCCATTTGCCTTCTTAATCACCTGTTGCACTTGTAAACCAACCTTCTGTGACTCATGCACTAGCACACCCAAGTCTCTCTGAACAGCGGCATGCTTTAATATTTTATCGTTTAAATAATAATCCCGTTTGCTGTTATTCCTACCAAAATGGATAACCTCACATTTGTCAACATTGTATTCCATCTGCCAGACCCGAGCCCATTCACTTAACCTATCCAAATCCCTCTGCAGACTTCCAGTATCCTCTGCACTTTTCGCTTTACCACTCATCTTAGTGTCATCTGCAAACTTGGACACATTGCCCTTGGTCCCCAACTCCAAATCATCAATGTAAATTGTGAACAATTGTGGGCCCAACACGGATCCCTGAGGGACACCACTAGCTACTGATTGCCAACCAGAGAAACACCCATTTATCCCAACTCTTTGCTTTCTATTAATTAACCAATCCTCTATCTATGCTACTACTTTACCCTTAATGCCATGCATCTTTATCTTATGCAGCAACCTTTTGTGTGGCACCTTGTCAAAGGCTTTCTGGAAATCCAGATATACCACATCCATCGGCTCCCCGTTATCTACTGCACTGGTAATGTCCTCAAAAAATTCCACTAAATTAGTTAGGCATGACCTGCCTTTAACGAACCCATGCTGCGTCTGCCCAATGGGACAATTTCTATCCAGATGCCTCGCAATTTCTTCCTTGATGATAGATTCCAGCATCTTCCCTATTACCGAAGTTAAACTCACTGGCCTATAATTTCCTGCTTTCTGCCTACCTCCTTTTTTAAACAGTGGCGTCACGTTTGCTAATTTCCAATCCACCGGGACCACCCCTGAGTCTAGTGAATTTCGGTAAATTATCACTAGTGCATCTGCAATTTCCCGAGCCATCTCTTTTAGCACTCTGGGATGCATTCCATCAGGGCCAGGAGACTTGTCTACCTTTAGCCCCATTAGCTTGCCCATCACTCCCTCCTTAGTGATAACAATCCTCTCAAGGTCCTCACCTGTCATAGCCTCATTTCTATCAGTCGCTGGCATGTTATTTGTGTCTTCCACTGTGAAGACCGACCCAAAAAACCTGTTCAGTTCCTCAGCCATTTCCTCATTTCCCATTATTAAAACTCCCTTCTCATCCTCTAAAGGACCAATATTTACCTTAGCCACTCTTTTTTTGTCTTATATATTTGTAAAAACTTTTACTGTCTGTTTTTATATTCTGAGCAAGTTTACTCTCATACTCTATCTTACTCTTCTTTATAGCTTTTTTAGTAGCTTTCTGTTGCCCCCTAAAGATTTCCCAGTCCTCTAATCTCCCAGCAATCTTTGCCACTTTATATGCTTTTTCCTTCAATTTGATACTCTCCCTTATTTCCTTAGATATCCACGGTCGATTTTCCCTCTTTCTTCCGTCCTTCCTTTTTGTTGGTATAAACCTTTGCTGAGCACTGTGAAAAATCGCTTGGAAGGTTCTCCACTGTTCCTCAACTGTTCCACCATAAAGTCTTAGCTCCCAGTCTACCTTAGCTAGTTCTTCTCTCATCCCCTTGTAATCTCCTTTGTTTAAACACAAAACACTAGTATTTGATTTTACTTTCTCACCCTCCATCTGTATTTTAAATTCCACCATATTGTGATCGCTCCTTCCGAGAGGATCCCTAACTATGAGATCGTGAATCAATCCTGTCTCATTACACAGGACAAGATCTAGGACCGCTTGTTCCCTCGTAGGTTCCATTACATACTGTTCTAGGAAACTATCGCGGATACATTCTATAAACTCCTCCTCACGGTTGCCTTGACCGACCTGGTTAAACCAATCGACATGTAGATTAAAATTCCCCATGATAACTGCTATACCATTTCTACATGCATCAGTTATTTCTTTGTTTATTGCCTGCCCCACCATCTCGTTACTATTTGGTGGCCGATAGACTACTCCTATCAGCGACTTTTTCGCCTTACTATTCCTGATTTCCACCCAAATGGATTCAACCTTATCCTCCATAGCACCGATGTCATCCCTTACTATTGCCCGGATGTCATCCTTAAATAACAGAGCAACACCACCTCCCTTACCATCCACTCTGTCCTTCCGAATAGTTTGATACCCTCGGATATTTAACTCCCAGTCGTGACCATCCTTTAACCATGTTTCAGTAATGGCCACTAAATCATAGTCATTTACGATGATTTGTGCCACCAACTCATTTACTTTATTCCGAATACTACGAGCATTCAGGTAAAGTACACTTATGTTGGTTTTTTTACCTCTGTTTTGAATCTTAACATCTCCAGTTTTATTCCTTTTGTTATTACTGGGCCTATTCACTGTGCTCCCCTCAGTCACTGTACCTTGTACTGTCGCCCTTATGGATTTCTGACTATGTCTTCTCTGCCTTGCACTTTTCCCCTTACTTCCTTTTGTTTCTGTCCCTGTTTTACTACCTTCCAACTTCCAGCATTGGTTCCCATCCCCCTGCCACATTAGTTTAAACCCTCCCCAACAGCTCTAGAAAACACCCCCCCCCCAGGACATCGGTTCCAGTCCTGCCCAAGTGCAGACCGTCCGGTTTGTACTGGTCCCACCTCCCCCAGAAGCGGTCCCAATGCCCCAGGAATTTGAATCCCTCCCTCTTGCACCATCTCTCGAGCCACGCATTCATCCTATCTATCCTGACATTCCTACTCTGACTAGCTCGTGGCACTGGTAGCAATCCTGAGATTACTACCTTTTGAGGTCCTACTTTTTAGTTTAACTCCTAACTCCCTGAATTCCGCTATAGGACCTCGTCCCGTTTTTTACCCATATCGTTGGTGCCTATGTGCACCACGACAGCTGGCTGTTCACCCTTCCCCCCCCCCCCCCCCCCCCAGAATGTCCTGCAGCCGCTCCGAGACATCCTTGACCCTTGCACCAGGGAGGTAACATACCATCCTGGAGTCTCGATTGCGTCCACAGAACCGCCTGTCTATTCCCCTTACGATCGAGTCCCCTATCACTATAGCCCTGCCATTTTTCTTCCTGCCCTGCTGTGCAGCAGAGCCAGCCACGGTGCCATGAACCTGGCTGCTGCTGCCTTCCCCTGGTGAGCCATCTCCCTCAACAGTATCCAAAGCGGTATATCTGTTTTGCAGGGAGATGACCGCAGGGGACACCTGCACTGCCTTCCTACTCTTGCTCTTTCTTTTGGTCACCCATTTTCTATCTCCCTCAGTAACCTTCACCTGCGGTGTGACCAACTCGCTAAACGTGCTATCCACGACCTCCTCAGCATCGCTGATGCTCCAAAGTGAGTCCATCCGTAGCTCCAGAGCCGTCAAGCGGTCTAACAAGAGCTGCAACTGAACACACTTCTTGCACGTGAAGGAGCCAGGGACAGTGGACGTGTCCCTGAGCTCCCACATCACACACGAGGAGCATGCCACGGGTCTGGGATCTCCTGCCATGTCTTAAACCCTTGGTAAACTTAAACAACTAGAATTTCAAAATAAAAATAAATAAATTAGACAATGAAAAGAAAAAGAGAGACTACTTACCAGGGTTAAAAAGCACCTCCTCACACTCTGCACCGAATTACCTCTCTGCACCAAATTACCAAGTTTAAATCTCCACTCTGTATGAGTCTCACTCCGGATGTGTCTCCTGGAAAAGTGCATCTGTAAAAGTTGGTACGGGTTAATGTGGACATGCCAAATTTCCTTAGTTTCCTGAGGAAGTAAAGGTGCTGTTGTGCTTTCTTGGTGACAGCGTCAACATGAGTGGACCAGGATAGATTTTTGGTGATGTGCATCCCTAGGAATTTGAAACTGCTCACCATCTCTACCTCGGCTCCGTTGATACTGACAGGGGTGTGTACAGTACTTTGCTTCCTGAAGTCGATGACCAGCTCTTTAGTTTTGCTGGCATTAAGGGAGAGATTGTTGTCGCTGCACCACTCCACTAGGTTCTCTATCTCCCTCCTGTATTCGGACTCGTCGTTATTCGAGATCCGGCCCACTATGGTCGTGTCGTCAGCAAACTTGTAGATGGAGTTGGAACCAAGTTTTGCCATGCAGTCGTGTGTGTACAGGGAGTAGAGTAGGGGGCTAAGTACGCAGCCTTGCGGGGTACCGGTATTGAGGACTATTGTGGAGGAGGTGTTGGTGTTCATTCTTACTGACTGTGGTCTGTTGGTCAGAAAGTCAAGGATCCAGTTGCAGAGTGGAAAGCCAAGTCCTAGGTTTTGGAGCTTTGATATGAGCTTGGCTGGGATTATGGTGTTGAAGGCGGAGCTGTAGTCAATAAATAGGAGTCTGATGTAGGAGTCCTTGTTTTCGAGATGCTCTAGGGATGAGTGTAGGGCCAGGGAAATGGCGTCTGATGTGGACCGGTTGCGACGGTATGCGAATTGAAGTGGGTCAAGGCGTTCCGGGAGTATGGAGGTGATGCGCTTCATGATCAGCCTCTCGAAGCACTTCATTACAACTGAAGTCAGGGCCACCGGACGGTAGTCATTGAGGCACGTTGCCTGGTTCTTCTTTGGTACCGGTATGATGGTGGTCTTCTTGAAGCAGGTGGGGACCTCGGAGTGGAGTAGGGATAGGTTAAAGATGTCTGTGTAACCCTCTGCCAGCTGGTCCGCGCAGGCTCTGAGTGCACGACCAGGGATCCCGTCCGGGCCCATCGCCTTCCGTGGGTTCACTTTCAGGAAGGCCGATCTGACTTCGGAAACTGTGATGGTGGGTATGGGTGAATTATGGGTTGCTGGGGCACTCGATAGCGGATTGTTGGTTACCTGCTCAAACCGAGCATAGAATGCATTAAGTTCATCGGGGAGGGGTGCACTGCTGCCAGAGATACTGCTCGGCTTCGCTTTGTAGCCCGTTATGTTGCTTAGTCCTTGCCACAACCGCCGAGAGTCTGTCTGTGACTTTAGCTTAGTTTGATATTCTCTCTTGGCATCTCGGATGGCTTTGCGGAGGTCGTACCTGGATTTCTTGTATAGGACAGGGTCGTCTGCCTTGAACGCCTCAGATCTGTCCTTCAGTAGGGAGTCAATCTCGCGGTTGAGCCATGGTTTCCGGTTGGGGAACGTACGTACTGCTTTCTTTGGCACGCAGTCGTCCACACATTTGCTGATGAAGTCTGTGACAGTGGTGACATACTCATTTAAGTTAGTCGCTGAGTTCTTAAATATGGACCAGTCCACTGTCCCCAGCAGTCACGTAAGAGCTCTTCTGCCTCCTCGGACCAGCACTGCACAACCTTCTTAGCTGGATTCTCCCGCTTGAGTTTCTGCTTGTAAGCCGGGAGAAGGAGCACAGTCTTATGGTCTGATTTCCCAAAGTGCGGTCGGGGGATGGAGTGGTAGGCGCCCTTGATTTTTGAGTAGCAGTGGTCAAGAGTGTTGTCGCCCCTGGTGGTACAGGAGATGTGCTGGTGGAATTTTGGCAGTACACTCTTGAGGTTGGCTTTGTTGAAGTCTCCGGCCACAATGAACAGGGCCTCCGGGTGTTCTGTTTCATAGTTGTTTATGACTGTGTACATTTCATCCAGCGCCTTCCTCACTTCTGCCTGGGGTGGGATGTAGATCGCTGTGATAATGGCTGAAGTGAACTCACGTGGAAGATAGTATGGGCGGCACTTTACGGTCAAGTATTCCAGGTCTGGGGAGCAGTAGGTCGCCAGGGTCACCACATCCAAGCACCAGGAGGAGTTGATGAGGAGGCAAACCCCTCCACCCTTCGCTTTGCCTGAAGATGCCGTGCCTGAAGATGCTTGAAGATGGACATTGTCCATTGGAAGGAGCAATGTATATTTTATACTGTCTTGCCTATCTACCTTTGTACACGTGTCATCTTTATCTTTACTATGGTCAAGGCCAGAGTGATTGCTGAACCAACACATTATCTGATTTGGTGCTGTTCCTGATGATGCAGTATACCATCACCCTCCACCTGGCTTTCGTTCTGATGGTGCAGGAAAATCCCATCAGCATGAAGGGCTAGAAAATTCCTTGGCTTTTGAATAAAACCCAGCCTTTCTTAAATCAAGTAGTTATGTCATAATTCTTCAAGTATAAATCAAGGTATAAAATTATGTTTCAAAATGGCATTTTGACCTTGTTAGCTTACTACAGTGAGTATAGCCGGTTTAACTCAGTTGGCTAGTCAGTGGGTTTGTGATACAGAGCGAGGCCAATTACGCAGGTTCAAAACTTGTACCGGCTGAGGTTATTCATGAAGACCCCTCCTTCTCAACCTTGCCCCTCGCCTCAATGGGTGGCATTAGGCAGGCTTCCAGGTCACTATCTGGTGAGCACAATGCTGCTTCTGATGCATATCCGGTGAAAGCAGGAACTTCCTAGGATTGGACAGTCTGAGGCCTGCTGGATCCCAGGGCTCAGCTGTGCCCCAGCCAGGTACCGTAACCACTCTACACATGCACCTCAAGCAGCTGAGGATGAAAAGCGGAGCTGGGAATACCATGAGGGGGGTGTCTGCGTCACTTCAGTGACACAGGGTTGAATGGTAAGTTCCAAAGACTTCTGTTGCATGCACTGGTGCCAGTGTTGCCTAGCACCCAGGCCAACACTGTTTCCGCAATGGAAAGCCTTGGGTAAGTGATCAGATCCATGATGGGAGAACTCCAAAGCGTGACTATATCCCTGAGGACCATGGCAAAGGGCTTGAATTGGATGGTTCAGATGATGGCCTCCAAAACTGCCACTGCCAGATGAGGCTTCTGGTGCACACTCCAGCTGCCCTTCCGTCCCATGGAGCAACCCAGGGGCCCGTGAGCTCCTGGAGGAAGGAGGATCTGCTGGTGCACATCCCAAGGCCTTCCATCCAAGAGGCCCTGGGAGTGACCAGCCAATCTGAATCCCCCCCCCCCCTTCCTGAAACCGCCACAAAGCGAGCAAGCGGGCAGGACAAGGTGACGAGCGAATATCGGACACCTAAAAGTAGGCTGGAGGCTTCAAGGTCCCGACCCTCCAGAGGACATCCATAATGGGCATCCCCAGCAACAGGGTGTGGAAGGCAGCAGGCCACCAGCACCTCCGTTCATCCTGGGAACACCTAGACATAGTGGGAGGGTATGTAAATCTAAGGAATTGTAGGGGCACAGCGTGGGCATTGGTGAAGTTAGGCACCAGTAGTTGTTAAATATGGAAATGTAACTTTAAATCTTATTGTTCATCGTCACCTTAATGCCTGAAGAGCCCACCTCCCAGTGGCATTGCATTTATCCCCATCGGGGCACAGTTGCTATCACTGGCCCTCAATGTCAGCCAGGTGGTTAGGTTCTCTCAGCGTGAATGTTTCAATCAAAGCGATGAGACTTGGGCATGATTCAGTGAACCCTAGACCCTCGGCCTTTATCTCCCTCTAGAGCAAAGGGACAAAGTAATGTAGGGCTGAGCCTCTGATTAGTAAGTTTGCAAACGATACAAAGGTTGGTGGAATTGCAGATATTGATGAGGACTGTCAGAGTATACAGCAGGATTTAGATTGTTTGGAGACTTGGGCGGAGAGATGGCAGATGGAGTTTAATCCGGACAAATGTGAGGTAATGCATTTTGGAAGGTCTAATGCAGGTAAGGAATATACAGTGAATGGTAGAACCCTTGAGTATTGACAGTCAGCGAGATATAGGTGTACAGGTCCACAGGTCACTGAAAGGGGCAACACCGGTGGAGAAGGTAGTCAAGAAGGCATACGGCATGCTTGCCTTCGTTGGCCGGAGCATTGAGTATAAGAATTGGCAAGTCATGTTGCAGCTGTATAGAACCTTAGTTAGGCCACACTTGGAGTATAGTGTTCAATTCTGGTGGCCACACTACCAGAAGGATGTGGAGGCTTTAGAAAAGGTGCAGAAGAGATTTACCAGCATGTTGCCTGGTATGGAGGGCATTAGCTATGAGGAGCGGTTGAATAAACTCTGTTTGTTCTCACTGGAACGACGGAGGTTGAGAGGCGACCTGATAGAGGTCTACAAAATTATGCGGGGCATAGACAAAGTGGATAGTCAGAGGCTTTTTCTCAGGGTAGAGGGGTCAATTACTCGGAGGCATAGGTTTAAAGTGCTAGGGGCAAGGTTTAGAGGAGATATACAAGACAAGTTTTTTTTACACAGAGGGTAGTGGGTGCCTGGAACACACTGCCAGAGGAGGTGGTGGAAGCAGGGACGATAGTGACATTTAAGGGGCATCTTGACAAATACATGAATAAGATGGGAATAGAGGGATACGGACCCAGGAAGTGTAGAAGATTTTAGTTTAGACGGGTAGCTTGGTCGGCACAGGCTTGGAGGGCCGAAGGGCCTGTTCCTGTGTTGTACTTTTCTTTGTTCTTGTTCTCACTCAGATTTCAGCTGGTGAGTCAGCGTGCTGGCAGCAGACAGACTGAGTCAGACATCAGCAGGAGCTGAGGAGCATCACAGACCATTCCTCATGGCCTGTTGTCATCACCCTCCTGCAACAGGCACTCTGACTCCCAGCGCCCGAAAGATTGATATCTCTTCCACCTTCATACCTTCATCCCTTGGAACCAGAGGGGCCACAATGTCGTGAGGGGGGTGGAGGGGTGATATCACACTGTCGGACAACAAATCAATCCTCCCCTTTGAAGGGGGAAGCAAGAAGAGCATGTCTAGCCCTCCTGCCCATGCACACCCTCTGTTTCCCCCCCCCCCCCTCTGGTCTCCATCCTCTGGATTATCAACAGGTTCTCCCCTGACACCCTCCTGCATGTTGTTCTCACCTGAGTACACATCCTCAGGACGGTTGTTGCCCTGCTGCAGAGCTAGGTTATGTAGGCCCCCCCCCTCCCAAGTTGACGAACGGCTGCCACCTCCGGGTGAACCCTTGCATTGACCCTCGTAAGGCAAACTTTATTTTCTCGGGACTAAGAAAGCCAGTCATGTCACTAATCCAGGTCTCTACATCAGGGGCTTTGATTCCTTCTACAATAATAAGATCCGTCTCCAGGATACCAGGGAGGCAAAGGCCAAGACGTCGGCCTCTTTCACCCTCTGGACCCCCGGCTCTTCCGCCACTCCAAAGATCGCCACCTCCGGACTCGGCACCACCCGTGTTTTGAGTACTGTGGACATCACCTTAGCGAAAACCTGCCAAAACCCTCTAAGCTTCAGGCATGCCCAAAACATGTGGACATGATTTGCTGGGCTCCTCACACACCTGTTCTCTACCCAAAAAAACTGGCTCATCTGGGCCACAGTCATGTGTGCCCGGTGGACTACCTTGAATTGTATCAGGCTAAGCCTGGCACATGATGAGGATGTGTTAACCCTGCTTAGGGCATCCGCCCACAGACCTGCCTCTATCTCTCCCCCGAGCTCGTCCTCCCACTTACCCTTAAGCTCCTCCACTGGAGTTTCCTCCGCAACCAAAAGTTCCTGGTAGATACCCGATACCTTCCCCTCTCCCACCCAGGTACTGGAGACTACTCTGTCCTGTATCCCCTGTAGCAGAAGCAGCAGGCAGGCCGGAACCTGCCTTCTCAAGAAGTCTTGCAACTGCAGATACCTAAACCCATTCCCTGCTGCCAATTCAAATTTATCCTCCCAAGGCTTTTAAACAGGGGAAGCTCCTGTCGATAAATAGATCCCCCATCCTCCTAATTCCTGCCCTTTGCCATCTCCGGAACCCACCATCCAGCCTACCCGGTACAAACCGATGGTTATTGCAAATCGGCGTCCAAACCGATGCTCCCTCCACTTTCCTATATCTCCTGTACGGCGCTCAGAGCCGCCACCACCACCGGATTTGTGGAGTATCGGGCTGCCGAGAACTGAAGAGTTGCCATTATCAGTGCTCCCAAACATGTCTTTACATGATGCCGCTTCCATGCCGATCCCTCCCCCACTGCCCACTTCCTAATCATGGCCACATTAGCCGCCCAGTAGTAATTACAAGAGTTCAGCAGTGCCAACCCAGCCTCCCCCGATTGCGCTCCAGCAACACTTTCTTCACCCCCGGGGTTTACCTGCCCACACAAAGCCCAAAATAACCTTATTTATCCGTTTTAAAAAGGCCCTCAGGATGAAGATGGCATCCTGCCAGGGGAGGCACTGAAAGACAAACAGAAATCTGGGGAGGACCATCATTTTCATGGTCTGTACCCTCCCCGCCAGTGATAGTGGGAGCATGTCCCATCTCTTAAAGTCCTCTTTAATTTGTTCTACCAACCAGGATAGGATTAACTTGTGCAGTGCCTGCCATTCCTGGGCCACCTGGATTCCCAGATATTGAAAGCTCTTCCCTACCATTCTAAATGACAAATCTCCCCGTCTTCTCCTGTCCTCTTGCAAACATCTCTCTTTCCCCCATGTTCAATTTATACCCCGAAAAATTACCAAATTTCCCTAGGATCTGCATAACTTCCCCCATCCCCTCCAACGGGTCTGAAATATACAAGAGCAGGTCATCTGCGTAAAGCAAGACACAGTGCTCCACCACCCCCCTCTTCCCACCCCCCTCTTCCCCCCCCCCCCCCCCCCCCCCCCCAACACCAGAACCAGCCCTTTCCAGTTCCCTGAGGCTCTTAACGCCATGGCCAGCGGCTGTATGGCCAGAGCAAACAATAGCGGGGCGAGGGGCACCCTTGTCTCGTCCCTCGGTGTAGTTTAAAATACCCCGGCCTCAACCAGTTCGTACGCATACTTGCTACTGGTGCCTGATAGAGCAACTGCACCCAGTTAATGAAGCCCTCGCCAAACCTAAAGCTTCCCAGCGCCTCCCACTAGTAATCCCATTCTACCCGATCAAAAGCCTTTGCATCCATCACTACCACCACTTCCATCTCCCCTCCTTCTGAGGGCACCATAATAACATTTAAAAGCCTTCGAGCATTGGCCGTGAGTTGCCTGCCCTTTACAAATCCCGTCTGGTCTTTCCCTATCACCCCCGGGACACAATCCTCCATCCTTGTTGCCAATATCTTAACCAGCAGTTTGGCGTCCACATTCAGTAGAAAAATTGGCCTGTATGACCCGCATTACTCCGGATCCTTCTTCCATTTCTGGATCACTGAAACAGAGACATTGTTGGGGGAAGGACTCCCTTCTCTCTTGCTTCATTAAATGTCCTCGCCAGCAGTGGGCTCAATATCTCTGAAAACCTCTTGAGAACATAAGAAATAGGAGCAGGAATAGGCCATCTGGCCCCTTGAGCATGCTCCGCCATTCAATGAGATCATGGCTGATCTTTTGTGGACTCAGCTCCATTCTCCCGCCCGAACACCTGGCCCCTTTATTCTTCAAATAGTATCTATCTTTATCTTAAAAACATTTAATGAAGGAGCCTCAACTGCTTCACTGGGCAAGGAATTCCATAGATTCACAACCCTTTGGGTGAAGAAGTTCCTCCTAAACTGGGTCCTAAATCTACTTCCCCTTATTTTGAGGCTATGCCCTCTAGTTCTGCTTTCACCCACCAGTGGATACAACCTGCCCGCATCTATCCTATCTATTCCCTTCATAATTTTATATGTTTCTATAAGATCCCTCCCTCATCCTTCTAAATTCCAACAAGTACAGTCCCAGTCTACTCAATCTCTCCTTAAATCCAACCCGTTCAGCTCTGGGATTAACCTAGGGAATCTCCTCTGCACACCCTCCAGCGCCAGTACGTCCTTTCTCAGGTAAGGAGACCAAAACTGAACACAATACTCCAGGTGTGGCCTCACTAACACCTTATACAATTGCAGCATAACCTCCCTAGTCTTAAACTCCATCCCTCTAGCAATGAAGGACAAAATTCCATTCGCCTTCTTAATCACCTGTTGCACCTGTCAACCAACTTTTTTGCGACTCATGCACTAGCACACCCAGGTCTCTCTGCACAGCAGCATGTTTTAATATTTTGTCTTTTAAATAATAATCCCTTTTGCTGTTATTCCTACCAAAATAGATAACTTCACATTTGTCAACATTGTATTCCATCTGCCAGACCCTAGCCCATTCACTTAACCTATCCAAATCCCTCTGCAGACTTCCAGTATCCTCTGCACTTTTTGCTTTACCACTCATCTTAGTGTCATCTGCAAACTTGGACACATTGCCCTTGGTCCCCAACTCCAAATCATCTATGTAAATTGTGAACAATTGTGGGCCCAACACTGATCCCCAAGAGACACCACTAGCTACTGATTGCCAACTGGAGAAACACCCATTAATCCCCACTCTTTGCTTTCTATTAACCAACCAATCACAGATGGGAGCTATCAAAATGTGCGACCTACTAGTCCATGGCCTCCCCTGGAAGAACATGACCGCATCCTTAACAGGCCGATGCACTGCTTGACTGGTCAGGTGGCTCATTATACTTGGTACACTGCAATCTGTGGCCTCCGCATTGGTGTCATCTGCCATGACCTGAGGGGATATCCCTTGTCCCCAGTGAGCCATCTTTGCATCCCACAAAGATTCCAGGGAGCTGCGATTGGCCGAGGATGTAGCTGTCCTGCATGCTTCCTGGAAAATGGTCACATGCCCTTTCCAGTTTATGAAGGAAACTCCTTTGTGCAGAGAGCCACATGGGTGCAGTTGATCGCCCCCTGATCCTGTGGCAGACCAGCTATATTCCTATAGCCCCCTCGTCCTACCGGTCCAGGTCAAAATATATGCAGTCCAGGCACAATGTTGCCTTATGTTTCAGATTCTTATCCACCCAGCCCAATGGGCCCGGCTCCTTCACTCATTACACCCCACCCTATGTGCCCCGCAGACTGCCCAGTCCCATACTTCCATGCCCCAGACTGCAGACTTGCACAGCACTAAAAGCTCACTGAAACAACACAGCAGCAGATTTCAGGATGACCCACGCCAACTGCGACCTCCACGAGTGCAACCATATGCCCCTGTCAGCTGGTCCCTCTTTATCT
This sequence comes from Scyliorhinus canicula, assembly GCF_902713615.1. NCBI lineage: Eukaryota > Metazoa > Chordata > Chondrichthyes > Carcharhiniformes > Scyliorhinidae > Scyliorhinus > Scyliorhinus canicula. The sequence continues at coordinate 51,331,490 of NC_052159.1, read as the reverse complement.
CACACCATCTTGAGCACTCTCAACCCCCTCTGGAGCTGGCCAGTGGATTCTGTCCCCTTGGACTCCTTGGTGCCCAGTGGAGATAGTGATGCTCACTTCCCTCCTCCCTTCTGTAGGTCACGGTGCCTGGTTCCGTTTTTAAAAAGCATTAGGAATTTGTGACATCATACCTGGTCGGTAGGAAGATTCATCGAAGGCTGAAGATGCAAAGTTAACCATGAGAAGTATATGGTAATGGATTGAAATTCATACAAATTAGGTCTGCGCCCTTTGTGGGCCCAGAAAGATCATGATCGGACAATTTGCCAGTGCAAATCCTGTTTCGGACCTCTCGAGGTTTAGCAGCTGTGATGGGATTTGCACCCGTAGCTAACGCAGCTGCGGAATCGCACCCATTAAATATAAAACTAGTCTACCAGGAAACAACAAGGTTAAACTGCAGGGCACTGAAGGCAACCCGGTCAATAGGGAAATGCGACGTTTTCTTCATGTAAAAAAAAACTTGAGTACTCAATTATCTTTTCCAATTAAGGGGCAACTTAGCATGGCCAATCCACCAACCCTGCACTTTTTGTTTGTGGGAGTGAGGCCCATGCAGACACAGGGAGAAGGTGCAAACTCCACATTGTCATTGAGCCGGGGCCAGGATTGATCCTGGGTCTTCGGTGCCATGAAGCGGCAGTGCTAACCACTGCGTCACCGCACTGCCCACATTTTCTTCATTCTTAAACTCAATTTTGCCAAGCAGAAATTTTAGGTACTGAAAGGGAAAATGGATGATGGCAAAGAGTTGAATGACTTGTTGGTTGAAAATATACATAATACCACCCACTACGCAGATAGAGTTCTTCTGGGGAGTCAGGAGGTGTTACTTGCGCAGAATTATCATGCTCTGATCTGCTCTTGTCGCTGCAGTATTATTATGATGATCCAGTTCCGTTTCTGGTCACGTGTGATCTCCAAAATGTTGATAGTGGATTGAGTGACCGTGGGTGGAATGTTTCCTGCTGCAGAAGTCAGCAGGAACACATGCCAAATCTTCTGTCATCAACCTCATTAATTATGCACCTGGATGTTTTGCGCCATATCCCATAGCAGGACAACACTGATGGTGCATAGTCTGCTGTCCTATCCAGGTGCCATATTGAAAAGGCACCCAATATCATTTTCGGGAGGTCCACCTCCTTCAATAGTGGGTCAATGAAAATGGTCCTCCAGGAAATTGAGGCCAGACGAGGAAACCTCTCCAGGAAACAGAATCTGGAAATTTCCCCCCTGAAACCCAGTGCTGTGGTGTTCTATGACCCAGAGTTGCTGGTGACCTCCATCCTGAACTCTGGACGCAACTCCAGGCAATGTTCGGTGAGTCTTGACATCTGCACACCACGGTGTTCCAGACTGGTTTCGTACTGGTATGTTTTCCCATTGGTGCCACAGAGAATCAGGTGTGGGTGGTCAGGATGTCATCTGCATTCCATTAGCGGGATGCAAATGGGTTTCACGTCCACCTCCAGCAGGTTTCCGATCCGCCTAGGTGACACCAGAAGATCTTCCTGCAGACAGTTTGCGTCAGCATAAAAGCTCTCCCTCAGCTCCCATCCCCTGGCCATTGAACCTGCCAGTGGGGGCACAGGAGAATTCCAGCAAAAGAGATGGTTAAATACACACTTACTGGAGATAGTCATTGCCTGTGTGGCACAAATATTTCTTGCCTATTTGGTCAGAATAAGTTTTCGGTTTGGAGAATTTGCTTCCTTAAGCAAGAACCTATTTGTATATACATATTAATTTTAATATGGTTATCTAATGACAAAATTAACTAAATTCACCAGACTCCATTTTTTTTTTTGTTTCCAGCTTTTTTCTATCTCATTCCCACTGGCACCACTTCTTTTCTTCATAACCATTTTATGCGACATACGTGTTGATGCCAAGCGACTGTTATGGATGTACAAACGTCCCATTGCTTTCATGGCTCAAGACATTGGTAAGATATTTTATGAATGGCCTGTTAGAATTTGTTTAAAATGGTAAAGTGACCTATAACTTGGCAGCACATGAAGTCATGAGCAGCCATGTTCTAACACACGTCCTCTCCGCATCAATTACCTAAACAATGAGGGAAGGCTGAGATCTCCCCAGGCTAGACTGATGGGGTCCCATCGAGGGAAGTACTGGGAGCATATTTGACAGGACTGGGTGGGCGTAGCGGGTGGACTTGGGGAGACAAAGCTGTGGAGAGGGCCTCCAATTGGCATTGGGGGACTGAAGAAGGATACACTCCATTTAACTGACCAGCATCTCCATAAATTACCCACTTAAGGGCTTCAATTGGACCACAGAAAGGTGTTGCACCTGATGCCTCACCCGCTCCAGATACACTGCCAGTGGGAAGGGCCAGAAAATCCCACCCATAAAGATTATTGGCTCCAATATAGGTTTTTTGGCATCACTTCCAAGCCTCGAGCTTGCATTACAATAGTTTTTGGTGAAAAATCTCATTCATTATCGGTGCCACTGACTCCATACCATTGTCACTTCAATCCAATTCCTTTTTCAGCCCCACTTCAGGACTTGGTGCACAAAAAAAGGCCAAGTGAGGGAATTCTGTGCCATCGGAAGTTTTTTTTCTATAAATTTAGAGTACCCAATAATTTTTTTTTTCCAATTAAGGGGCAATTTAGCATAGCCAATCCACCTAACCTGCACATCTTTGGGTTGTAGGGGTGAAACCCACGCTGACACGGGGAGAATGTGCAAACTCCACATGGACAGTGACCCAGGGGCAGGATTCGAACCCGGGTCCTCAGCACAGTAGTTCATGTGCTAACCACTGCGCCACATGCCACCCAGTTTTTTTTTTAAATCCCCAATAGATATTCATCATTTCCTACTTTAAAGAAATTACAGTTCTTCAAGTATCTAGCCAACATTATCTCAACCAACACTGAGAAAGTGTTTGCAGCATTTGGGCCTTTGTTTAGTAAATGGACTGAAGTAGTTTGAACATGGTGAAGATGTGAAAGTTACTTAAAAATTAGTTTTACTTTCGACAGTAGGGACAAAACCTAAAACTCGCTCGTTACCTATGACTGCCATTAAAATTTGTCAATTGAGCTGTTAACTGATTAGTTTACTGCTCCATTTAAACCGTGGCATTAGCAAGACCATTGTAACAATACTATTATCTCACTCTGCATGTGACTTTGCTCAAATATGTGAATGCAAGACCAACTGACCTTTATTTTTAAAAAAATCTTTATACAATTACTGCCGATCTCTGAATTCATAATCAGATTGTGCTCCAGCATATATTAATTCAGATAGAAGGCAAGCACTTAGATGACCATAAAACATCAAAGACTTTAACAAAGCTGCTTAGTGATACAAAAGTGGCCACTTTTTGGGTGATCAAAATAAATTACTTATTTATTGCAACTCTGTATGCCTTTCACTAGCGATTTTTTTATATGTAAGAGAGTGTATATATTTTAGGTCCTGGAACATTTCTATTCTTTATTTTCAGGTCAATGGTTGACGATATTGGATCTAATAAACGGTGTAGCAGTGATAACCAATGCCTGTGTGATTGCTTTCAATACTGACTTTGCAAGGGATCGACCCTTTTATGAACAACTGATCATCCTAATTGTAATTGAGGTACGATGTTACAATCAACAAATCTCACTTTGATTACTGCAGAAGCTGGTTGATTCCTCTGTAAATAAGCAGCAAGGGATGAGTATGTTTTGATCTTGATGGATCTCCCCAAATATTTTGCTTTTGAGGCACAGATGGACTTTGTCTTTTGGTTACGGGACGTTAATTTAGCTTTGATTTGAAAGGGCACAAAGTAAATGGAAATTGTCTCTGTTTTTTAACAAATAGCTTTGTTGTATAAATTGTGCTTCAAATATTTCTGTATTTTCACTAATAGTCCAAGGCTGCAGACATGCTACAAGTTGTGTTTTGTACTATGTCCTGTTGGAGCACAACATTTGGGTTCTGAATGATCCAGATCAGAGTGGTGTGGGGTCTGTAGGTAGCAGTATCTGATCACTTTTTTGATTCGCACTGAGTGAATCCATTGTGTCAATTCTGGTATCCAAGAAAGCTTGCAAGAAGTTCCTAGTGTTCACACACTATCTTAAGTGGGTACTTTTGCCCATATTTTCGAAGCATTTAATGCTGAGACTAGAGTTCTTGGAACAAACAGCCCAACATGTGTAGAGCTTTGTCCTGGCTCTAAGTATGACAGACGGCAAATGTGATGTTGCTTGTCTTGAACTAACTTTGTACATAAAGGTCTTGGATGATTTTATAAGTATGTCATATTTTGTTTGGCGGTCATGGTGTGGTGTTTTTATTTCCAAGAAACCACTAGTTTAGCTGAACTTGTTGGAACCAAAGATGTATGAGAAAAATTATCCACTGTTCGGTGCTAGTTTCTTGCTCCGCTGGAAATCAAAGTCTTGTCTTGTCTTTCTCTGATTTGGGTGCCTCAAGCTCTAGAATTCCTGCATTTCCCCTTCATCTCCTCTCCAGTAAAATTGTTCTGCTACATTTCTCTTTGACCAAATAGTTCGCCACCCCACCGTATCTCCTCCTTTAGGATCAATTTCTGCATTAAAAGTACTGTAGAAAACACATGCTATGTAACCAAGATTAAAAATATATTTTTATTTTAGCATATAGTGTTTGTGGTGAAGTTTCTGCTAGCGACCATCATACCAGATATTCCTCAGCATGTACTCCTGGCAATGAGAAAGGTAAGTCTTTATTGACTAATATACATATTGTACCATTATATTAACCAGGAAAAAGGCACGTCATTTTATACCATTGATTTTTGGTTTATCTACTATACTGATGAAGCATTCTGTGGTTGAAAATGCATGCACATACTTGCAGCATCAATGTGATATAATGTACCAGTAGAGACCTGACATTTCTGTGCAGTCCATGCATCTTGATATTTCTAAGTAAACATACACAACACTAGCATTTGTATTTATTCTATCTGTTCCCAGCAATACAATAACACACACCCATCCAACATCCCAATTATCGCTAACAGAATTGTGCTATGTTCGTTATTTTAGGAGAAACATCAAGTGGCGACAAAAATGAGAGGTTATCCAAAAGTTCTTCATCAAGTCAGATGATTCCAGAACATCACAAGGCTGTAAGTCGTCTGTTCTGTTCCTACACTTTTGTACAGTTTTTAGTAGCTATTTTTTTTAAAATTTAGAATATCCAATTCATTTTTTCCAATTAAGGGGCAATTTAATGTGGCCAATCCACCTGACCTGCACATCTTTGGGTTGTGGGGGTGAAACCCACGCAGACACGGGGAGAATGTGCAAACTCCTCACAGACAGTGACCCAGGGCCGGGATTCGAACCCGGGTCCTCAGCGCCGTAGGCAGCAATGCTAACCACTGTGCCACCGTGCCGCCCGTTTTTAGTAGCTATTGATCATCTTTATCCAAATAGATTTGATTTTGCCAGATATCCGCCTGTGAGGCGGGCACACCCTGCAAAAAGCTAGTATAAGAATGTGAGATTATTCCTTGCTTGGCATCCATTTCTGTCTGATCTTCCATTGCTGAGCACGCATTGGCTGCTGGGTTTCCTACATAACAATCGACTACAATTTATAAAATGCCTCACTGCAAGAACCATTTGGGATGTCATATGTTGGTAAATATACTTTATTGTTTTCACATTGTAACCTGTTGGAGAAACATTGGGTGGGATTCCCGATCTTGTCCGTGGCAGGGCCTGTTGCAAGCAAAAACGGAAAATTTGGCATTCCAGCCAAAACTCCATTCACTTTCAGTCGCACTGGAAAATCTCAGATGCGAGCTGGGGCAGAACATTTTGGCCATTATTTCACCGATGATTATGTGTTAATTTTAGTCATAAACGCACTGGTTTACATCCCAATTATCACCATGGTATGAGCCCCTCCTGCCAATCTGAAATGCTCTTTCTGCTCTATTGTTTCTACAAGCGATCTCTTAGCAGGATGAGTGATGTCAATTCTGGCTCTGTTCAATAGTTCAACACTGACACCATGTTTTTTTTAAAAAAAGATTTTATTCTCCTCTTTCAAATTTTCTCCCAAATTTACACCCACCAACAATAAACAATAATCCGTAATGAATATGTCAATCCCCATATCCATAACAACGATCCCATCCTCCCACCAAACTCCAAACAGCAGTCCACAAGTTAACATAAACAAAGGACAAAAAGGAATCCGGAATCGCCTATAGTCACCATTAACACACTGTCCCCCCCCCCCCCCCCTCCCCCCCCACCAACTAGTGTTTGATGTTATCCAGTTCTTGAAAATGCATAATGAATAACGTCCATGAATTGTAGAACCCCCTCCATCCTTCCCCTCAGTTCAAACTTAACCTTCTCAAGAGTCAAGAATTCCAACAGGTCCCCCCGCCACCCCAGGGCGCACAGGGTGGAGAGGTTGCTCTCCATCCCATCAGGATCCGCCTTCGGGCAATCAACGAGGCGAAGGCTACAACATCTGCCGCCGCACCCGTTTCCAACCCCGGCTGGTCTGACACCCCGAATATGGCCTCCCGAGGGCCCGGGTCCAGTTTCACGTGCACCACTTTAGAGATTACCCTAAAAACCTCCTTCCAGTAATCCTCCAGCTTTGGACAGGACCAAAACATGTGAACGTGATTTGCGGGGCCCCACTCCACAACATTCGCACACATCTTCTCCCCCTTCAAAGAACCTCATGAGGTGTGCTCTATATATACCACCTTCAGCTGTATTGTGCATGAGGTGGAGGCATTCACTCTCTGGAGAACCTCACACCAGAACCCCCCCTCCATACCCTCTCCCAACTCTTCCTCCCACTTTGCTTTGATCCCTTCCAGTGGTGCCTTCTCCTCTTCCAAAATAGCTCCGTAAACCGCCGACTCTACCCCCTTTTCCAGCCTCCCCTGTCGTCAGCACCTCCTCCAGCAATGTGGAGGCCGCCTCCACCGGGAAGCTCTGTATCTCCTTTCTGGCAAAATCTCAAACCTGCATGTATCTAAACATTTCCCCCTGCTCCAGCCCATACTTCGATTCCAGCTCCTTCAATCCTGCAAACCGACCCCCAAGAAACAAATCTTTTAGTGTCTTAATGCCCCCCTTCTTCTATTTCCAAAAATTTCCATCCAACTTCCCTGGTTCAAATCGGTGGTTCCCCCGAATCGGCATTTCCCTTGACCCTGCCCCTAACCCGAAGTGTTGGCAAAACTACCTCCAAATTCTCAATGAAGCTATTATTACAGGACTCCGAGTATTTCCCTGGGGCATTCTGGAGCGGCGTTGTTACTAGTGCTTTCAATCCCGACCTCCTGAGAAACTCATCTCCATTCTGGTCTACTGGGAATCAACCCCTCTGACCCAGCTCCGCACCTTCTCCACATTCGCCATCCAGTAATAATACATCAGGTTCGGAAGACCCAAACCCTCTGCCTACCTTCCCCTCTATAGCAGCACCTTTCTAACTCTGGCCACCTTCCCTCCCCATATGAACGACGTAATCCTTCCCTCAATCTCTCTGAAAAAAGTATTTGGCAGGAAAATCAGCAGCATTGAAAAATAAACAGAAATCGCGGCAACACATTCATTTTAACCGCCTGTACCCGACCCGCCAGTGACCGAGGGAGACCATCCCACCTTGCCAGATCAGCCTTCACTCTCCTCACCAAACTAGAAATGTTGTCCCCCCCCCCCCCCCCCCAAACTCCCGGGCAACCTGCACCCCCAGATACCTAAAGTGAGTTCCTGCCCTATGGAATGGCAGCCCCCCCACACCTGCCTCCACCCCCGGCTGAGACACCACAAAATACTCACCTTTATCTAGATTTAGTTTGTACCCCGAGAAAGACCCAAACACCCAAAGCAGCTTCAATATTCTCCCTATGACACACTCGGTTCCAACACACATAACAGCAAGTCATCAGCATATAAGGACACCCTATGCTCTGTTTTCCCCCCCCCCCCCCCCCCCCCCCTCCCCTGCACTATTCCTTTCCATACCCCTGAACTTCTTAATGCGATGGCCGATGGATCAATCGCGATTGTAGGGGGGATATAAGACATCCCTGCCTAGTCCCACTGTGGAGAGGTAAGTATTCTGAGCTGATGTTATTTGTGCGGACACTCGCCCTCGGCTCCTTTTATAGTAAATTTACCCAGTCCACAAATCTTGGTCCAATCCCAAACCGCCCCAGAACTGCCATCAAGTACCCCCATTCAACCGGTCAAACGCCTTCTCAGCGTCCAATGCCACAACCACCTCTGTTTCCTTACCCTCCGCCAGTGCCATAACCACGTTCAATACCCTTCTAACGTTTGAAAAGAGCTTACTCCCTCTCACGAACCCCGTCTGACCTTCACCTATCACCTTCGGGAGGCACTCCTCCAGCCTACCCGCCAGTACCTTCGCCAATATTTTTCCATCCACGTTTAAAAGTTATATGGGCCTATACGACCCACACTCCGTCGGATCCTTATCTTTTTTTAAGCAACAGGGAAATCTATGCCTGCCCCAAAGTATGTGGCAACACCCCCTTCCCTATCGCCTCTTCAAACATCCTCACCATCAGGGGTGCCAGCTTATCCTTGAATTTGTTATAATGGACACTGGCACCATGTCGATGGTTACAAAATAAAGGGTTGAAATCTGATCAGCCGTGATCTTATTGAATGGTGGAGCAGGCTCAAGGGGCCGAGTGGCCGACTCCTGCTAATTCGTATGTTGCAGTACTTGAACAGTTGTTTTCTATGAACAGTTCAATTACACCTGGTTTTCCTTGGGTTAAAGCTATGATGTCATTCCATGTTCCCTTTGGAGCTGGTCACATCACCACCTAACCTGCTACACTCATCAGTCTGCAAAACCCTCCATTCATTCATTACCATACGCATTTTCCACTCCATTTTTGTCTCTTTCTCCCTACAACAAATATCAAAATGAGAGATTGAACTATGCTCATTGGAGTTCAGAAAAGTGTGGTGGCGGGGGGGGGGGGGGGGGGGGGTGATCTTATTGAATCCTGTTAGATTCTGAGGTGACTTGACAGGGTAGGTAAGGAGGATTCCCTTGTGGGGGAATCTAGAACAAAGGGAGCACAGGTTTGAGTCTCCCATTTAAAGCGGAGATGAATTAGGTCATTAGTCTTTGCTATTCTTTTCATCGTAAAGAAAATGATTTTCCACATGAGGAAGGGGAGAGTGTGCCATTGCATAACTCAGCCTTGAATATATTGAGATTTCTGAAGAGGATTTTGGAGGGTCATGCAGGAAAGTGGAATTAAGGCCACAGATTAACCACTGTCTTATTGAATGGCAGAGCTGGCTAGATGGGCCAAATGGCCTCCTATTTCTTGTGATCTTGAAATGCTAACTACCCACCTTTTTTATTTGTCCATAGATTCTGCATAAATGAGGGGATCTAAACTGCACTTTATTCCAAATGAATCACGGTCCATGGATATGCCACTGAAGAGCAACAATCCCTTGGGTGAAGCTGAATGCTTTTGTGTCGTGAAGCTGAATGCTTTTCGTAGCAATGATTTTAATGCACTGTACTTAATAGGTCAAGGTGATGCCATTATTTCATTCATAGCTGATATTTAAAAAGAAATGACAGTTAAATCGGCAATGCGCCAAAATTTGCTACTTCCAAAGATATTCTGCATGAAATACCTGGAGCATTTATACAACTATGGGCAAAATTTTAATTTTAGTACTGTATGCCATCAGTGATATGTTCTTTGGTACTAGGAACAATCATATGCATATTAATGTGTAGGTTCACATTCTTTAACTGAAAAAATGATGTGAAGACCAAGGATAGTAAACAATGTGCCTATTTAAAATAGCACTAATCTTTTGTAAAATGTCGCTTGCCTTTATCACCATTTGCAAATGAGGGGGAAGAAATGGGGTACGCTTTTCCATTCTGGGTCATGAGGGGAGCAAAAATGAATGTGTTGTCCTAGTTTTTTTTCCTGTTTTACAAAAAACTCTGCTCTAAACCAAACTTTCACTGATGAAAATAGATTTTATGACATTGTACAAAAGCTGATTTTAACATGATGTCAATATAAATGGTGATCATATTTTTCCTGCCGATTAAACCTTGCCTCAGAGCTGCTTAGTGGAGAATCAGTGTAAATCTTGTAGTTCTGGTTGACTACAGTTTCTGAGGGGGGCCAATGCAAATAAATATAGTTTCGAACAAATGTACATTGATGCAAATACTGTAATTTTCATCAGTTTCCGTTTAAAAAATGTCTCGAATATAACTGAAAGAAATGTTAAACAAATGAATTAATCAAATTAAGGAATTCGGCAGCCAATGTTAACTTAACCCCAAAATTGAATTACTGCCTTAAATATACTTGATCTATTGGTTATCTGTGATTTTAGATGGTTCCTATTAGCATTGTGGTAGTCAAGTGTGGGCTGTTTAAATATGAAAGGGTTTTGAGGGGATGCATGATGTTGGGACAAAGAGAGTCAATGTCCTGAACATGTACCCAACTTAGTAATGAAGGCCATCATATTGTCAGGTGTTCTTCGCGGTAGATCAGATGAAGGGGCGTGTTTGTGTGCATATTATATAACAATTCATAGATTACATTCAGCAATTGATTTGTAAAAGTGACCACCAAAGAGGGGAGCTGGAAAAAGGTGTCCTGAGCCATCTTTGTTACGCTTGTGCAATATTCCAATATTATAAAGTCTGCATATTGCAGTATAGAAAATTCATGTTAAGGTTTCTACATCACCACTGTTTAAATGCACAATTGTCACAATCATTTAAAAAAAATTACATTCCACTATGTTGTAGTTCAGCAAGCTACTATTTCCATTAGTTTATTTTTTAATTCTAAAGTAATACACATGGTGACACCAAGGATTGATACAAACTAAATAGTTTAGCAACTATGGTATGTATTTCTATGACTACCATAGCTTTCCTGCCGCCTAATGTCACTCACTGATTATTTCTGGTGCCCTTCAATTCCCTGGGTATTTGTTTCCGAATACGACAATGTCCTTGTCACAATGAGTGGTGTCGAGAGCCACTCCATTTGTTGGGAAACTGTGTTTACTGTATTATTTGTATAAATTAGATTGGATTCCTATTTGTTGGGTTTTATAATGGTCCAACTTGTTCTGAGCATAATCATTCCCACATATTGACAAAATAACTCTCTTCAAGCTCTGCTTTTCACTGACATTAGTACCCCAATTCAGGCAATTGCTTTCTTTTATTATTGTTTCCAAATGCCACATGCCGAAGATTTTTAACCTCTCTGGTCAGTCAGCACACAATAGTGACTGTTTCATTTTGTGATATATATTAGTGCCTTTTTTTAAAAAGCACTGTTGTAAATATTTGAATAGATTCTGAATAAATAAACAACCAATGTTTGTCTCGGCTTGTAAAAGACCGTAGCTTTTATGCCAAAGTATTAAAATAATTAAGTTTGGTAGCAGTAAACGTCTTGTCTTTTTATGCTTTAGTGCACTTCCACTTGAAAGTTCATCAAAATATTTATATGATTTTCTAAAAGTCACAGTTGTCACTTTCAGTTCTTCATGAAATATTAAAGAGCTTAACTACTACATGTGAAAATGGGCATTGGAGACTTGTTGGCGCCACGTTGGTGGAGATCGCACGTACGGTGGCTCCTGCTAGAGCTTATATTTTCTAGCCTAGTTCGTGGGCAGAATTTTGTATGATTGTTTGTAGGAACGTTTAATGCAGCCAAAGGATGTCAAAAACCCAGAAAAAGAATCCAGGGAAAAAGAGGGCGAGCGGAAATCCTCCAGTCAGTTGGTGGGGAGTTCACCGGGAAGAAGGGTGACGGGAACAGGCTCGCAGAGTGGGGCCGTGCCCATTACAGTGGATAAGCTGGTCGAAATGTTGGCAGGGGAGTTTGAGCAGCTGTTTTCAAAGCACTTCAACTGGCATCGCAAGGAAATGATGGTCTCGCTCAAGGAGTGTGTGGATGGGACTCTTGCCCCGATTGAAGGAGGCTCTGGCGAAGACGTCGACCACAGTGCGGGAGCAGAATCACAGAATCTCTACAGTGCAGAAGGAGGCCATTTGGTCCATCGAGTCTGCACTGACCTTCTGAAAGAGCTGTCCACTACCCCACACACCCCACCCTACCCCCATAAGTTAATCTGCACATTCCTGGACACTAAGGGGCAATTTAGCATAGCCAATTCACATAACCCAGGCATCTTTGGACTGAGAGAGGAAACTGGCACCCGGAGGAAACGCACACAGACACGGCGGAAAGTGCAAATTCAACACAGTCACCCAAGGAAAAATTTAATCTGAGACCCTGGAGCAGTGAGGCAGCAGTGCTAACCACTGTATCACCATGCTGCAGGGAGAGGTGTTGAAGGGGGTCGAGGAAACATTATCGCAGCACAGTGACCAGTTCACCTCGATGGGGTGAAGCAGCAGAGGGTGAGGGTGATGGCAAGTAACAAAAGGTTGAGAGGAAAAAGTGGAGGACCTAGCGAACCGGTCACAAAGACAGAATCTAAGGATCTTGGGATGGGCTGGGGGATGGAGCACTTTGTGAAGATGTTTGTCAAGTTGTTTGGAGGGGGGGGAGAAAGAGGAGGACGACGACCCCACTACGAGCTGGACAGGGCTCACTGGTTGCATAGGCCAAAACCAAAGGTGAATGAGCCACCAGGAGCTGTAATAGTCTGCTTCCACATCTATTAGATGAAGGAAAAGGTGCCGAGATGGGCGATGCTGCACCTAGTTGTGAGATGGGAAGGTGATGGTATTTATATATACCAGGATATCATGGCGGAGCTGGTGAGAAGGTGGGTGGCATTTGGCCGGGTGAAGATGGTTGTACAAAAGCAATTTGAGGTTTGGGTGATCTATGTTGCGAAGCCGAGGGTCTCCCAACTTGACCGAGGTGTTCGTGAAAGCAGAAGGACTGGGACTGAAATGAGTTTGAACTTTGATTGTATTGATCTTTTGTTTTCTCTTTTTTTTTTTCTCGTGTTGTGTTGTGAAGGGATGGTTTGGGACTTTGTGGTGATTTGGGATTTGTTTCTTTTGGGGTTGGGGGATTACTGTCTTGAGAGTTTGAAAGGTCTGTGTTTGGGGGGGGGGGGTGTGCGTGTGCGTGCGCGTGTGCGTGTGTGGACGCCAGCTGGGCAGAGGGGCTGTGGTCATTGGAACCTGAATGGACAGGTTTTGATTGGCCTGGGAGGGGTGAATGTGGGGGGGATGGGGACAATACTGGAGAGGTGATTTTGAGAGGAAGTGGCTGAGGGGTTTCTGGGTAGGAGGGGAGGGGTAGGTGGCTGACTGTAATTAGGTATAGGATTGAGTCCTACCTCTTGGGCAGGGTCAGGAGTAGCGGCTATGACTGATGGGAGGGACTGTGGGGGTGAGACCCCCTGGACTGGGTGGAAACGTGGATGGACTAGTGAAGCGAGCAAGAGTCGTCTTCCATTAGAAGAACTTGAAAGCCGATGTGGTGCTATGGCAAGAGACCCACCTGAGGGTGAAAAACCAGGTGAGGCTTTGGAAGGCGTGGGTGAGTCAGGTATTCCACTCAGGCCTAGAAAGTAAGGCTGGGGGTTTCTAGGCCTAAGAGTGGGGTGCTGGGGGGTAAGAGGGTGGGGTTTCAGCTGGGAGCGAAGTATGGGCTGGAGCAGAGGGAGATGTTTAGATACATGCAGGTACGAGATTTTGCCAGAAAGGAGATGCAGAGCTTCCCGGTGGAGCCGGCCTCCACATTGCTGGAGGAGGTGCTGGCGACAGGGGAACTGGAGAAGGGGGTAGTGCCAGCGGTTTACGGAGCTATTTTGGAAGAGGAGAAGGCACCACTGAAAGGGGTCAAAGCAAAGTGGGAGGAAGAGTTGGGAGAGGATATGGAGGAGGGGTTCTGGTGTGAGGTGCTCTGGAGAGTGAATGCCTCCACCTCGTTCCCGAGTTTGGGGCTGATACAGCTGAAGGTGGTATACAGAGCACACCTCGCGAGGATGAGCCGATTCTTTGAAGGAGTAAAAGATGTGTGTGAACGTTGCGGGGGGGGGGGGGGGGTGGTGTGAACGTTGCGGGGCGGGGGGGGGGGGGGGGGGGGGGGGGGCTAATCGAGTTCATATGTTTTGGTCCTGTCCAAAGCTAGAGGATTACTGGAAGGAGGTTTTTAGGGTAATTTCTAAAGTGGTGCACATGAAACTGGACCCGGGCCCCCGGGACGCCATATTCGGGGTGTCGGACCAGCCAGGGTTGGAAACTGGTGCGGCGGCAGATGTTGTAGCCTTCGCCTCGTTGATCGCCCGAAGACGGATCCCGATAGGTTGGAGAGCAACCCCTCCACCCTGTGCCCTGGCGTGGCGGGGGGACTTGCTGGAATTCTTGACTCTTGAGCAGGTTAAGTTTGAACTGAGGGGAAGGATGGAGGGGTTCTAGAATTCATGGGTGTTATTAGTTATGCACTTTCAAGAACTGGTTAACATCGAACATTAGTTGGGGTGTGGGGGAGGGGGGCTGTGTGTATTAATGGTGACTATGGATGATCCCTAATTCCTTTTTGTCATTGGTTCGTGTGAACATGCGGGCTAATGTTTGGGGTTTGGTGGGAGGATGGGATTGTTGTTATTGATATGGGGATTGACATATTTGTTGCTGATTATTGTTTATTGTTGGTGGGTGTAAATTTGGGAGAAAATGTGAAAACGGAGGAGAATTTTAAAATATTTTTTTTTTTAAAAAGATGGTGGGGTTTCAAACTGAGAAGTTGGCGTGTGATTGGTGGGTTGGTATGTAATGTTAACTGGTGCCCCTCCTGTTTGCGCTGGCAATAGAGCCGTTGGCCTTTAGAGTTGAGGTGCTTGGATAAATGGAGGGGGATAATGAGGGAGGTGGAGCCTAGGGTGTCCCTGTCTGCTGATGAATCTGTTGCTGTACATCTCCAACCTGGGCTCTTCAGTGGAGGATATAATGGGACAGCTTGAGAGATTTGGGAAAAAGTGAGTGTTTGTGGTGCTTTCTCCAGGGGCTGGAGTCGGGGTGGGGAGGGGGTTATGATTTTGGGTGGCAACAACCCACTTTTACCTGGGAGTGCAGGTGGTTCAGGACTGGGCATGGCTCTGAAAGTTTAACTTTACAAGTCTGGTGGGCAGGGTCAAGGTGGATCTATCAAGGTGGGACAGTGTTCCCCTATTGTTGGCAAGCCAGATGCAGCCGGTTAAGATGAACATTTTGCCGTGGTTTTTATTTTTATTTCATTGCTCACCAGTCTTCCTGCCAAAATCGCTTTTTATGGGGGTAGATACATTGGTTTTGATGTTTTGTGTGGGCAGATAAGGTGGCAAGGACGGTGCTCCAGTCTGGGGGCTTGGCCCTTCTGAACCTGTTGTACCATTATTGGGCGGCGAATGATGAGCAGGGGTGAGGTTGGAGTAGGGAGCAGGGGTGAGGTTGGAGTAGGGAGCCGGAGGCTATGTGGGTGAGGATGTAGATAGGCTCTTGTAAGGGGTGGGGGGTTGTGGACAATGATAATGGTGCCCCTCCTGTTTGCCCAGAGAAGTATTCGGGCACTCCTGGGGTGGTGGTCATGCTGAAAATAAGGAGGCAATTGCAGCAGCATTTTAGGTTAGGAGTGGGGTCGGCGTTGATGCCAAACTGAGGGAACCACTGGTTTGAGCCAGCGATTTGGGTGTCCGATTTGATTCTCTGCCCGATTGCCGATTCCGATATCGGCGCGGGCAACGGAGAATCCCGCTTATTGTTTTGCCAAGGCTGAATTGCACCTGATTTGCGCTCCTGCTGGGAGCAAACAACCGGAAGTGATTCCAAATTCTTACCCATGAAAATGTTTGCATGACGAGGATCGTCCAGCAGCTGGGCCCCAGCAACACTATTCAGCCATGTCGTTCCCCCCCCCCCCCCCCCCCCCCCCCCCCCCACCTCCGTGTATGTGTTGCATTCTGGAGGGGTGGCTGGCCCTCCAATGGATTTTGGGGGACACTCCCACTGCATCAGGGCCACGCTTGTCAAGAGCAGCACCAGATTTCGTCCACATGATTCCCAATCCAAAAGACTGGAGAATCATGAGGGCCTGGAAAATATGGTGCTCGGGTGTTGCGAACCTCAATTCTGTACAACCTGGTTCCTCAGTGCTGTAGGTTGTAGTGCTAACCACTGTGCCATGTGCCACCCTACAAACTTGGATTAGTTAATGATGTTTATCTGCTCTCCTCCCACACCATGCCAAAAGAAATCCTAGAAAAAAGAAAAAGGGGAGAATACAAATAATTCAGCTGATGGAACTGGTAGATAGATTGGTCTAGTAAACAAACATTTGTCTTGAAACTGCAGACTTGAAAAAACAACTGTTGTGCTTTCGTATAATGTAGGATGATATTCATACTTTCCTGTAAAGTAGGAGCTATGATTTGCTCCTTGTTGTGTTTTTCTATGCCTTGTGCCTGGCCATCAGGTGGGAAGAATGTATCAGAAGTGTGCCTGGTTATAAATTGCTTTTGTGCAAAGCTCCCTGATCCAGCTGCTCCCCGATCCTGGAAAACCAAGCACCGGAAGCTGAGAAGGAAAAGCCTGAGAAGCTGCAATGTTGAAGATGGCTGCTGCTGTTGGGATACCAGCTGCTACACAAACACCAGCAAAAAGACTCGAATAGCAATACCTAACCTTATAAAACTTTGAATTAATGTTCTTCAGGGCTTTATGCTTCAGTTATTTTGGGTGGGACTCTGATCCTTGACGCCGTAGTATTTTACTACGGCGTCAACAGGCCCCCAGGAGCAGTGATCCTGCGCCCTATAGGGGACCAGCACGGCACTAGGGCAATTTATGCAGCTCCAGTTGCCGATACCGGCGTAAAATGGGCGCCGTGGGTCTGCGCATGCGCGCTGCGGCTGGCGCAAATTCGCACATGTGCGTTGTGACCGGCGTGAACTCGCACATGCGTGCTACCTTCCTTCTCCACGCCGGCCCCAACGCAACATGGTGGAGAGATACAGTGGCTGGCGCGGAGTAAAAGAGGCCCCCACCAGGAGAGGCCGGCCCGCCGATCGGTGGGCCCCGATTGCGGGCCAGGCCATGGTGGAGGCCTCCTGCAGGATGGACACGGAGGTCCTGCCGGGTAAGACCACATGTGAACGGTTCCAGCAGGACTCGGGCTATCTTGGCGGCCACTCAGCCCATCCTGTGCGGAGAACCACCGGGGGGGACTGTGTAGAGCGGCCCCCAACTGGCACCGTGCCTGCGCCAATGGCGAAGATTCTCTGGTGACCGGAGAATCGGCAGACCGGCATCGGGGTGGCGTCGCGTGAATACTGTCTTTTGTGTCTCCTTATCCTGGTCTATCCATTTTTAACTCTCTCCAAATTCTATTTACTCATCACCACTGTGCTCCCCAATCTATGTTTGCTCCTGGCTAAGCAGCAGTGTTTTCTTCTTAATTTCTCATCCTTGTTTTCAAATCACACCATTGTCTCGGCCCTTCCGATCAGTGTAACCCTGTACAATTCTCATCTTCAGTCTTCGGATTCTGACTTGAGCATTACCCTCGCATTGGCTATAATGTCTTAAGTTACCTAACGCTGAAGAAACCAGAATTCCTTCACTGAACCTCTCAACCTCTTCCTTCTTGTACCTCTTAAAAACATTACCAACATTACCCTTTCTGCTGCAGCTAGGTGTCACATTTTGTTTGATAAGTTCCTGTAAAATACCCCAGGATATTTTTACTGCATTACATGCTGGGGTAACACAGTGGCGCAGTAGTTAGCTCTTCTGCCTCTTACAGCTAGGGATCCGGATTCAATTCTGGCCTTGGGTGTCTCTGTGGAGATTGCACATTCTCCCCGTATCAGCATGAGTTTCCGCTGGGTGCTCCGGTTTCCTCCCACAGTCCAAAGATGTGCAGGTCAGGTGGTTTGGCCATGCAAATTGCCCCCAAGTGTCCAAAAAATTAGACTGGATTACTGGGTTACTGGTATAGGGTGGAGGACATGGGCTGAGGTAGAATGGTCTTTTCAAGTGTCAGTGCACACTCCATGGGCTGGATTCTCCGACGCCGAAATCGCAGCCGGGGTGGAGAATCCATTTCCCCGCACAGAATCGGGTCTGGCACTGGTTCCTCGATTCTGCGGGCCCCGAAAAGCGGCGTACTCAGAGTATGCTGCGCCGCATATCACCTTCCTACGGCCATTGTTGAAGGCCTACAGCGCCATTCTCCGCCCCCCTGACTGGCCGAAGCCCCGACGGAGTGGATCTAATGTGGTCCTGCCGGTCGGGAAGCTAGCATGGTGGCTGTAGACTCAGTCCACGGCCGCCCTGGTCGGGAGCGGGCTGATCAGAGGGCAGGGGGGCCTTGTACACGGTCGGGCAATGTTTGGGTGGGTGGCCAATCAGGGGGTCTATTTTTAATGTCCAGTTCTGCGGTCTGAGTCGGCCATGGAGCAGGGCGCGGCCACTGGAGGCCGGTTCCATGCGCATGCGCGGCTTCCGACCCGGGCTATGAATATGTAGCCCTTTCACGGCAGTTTTTCTGTCGTGGAAGGTCACAGTTTTTACAACGGCATGGGGACATAGTCCCAAAAACATCCAGCCCAATGTTCCTATGAGTTTTTGCTACTCAAATGCCTGATCCATTTGGACCAAGTCTGGCCTTTTTAAAATAATAGACTTCATTCAAATATTCTTTTAAAATCTGAAAATCATCACTATTAGGTGAGACTAAAGTCTGAGGGACAATCTCCCACACCCAACCCCCTCGGTGCCTAATGGCAACTGGTAACTGCCATACAATCCAGACGAGTCTTTTACATGTTTATCGGAGCCGTAAACCTGTTCCAACGCTCTTCCCACATTTGCAGAAACTGGGTGGAGCATGTGCTTCACATGGTCTTTTCACTGTTTCTGGGTCCTGAGGCCACTGGAGGCTGCTGCAGAACAGGCAAGTTTCTTCTAGTTATTACTTCTTGCAGTGACGACTATCGTTACACCTCGGAAACTGAGAGCAAACTCTGGAGACACCTGTGCACAATTAACTGGCAGTCCAGCAGCCAGCAGCCAGAAGGTATACTCTTGACGCCTGTCTCACACACCAGTCAATTAGGAATAGTTGAACTGATAACTTGTCCTTTCGTGCTATTACTCTTGCGAGCAACACCTGAAAAAAGTTGGAAATGCGGTACTAACTTTATAATTATTGCTGAAAACAGTTTCTGACCTTGGTTTCTCCATTAAAAGGTTTAATTCTCCTGTGCTTCTGCCAGTGGGGAGAGGGGGGCAGAATTCAGCAAGAGACCCCAAAAAATAGTTTTACACACCAATGGTGTCAGTTTCTGGTGGGATCTTTTGCTGATGCTCTGGCGGATTTGGAAACTGGCTGAAGTCCAACGTGAAACTCAAGTGGGATGCAGATTGCAGATGATGAAGGCCTGACCACGCATGTCTGGTTCTCCACAGTGCCAGGAGGAAATCATACCAGTGTGAAACCCGTCTGGGACAATGTGGCATGCAGACATCGGGTCTCACCTGAACAATGCCTGGGACTGCCTCCAGTGTTCAGGCTGGAGGCCGCCCTGGAACACCATAGCCGGGTGGGGTGGGGGAGCATCTGGAGGTGATCCTTCCAGATTTGGTGTCGTGGATGGGGTCCCTCTTCCAGCTTCAGAATTTCACACCCTATATAATTCTCTTAAATTTTACGATTGATCATATAATCCTGGTTTGGTGGGCTTGATGACATCATTGACGTGGTGCAGGAAGCCATTCAAGTGGTAGGAGTAAATAGAAATGTCGTGTAGGGTACAGTATAGGTAGGGCGATATCTGCAGCCGGAGACCAGAAAGCTGTGTTGCCATCCAGTACCAGGGTTCGAGGTATCTCTGGGCTGGAGAGGAACTTAACAAAGAACATAGAACAGTACAGCACAGAACAGGCCCTTCGGCCCTCGATGTTGTGCCGAGCAATGATCACCCTACTCAAACCCACGTATCCACCCTATACCCGTAACCCAACAACCCCCCCCCCCCCCCCCCCCCCCCAACCTTACTTTTAAGGACACTACGGGCAATTTAGCATGGCCAATCCATCTAACCCGCACATCTTTGGACTGTGGGAGGAAACCGGAGCACCCGGAGGAAACCCACACACACACGGGGAGGACGTGCAGACTCCGCACAGACAGTGACCCAGCCGGGAACCAAACTTGGGACCCTGGAGCTGTGAAGCATTTATGCTAACCACCATGCTACCATGCTGCCCCTTCTTGTGGAACCTTCTTGCTGTTCTGGAAGGGAGAGCAACAGATGAGATCCAAGGGGAAAGGCATTGGACACAGAGAGCCCTCTCAACCACAATGGATCGTGGGGAGGTAGATGTGAGAAATACTCAGTTCAGGAAAAAGGAAGACACATCAGAAGTGTTGTTGTGGAAGGTTGTATTATCAGAACAGAGGAGACGGAGAAATTGAGAGAATGGAATAGAGTCTTGACCGGGCCAGGGGAATATAGTTGAGGTAACTGTGGGAGTAGGTGGGCTTATAATGAATATTGTTATCGAGCCTACCCCCAGACAAGGAGACAGAAATCGGGGAGAAGGATGTGATGGAGATAGATGCGTGAAGGTGTGAATAGGATGGAAAATAGAAGCAAAATTTAAGTATTCCAGTTATGGATAAGATTAGGAACCAGCACACCAAGGTATTGTCAAAGTCGCTCATCTCTCTTTGTGTAATTGTTTCAAAATATCTTGGCTACTAGAGCTCCATGTAAAACTTGCACAAATATCCGAATACAATTAAACTTTTGGATTCATTTTAAACATTTTTGTAAGGAGAGGTAGCATTTTTCAGATTTAAATTCTTCTCAGATTTAAATTCTAATAATTGTTCATGCATTTTATAACGGAAGTATCAAAACGTACGGCTAATATTCCAACCAGACTAAGAAGCCATCAGGATGCTAGCGCATCAGTTGAGTAAGCAGGAGGCGGCGAGAGAGATCGGGAAAGTGACCGATACATGGGGGAAGGTGGTCTTGGATCCGACGGGGGTGAATGGAGTGTTTTGAGATTTCTACAGCAACCTGTATAAATCGGAACCCCTAGCCAGAGAAGAGTGGACGAGGCAATTTTTTGGGAGAGCTGGAGTTCCCGTTCTTTTTTTTTCTCCCGCCTTCTGCGGTTTTTGCTGCAGATCTTGTGGGTTTGTCCTCTCTCCTCCATGTTTCTCCCTTTGGCTCCCTAGGTTTCCTCCTCGTTTCCTCCCCCCTTTCCCCTGCGTACCTGCTTGTATTGTGTGTTCTTGTCTGCTCTCCCCCTCCCTTTTTCACTAATTGCTGTTGGCCTCAAACAGGTCTTGGAACAGGCCAACGAATTACCCCTGTGCTTGGTGGAAAGTCCTCTTCCGACCCTTGGATCGTATCCTTGATCGTCTTCAAATGGAGAAATTCCACCAGGTCTGCCAGCCAGTCTGCAGCTGTGGGTGGTGCTGCTGATCGCCAGCCGAGCAGGATTCTCCGTGAGATGAGGGAAGCGAAAGCAAGGGGGTCGCCCCCCCCCCTTCCCCACGTGTAACTGTGGCTGTTCCAATACTCCGAAGACTGCCACTCTTGGGCATGGCTTCACCCTCCCCCACAACCTCAGACATTTCCTGGGAGAAGGCTGTCCAGAACTCTACAAGTTTGTGACGAGCCCAGAACATGTGGGTGTGGTTGGCCGGGCCTCTCTGGAACCGTTCACATTTATCCTCCACTGCTCAGAGGAACCTGTTCATTTGGGTTCTGGTCAGGTGTGCTCTGTGCACCACTTTGAACTGCATGAGGCTGAGCCTTGTGCAGGAGGAGGTGGAGTTGGCCCTGCTCAGTCCTTCGCTCCAGAGTCCCCAACCCAATTCCACCCCCAGTTTGTCCTCCCATTTTCATCTGGCTTCGTCCAGTGATTGTCTTGCCCTGCCCAGTAACTGTCTGTAGATGTTCCCACAGTTCCCCCCCTTCTTACTGTCTGTGTTTATCAGTTCCTCTAATAGTGTGTCCCTCAGGCCCTGGGCCCTGTCTCCTTGCGGTGCAAGTGTTTAATTTGGCGGTGCTGATATTCATGTCCTGTCGCTAGTTCCAAGTCTTAAACTGTCAGTGTCGCTATTCTGTCTCACATGTAAAAGTTCCCAACTTTTAGCATCCCCCTGGTTCTGTCTCCATTTTTTAAAAGTCATGTTGAGCATGGCTGGTGGGAATTTAAGGTTTCCGATTTCAGTTTTTACTTTGTTTAAAATGATCCATCTCCAGTTCTTCTCCTGCTTGCTCGCAGCTAGAAAATCTCTCCTCCATCATTTAGTGACAAAAGCATGGACGTACAGGGCGCGTGACTTCAAAGTGTTTATGTGTCGGGTGCGTGACTTGCTCTCTGCTGCCACTTCTGGCCTGAAGACTGCATCGTTCTATTCAAAAGCCGGTCGTGGCCGGCATTCTCAATTTAAAAGGCGGTAACAGACGTTGTGTGCTTCTCTCGCAGTTGGGAATGGCATGGCCCATCGCTCCACAACCCTCCAGCCACCTGCCTCCAACCCACCCACGAGTCACGAACTGCAGTTTGAAAAGCACTGCTTTAGAAGAATGTTCTCAAAATAAATTTCAGTGTTATGGGCCAGGGCTTAGAAACTCCAAAGTGTATTATAGAGCTCACCTGACCTATAACCTTTATGTTGAATTTGACTAGGACAAGCACAAGAGCCTTCACTTCAGGTGTGATTCATCAGCCTTCCTAGGTGCTTTTATCAAAACAAAGTTTATTATAAGAATGCAGTTAAACATATCACACAACAGCTACCATAATCTATGTATATAACTCTTAAATAAATCCCCTTTAGTAGCTGTTCCAATTCAATACAAAATCCAATTAAACCAAAACCCCTTTCAAGGGTGTGGCCCAGCACACTGTAATCTCACTTGAATGGGACTGGTCCTTTCTCTGAGATCCAGCCTCCAACCAGCAGATTCAAAACTCCTTCCGGAAAGCAACTCTATCTTTACAGTTACCAAGGCAGTTTGTCACACCCACCCAATGTGCTTTCAGTTCCCTGGAACAGCTTTTAAAATGAAAACCGGGAAATACTGCTTCTCTTCTGCAGCCCAAAGCAACAAACCAAAACTGAAACCCAAACACTAAAAAACCCTCTCACCTGACAGCTCCACCCACAAATGATATCAGTAAAGCCGTGCTACAAGTCATGTGGTAAGACCAAACCTTTCTTAAACGGACACACATGACAGCTTGGAATGCCGAAAGACATGCTGTTAGGTAATCAGTTGCTTCATCAATGACCTTATATGGTGACAGAAAGATGTTGGGTCTCCCTCTCGACATCTTCCGGTGTCATTTTACCACCTCTCCTAGCTCCCAAATCCTCTCCAAATGGGCTGGTAAAACCCTGGCCAGTGTTTATTGATGTTTATCTCGGTAATCAGCTGCTTCATCAATGACCTTCCCTCCATCATCAAGTTAGAAGTGAGGATGTACGTTGATGATTGCACAACATACAGCAACATTTGCCATTCCTCAGGTGCTGATGCAGTCTGCGTCCTTACGCAGCAGACACATGGGAACACCAACACCTTCAAGCTCCGTGCTTACTTGGAATGAAATCGCTGGTCCTTCACTGTTGCCGGCCAAGCCAGCAATGCCCACATCCCCTGAAAAACACAGTAAGTGGATCACAAACTTAACTAAAACAAGATAATAAAGAATCCAAATCATACTTCATAAAAGTACATAAAAGGACAATTGTCAAGAGGAAGTTTTTAATTTGATACAAATGGCTGCCTCCTATTGGGTCAAGAATTAGGACAGCTGAATTAACCGGTAAGAAGAAACATAGAAAATTAGAGCAGGAAGAGACCATTCGGCCCTTCGAGCCTGCTCCGCCATTCATTATGATCATGGCTGATCATCCAACTGAGCCTACCTCTCCCCCCCCCCCCCCCCCCCCCCCCCCCCCCCCCCCAATATCCTTTGATCCTGTTATAACTCAACAAGTGGCGCTGGGATCTGCAACCTCAGGGTCCCTGTAGCCTCACCTGACTACGATCTACCTAAATGATTGGGGTGGAGCCACCCAATTAAACCAGGAATCTCTGGAAGGCTGGCAGCGGGAGACCTTTCGGGGAGTAGGAGGCGTAAATATGTAAGTGAAATAAATCTATGTTTTTCTACAGCTGTTGCTTCCGAGTGATTGCTTGTGTAGCCACCTGGGGTGGCCGCGTCCCGATTACAAAATGGACACTTGCAGAGAATGAAGGGAAAAATGGACAATGCTGAGAAAGCAAGCAGGTGCAAGGTTTGTCTGTTGATTGGAGTTTGCAGCTCCCAGACAAGACCGATACTGCAAAACTATTAGCATACTAATGAGCCATCCCCGGGGACAAAAGAGAAACATTTAAGCAAACGATACCAAAGCAGACACCATGGTGCCAGAGGAGACTAGAACAAATCAGGCCAACGGCCACCTAGGGCCCGCCCAGTGATCAGGGCAGCAGCCCCTTTATTGGAGGAAATCGATACCAATGATCAGGATATGGTCCAATTAATTGGAACAAGTTCAAGGACCGCCCAAAGCACGCGAAGCCCCTTTGGGTGTAAGAAGAAGCCCCCAAGAGAGAATCATTCTTCTTGGCCTTGGCTCTCAGTGATGAGAGGCCTGCCTAGCAGCTGTACCAGAACAAGTAAGTCCAAAGTCAACGCACGCTACGAGATAGATGCTCCTAGCTACTATTCCATACAAGTTCGATCTCAACAGCCTCAGAACTGGACAACAGCCATTGTTCCTCTGACTGAGTGGGCGCCCGAAGCTAAGTATAGGCTTTAGTAGTAGTGATAGTTTAGTTAGTAGAGTTTTGCGCATGAGTATAATTGACTGTGTATGTAAATAAATGAGCATTGATTTCGAACTTACTAACTGGTGTATCGAGTCTTTGATCAGTATTCGGTTTTGAACCTTGTGGCGGTATCGATACCTGCCGACTCTTGAGCAAACGTAATTAGAATTAAGGAAGGCGACCACATTAACCACCATAAACAGAGCCAATTAAGGAGGGAACACAACGAGCAACACTTGTCTGAAACTTTACAGATCCTCTTCGCCCCAAGTGTTATATCTAGCTGCTTCTTGAAAACATGCAATATTTTGGCCTCAACTACTGCTTGTGGTGGTAAATTCCACAAGCCGACCACTCTCTGGGTGAAGTGATTTCTCCTCATCTCTGTCCGAAATAGTCTACCCCTTATACTCAGACTGTGACCCCTGGTTTTGAACACCCTCACCATCGGTAACATCCTTCCTGCACCTACCCTGTCCTGTCCTGTTGGAATTTTATAGGTTTCCATGAGGTCCCCCCTCATTCTTCTGAACTCCAACGAATACAATCCCAACTGACTCAGTTTCTCCTCATACGTCAGTCCAGAAATCAATCTGGTAAACCTTCTCTGCACTCACCTAGAGCAAGAACATTCTTCCTCAGATAAGGAGACCAAAACTGCACACAATTTTCCAGGTGTGGCCTCACCAAGGCCCGGTACAATTTCGGCAATTTCCCTGCTCCTGTATTTGAATCCTCTCACTCTGAAAACAACACATTTCAAGGGAAGCTTTCAAACAAAGAAATGCTGCACTGACATTCAAAGCATTCTTCATGTTAAGCTATCAGCACTTCTACATATTCACACACACCTTCCCCCAGCTGCTTCCTTGTTTGAAGAAGTCAAGCAGAAAACGCTTTAACCACAAGCTAATCAGCACCTGCAGTGTTTTGCTTTCATTTTTATCTTCCTCAAAACAATTTTAGTTCTTGCTGTGAGCTTCTAACTTTTATTTTTCCTAACTCTTCAGCATTTGGGGAGGAGGAGGAGAGGTGAGGCTTTCATGTCACGTAAAGGCTGTCAAAGCGTTGGATGAAAACCTACAGCTGAACACTTGAGGTGTTTTACTGTTTTTGGGGAATTGCAGGTGAAGGGCAGCTGGGGGGAAAGGGGGTAGGCAGAGACCTCGAGTGGGGGGCCCACCATGCTAGCTGGTTGGCTAGTTAACGGGCGTGACGTGGGGGGGGGGGGGGGGTTAACCTGTGGGGGGGGGGGGGGGGGTGGGTGATGGTTGGGTTTTCTTTGTCTTTGTTTCTGGGTGGGGAGAGGAGGGATGCTGATGTGGGTGGAGTTGATGTGGTCAGGTTGGGTAAGAGGAGATGGCAGTGGACATGCTGGGGAGGGCCTGAGGGAGAGTGAGGCATGGACCTGGAGGGGCTGGCTAAAGTGGGGTGATTGGTAAGGGGGTGGTGGTGTGGGGAGTCCCCAACCTGGTTGATTATGTGAAACGTTTGGGGTTTAAATGGGCCATCAAAAGGTTGCACGTTTTTGCACATTTAAGGAGTTTGAAGGCGGACGTTGTGTTTCGTCAGGAAGCACACTTGAAGCTGGGGGACCAGACGAGGCTGAGGGAGGGCTGGGTGGAGCAGGTGTTCCACTCGGGGTTGGATGTGATGGTGGTGCAGCTGCATCGTTTTCTTGGTAAGGAGAAGATGCTGAGGTGGGCGAAACAAACACAAAAATGCACCTGGGAAGGAAACGTGCTGAGGGTCTACCTGGACTTGAGTGCGGTGTTGGCCAAGCAGTGGGCCATTTATAATTGGATCAAGGCTACCATCTACAAGCATCATCAGTGCTGATCAACAAGTGGGTGGCCTTTGAAGTATTGTCTCCGATCCGGGGGTAAGTTTGTGAATGAGCTGAACAATGCGGGGGAGGTTTCTGCCTTCATGCTGTGGGAGATGCTGAAAGTGGTGGTAAGGGGGGAATTTATACTGATTTGGGCGCTCAGGGAGAGGGTGGAATTGGCTGAGAGGCTGAGGTTGATGGAGGACAGTTTGAGGGTGGACCAGAGATATTCGGTGGTGACTAAAGGAGAGGCAGAGGCTCCAGATGGAGTTTGGGCAGATATCTACGGGAAACGTGGTGGGACACTTGCATAGAGCCAGAGGGGTGGTATATGAGTACAGGGAGAAATCCAACGAGATGCTTGCACTCCTTCTGAGGAATCAGGCAGCAGCGAGAGAGATTGATAGGGTATGAGATGAGAAGGGTATGGTTGTATCGGAGCCAGAGTGGTGAACGTTGTTTTTAAGGCCTTTTATCAGAGGCTGTATAACTCGGAACCTCTGGTGGGGGATGAAGGGATGAGGCGGTTTTTGGATTGGCTGGAGTTCCCAAGAGTTGAGGTGGCAAAGTTGCAAGGACTGGGGCCCTGATTGGGCTGAGGGAGATGATACATTGTGTGGGTTTGATGCAGACGGGGAAGGCCCCGAGGCTGGATGGGTTCCCAGTCGCGTTTTATAAGAGGTTTGGGTTGGAGCTGGGGCCTCTGCTAGTTGAGATGTATAATGAGTCGATGGTGAGCAGGGAGCTCCCCTATCTCAGGCCTCGACATTGCTCATTTACAGAAGGCAAAGACCGAGAGCAGTGGGTACCGCCCAATCTCACTTTTGAACATAGATGCAAAGTTGGTGGCGAAGGTGCTAGCAATGCAGATAGAGGACTGCATGCCGAGGGTGATAGGAGAGGATCAGACGGGGTTTGTGATGTGGCGGCAGCTGTCGGCAAATATATGTAGGCTGGTTAATGTTATTATGATGCCCTCACAGGGCCGAGAAGTGGAAGTGGTGGTGGCAATAGATGCGGAGAAGGCGCTTGATCAGTTCGAAGGGGCACATCTGTTCAAAGTGTTCAGTCGGTTCGGGTTTGGTCAGGGCTTTGTGGATTGCATTTGGCTGCTGTAAAGGGCAGCTAAGGCCAGTGTTCTTCAAACTTTTTTTCCGGGGCCCCATTTTTACCAACCGGCTAACCTTTGGAACCCAACCCGGCCAACCTTCAGGACCCAACGCGGCCGACCTTCGCGACCCACGCCGGCCGACCTGAGCGATCCACCATTTTCTCTTACCTTGTTTGCTGCTGATAAAAATGGAAGAAATGGCTTTGGGTCCCTTTGGCCCTCGTACACGCACCTCCAATGGAATCTATTGGATGAATGTGAAGCCTTCCGGTGTCGGAAAGTATGGAGTCTCCATCTGTCCAAAGTTCTGCATTTTTTTCTTGTAAAATTTTATCAAATAAAACCCCCCGAACTTGTAAAACAAAATGAATAAAAGAAATTAAAAAAATATAAATTGGATAAAATAAATGAATAAAACTCCCCCGAACTTGTAAAAAAAATAAAATGAATAAAATAAATGAAAAAAATAAAAATTGGATAAAATAAATGAATAAAACTCCCCCGAACTTGTAAAAAAAATAAAATGAATAAAATAAATGAAAAAAATAAAAATTAAATGAATAAAATAAATGAATGAAATGAATTAAACCCCCCCCCCCCCCCCCCCCGAACTTAAAACAAAAGCTGGGACCGTTTAAAAAATAGCGGCAGCACTGTGCATGCGCGCCGATCATTGGCGCGCATGCGTTATTAAAAGCCGGCTACTGCGCGGGGATCTGCGCGATCGGGTGCGCCACGAAGGACGGCTCCGCGACCCTCCCGACACCCGCCAGTGACTTTGAAGAACACTGCCTAAGGCGAATGTTTGAATGAACAAGGTCAGCTCGGATTATTTTGGGTTACACTTGGGGACGAGGCTGGGGTGCCCACTCGCTCTGCCGCTCTTTGCTCCAGCAATTGAGCCACTGCCAATGATCCTTAGGGGGTGGAGGGAGATTGAGCGAGGAGGGGCGGGGAGGCTGGTCGAGCACTGAATTTCTTTGTGTGCAGGTGACCTCTTGTATATTTTGGACCCAGTTGGGAGCTTCGATAGAATCATGGGGATTCTGGGGGAGTTTGGCCGTTTTTCGGGGTACAAGCTGAATATGGGGAAAAGCGAGGTGTTCCCAATTAATGCATGGAGACAGGAGAGGAGGCTTTGGGAATTGCTGCTTCAGTTAGTGAGGGCGAGGTTTCGCTACCTTGGGATACAGGTGGAGCAGAGTGGAGCCCAGGTTCAAGGCAAGAATACTTTCCATTTCCTCACATCTGTTCCCTCAGCCCCATGCAATGAAAACTGCAGCTTTTTGAATTGTCTGAGCCTTCCTAGAAAGCCCACCACCACTTGGAAAGTTTTGAATTCCCCGGAGAACCTTTGAAATGCTTAGAGCTCATTCAGGCAGAGCCGAAGAGCAGGGAGGTTATGCTGGAACTGTATAAAACGTTGGTTCGGCCACAGTATTGTGTGCAGTTTTGGAATCCACACTATAGGAGGGATGTGACAGCACTGGAAAAGGTGCAGAGGAGATTTACCAGGATGTCGCCTAAGCTGGAGAGCTTTAGCAATGAAGTGAGATTGGATAGACTTGGACTGTTTTCCTTGGCACAAGGGAGACTGAGGGGGGACATAATTGAGATATATAAAATTATCTGCGGCATAGATACAGTAGACAGCAATAAACTTTTCCCCCTGGTGGAGGGGTTAATGACTAGCGGGCATAGATTTAAGATCAGGGCAGGAGGATTAGAGGGGATGTGAGGAAAAACATTTCACCCAGAGTGTGGTGGGAGTCTGGAACTCACTGCCTGAAAGGGTATGTAGGCAGAGACCCTCCTATATAGAAGTATTTAAATGTGCACTTGCGATACGAAGACATACAAGGTTATGGGCCAAGTGCTGGAAATAGGATTAGAACAGTTAGGTAGTTGTCTTTCACCAGTGCAGACATGATAGACTGAAGGGCCTTTTCAGTGCTGTAGCCTGAGATGACTCTAATTTCACAGTGCAGTAACTTTAACTAGCCTTTGATTGACAGCTTAATTGTTTAAAAACAGGAGGCAGGAGGGTTTGTTTATTAACTTTCCTTTCACACTTGAATGCATCTGAAGTAACCTTCATTGATCCCAATGTTGTGTCTGTAAAATCTCAAGACACTTCGACCAGTTTATTACTCAAAACATTTACCCAGGTGCCCTTATATGGGCAGCACAGCACAGTGGTTAGCACTGTTTCTTCACAGCGCCAGGGTTCCAGGTTCAATTCCCGCTTGGGTCACTGTCTGTGCGGAGTCTACATGTTCCCCGTGTCTGCGTGTGTTTCCTCCGGGTGCTCCGGTTGTTTCCTCCCATAAGTCCCAAAAGACGTGCTTGTTAGGTGAATTGGACATTCTGAATTCTCCCTCTGTGTACCCGAACAGGCAGTGGAATGTGGCAACTAGGGGATTTTCACAGTAACTTCATTGCAGTGTTAATGTAAGCCTACTTGTGACAATAATAACGATTATTTATTTTATTTGCGAGATGAACAAAGGACAAAACAGATTCATGGTTTAATATAATTTTATTCACAATTGTCTCATTCACACAAAACATGACTCAGACTCACAGCTGAGCTCTAGATATTATCCACACTTAATGAAGGAGGCTGGCCAGGCTACGATTACTCAATGTGAATATCTTCTTTGGGCTTTGAAACCCAGGGTCCCTTCTTCTTGCGATGGTTGTGTCTGGGGGGTTCCCAGGGTATTGCCCAAGATCTGTTCCAATGTTCCTTCCTTTACACTGGTCTTCGAGCATTTAGTCATAGGTATACATCCACAACTGGCCTGAGTTCCATTGTCCCATCCAGACCCAAACTTGTTAATGGGAAAAAACTGGAATTCCTGTTCATCCAGGGTGATTCAATCAAGATCCATTGTCCTTTGAAACACCCGTGTCTGACCGGCTAACAGCCCATTATGGAGTCTGATGCCGTCTTTTGTCAGTCCTTTGTCCTGCTGCAAAGTTAATCACCTGAGTCTGGAAAGTCATTACATATTCATAACATGGTCTTGTTCAGACAGCCAGTATCAATTCACCCAGGGCCTCATGTGTAGCTTCTGTTCCTGGCCTTTGTGTTTTGTCAGCCTGTTTTCAGTACCACATTAACCACAAATATTTGTAACAACCCTGTTGTTCTGATTGACAACTGCTGGCCATTTCAACAATGCTAAGTTCTTTCTGTATTTAGATAAGAGAAAGGGAAAGCACTTAGCCAGTGTGCCAAGCTAGGGTGTCACTGCCACGGTGTCAGTGTCATGGTGCCAGGAGGCAGTGCACAATTGGCAATTCTAGGGGGTGAGTCACCCTCATGAATCATAGAACCATAGAATTTACACATAGAACCATAGAATTTAGCATGGCCAATCCACTTAACCTGCACATCTTTGGACTTGTGGGAGGAAACCGGAGCATCTGCAGGAAACTCATGCAGACACGGGGAGAACGTGCAGACTCCGCACAGACAGTGACCCAAGCCGGGAATAAAACCTAGGACCCTGGATCTATGAAGCAACTGTGCTAACCACTGTGCTACCGTGCTGCCCACATATGATATTTCCGAAGTTGAGAAAGGGAGCTGTTTTGTCACCTACCATCTCGGGGTGAGCAGACAATTAATCCTATTAATTGGCCTGTTAATGACGCTATGATTTTACCAACGAAGAAACAGGCCTCTTAAAAATGGAGGCAGATTCCAAATGCCTTCCTAAGGGTCCTGCTGCTGGTTAAAGCTGACAGCCACAGGGTGAGACACTCTATGGACTATACTTCTCACTTTAGGATCTCAATTAGCACACGGATAGGCCAACTTCGCCGCTTGTACATCTCTGATGGTGGCTGGGGCAGGTGGGCATACCGGATTTTATGCGCTCCTTCCTTCAAACAAGCTAGCAGGGGAGTGTAGCATCTAGCTCCAAGTCCCACGGAAGCCCCCCCCCCCCTCCCCCCCCAACCTCCCACTATTGTGGCGGTAATGGATACCCCCCATAGCTCCGATATCACTGCTGGAGGGTTCAGCTCCTTTTGCCAGAGCCTGCCTACCTGGCCCCAACACATTAAAAAATTTGCTTATCTGCACATCCAAGGGCGCCTCAACATGCCTTCTCCCTGCAATCTCAAAAGCAGCCACTTCACTGTGAGACACTACTGAGCTGCCGGCCCTCTGGGCCAACTGCTCCTAGAGGTGGCCCCAGCTGGTAAAGCCACTTCCACTTAGACATCATTTTCCTGCACAGACTCGGGACCTACATTTTGTCCTACTGGCAGGACCCACAGTGTACTGGTAAAATTGCAGCCATTATCTCTTTGAATTTACATTGGATGCACTAGTATGTTAGTTTATCTTACCTGTTTACTATTGATTCAACCAAAAGTCCCATCAGTGGGTATGATAGTAACAGTTTTATTTACTTACATAAACGTTCCTACCAATTCTAAGCAATCTCCTAAAATATAAATGCTAAGTCAATTTAAAATGCAAAGATGGTCAATCCTGTCGATGGCGGTGATGTCACAAATCACCTTGCGGACTCGTGCCTCATTAATGTATTAGCCTTTCCTATATTGCTTATGAATGTTTGTGTTCAGTTTTCCATTGCAATTTTGGCCCTATTCAATATCATCTTTAGTATGAAGATGTTTGCTTCTTATCTGGAATTCGGCATATTAGATCTAGAGGCACTAGAACTGGACTCTTACACCCACAAGGCCTGCTCGTTACAATATATATATTACACAGTCAAGTTACGAAAAACATTTGAACTGATAGTACACCAATTGTCACTGTCGACTTTGAGCTGATAATACACCAAATTGTTCATGTCTTGCATAAGTGGTTCAGTTGGAAGTTTCAAACTGTCACCCAGATAGTCTTTATACATAAAAGTACCTTTTGTCCTCCAAAAAGGACCATTTTTCCAAATTATGATGGATAAAGGGATGATTCTCCTTTTTTCCCATGCAATAGGTGAGAAACTTTGTTGCAGGATAGAACATTCATCAAAATAAACATGCCTTTAACTATGTTTATCTAACAAATATAATTGAAGCCTAGTTTATTTGTAGGCGGCACACCCAACAGCTTTTTCATAACCTGGTAATAAATGCAAATTGCCATCATAAAGCTGACCTAGTTTGTCATGAGTTACAGAAGCAGAGATGTTTTCAATATGCCCCGTGCCATGTTTTGAGGCGGTGGAGCCTGCCCACCATTAGCTGCTGGCAGGATCTTCTAGTCCTGCGGCTGTCAATGGAGTTTCCGGTTGTTTGCGCCCCCTCCTGTTGGGAAACCTGCAATCGGGGCTTGCCTTGGGCGGGACTGGTAGATCCTACTGGCGGGTACGGAACATTCTGGCCACAGCAATGAAAACCTTCGTCTACTCTGTTTGAGGCTAATGGGGTTTTGCTGAGCAATGTTTAAAACCTAAGAAATCATTTTGAAAATTTCATTCATAGTATCTGTGCATCGTTTGTTGCCCATCCCTAATTGCCCTGTGAGTCTTCAACATTGACTCCATACCACATGTCGTTTCATGGCATCAGATTAAACATGAGCAAGGACGCCTATGGCTGATTACCACCTTGCCTAGCTGATGAATCAGTATTCCTCAGTTTGGATAAAACATTGAGAGGAGCAAGAGTACTCGGGTGGGGGTCTTCAATGTCCATCACAAAAAGAAGCTCAGTAGCACTAGCTGAAGGACACATCTGTCAGATTGGGCCTCATGGCACAGATGCACCTCTCCACAACACTATTGCAGGCAATGACCTCTGCGCAGCCCCTGTGTGTTGATCTGTCTTCACACTGAGATACCATCCATCGCATTGTTTGGCAGTACCATTCAGAACAGCGCTGTGGGTGTTCCTACAGCAGATGGCCTGCAGTGGTAAGAAGGTAGCTCGCCTTCGGAAGGGCAATTAGGGATGGGCAAAAAGAATTTTTAAAAAGGGGTTCCTGAACTACTGTTCGCTATCTGGTGTAGGTAACCCATAGTGCTGGGAGGGAATTCTAGGATTTTGACGCAGTGACGGTAAAGGAATGGCGATTTGTTCCAAGTCACAGAATTGGTATGGTGCAGAAAGAGAAGCTCTCCAGATGGAAAACAAGTCCAGGGAGAGAAGGAAATTAAAAAGATCTAGCATGAGAGACAAAAGGCATATAACAAAAGGATGAAAAAAAGGAATGAAAGACGGAAAGGGTGAATAAATGACAATGAAGGAAATATGGTATGAATGATAGAGGGAATGAGAAAGAAGCAATAAAACATGAGACCAAGGGGATGAGACAAGGAAGAATGATTTAGTGCCATTCCCCTGACTTTTCCCTGTACCGTTGTCTTTTCCTTGTACCCCTGCACATTGTTTCTATTTATGTGAGATGCATTGCTCCAGGATGGTGTGTGTGTCTTGGAGGGGAATTGCAGATAGTGGTGTTCCCGTACATCTGTTCCCCTTGTTCTTCAAGCTGTTAGAGTCCACGGCTGGAAGGTGTTGTCAAAGGAGGCTTGGTCAGTTGCTGTAGTGCATTTGGAAATGGTATACTGCTGGTGGTGGTGGTGGGGGCGACTGCTTAAGGTAGTGGATTGCATGTCGATCAAGCAGGCTGTTTTATCCTGGATGATGCCAAGTTTACATTCTTCCTTGTCTCCTTTCCTTGGTCTCTTGTCACTTTCATTGGCTCTCACTTTTTATTGGTTCTTTCTCATTCCCTCTCTCATTCATACCATCTTTCCTTCATTGTTATATATTCACCCTTTCTCTCTCTAATTCTTATTTATTATCCTTTCATTACCTGCCCTGTGTCTGTCACGCTCAGTCTTTTTAATTCTCTTCTCTCCCTGCACTTCAAAGTTCTAATTCCCTTCTCTCTCTCTCTCTCCTTCATTCCCGATCTCTTTCTCTCACTCCTGCTTCTAGCTTTCCCCTCTTGCATTCCCTTTTTCTTGTTAGTTAAGAACAAAATTAAATCTATGGCACTAAACGACATAGGGTTGGATGATGTGGAGTCTGTGTGGGTAGAATTGAGAAACCACAAAGGCAAAAAAACCATAATGGGAGTTATGTACAGACCTCCTAACAATGGTCAGGACCAGGGGCGCAACATGTACCGGGAAATAGAAAAGGCATGTCAGAAAGGCAAGGTCACGGTGATCATGGGGGGCTTCAATATGCAGGTGGATTGGGTAAATAACGTAGCCAGTGGATCCAATGAAAAGGAATTCATGGAATGCTTACAAGATGGCTTTTTGGAACAGCTTGTCATGGAGCCCACAAGGGAGCAGGCTATTCTGGACCTAGTGCTATGTAATGAACCAGACTTTATAAAAGATCTTAAAGTAAGGGAACACTTAGGAAGCAGTGATCATAATATGGTTGAGTTCAGTCTGCAGTTTGAAAGAGAGAAGGCAAAATCGGATGTAATGGTGTTACAGTTAAATAAAGGTAATTACGAGGGCATGAGAGAGGAACTGGCAAAAATCGACTGGAAGCGATTTCCTCGTCTCCCATCACTAGCCTTCCGGAATCAGTTTGAATTGGCCTAATGTCTACTTTGGCCTGTCGTTTGTTTCTTATGTATTCAAAGAAATGACCCTAGTGGGGAAGACAGCAGAGCAAAAATGGCAGGAGTTTGTATGCATAATTGAGGACACTGTACAGAGGTTCATCCCCAAGAAAAGAAAGATTATCCGGGGAGGGATTAGACAGCCATGGCTGACAAAGGAGGTCAGGAAATGTATCAAAGAAAAAGAGAGATCCTATAAAGTGGCCAAAAGCACTGGGAAATCAGAAGATTGGGAAGGCTACAAAAACAAACAGAGGTTAACAAAGAGACAAATAAGGAAGGAGAGGATCAAATATGAAGGCAGGCTAGCCAGTAATATAAGAAATGATAGTAAAAGTTTCTTTGAATACATAAGAAACAAACGACAGGCCAAAGTAGACATTAGGCCAATTCAAACTGATTCCGGAAGGCTAGTGATGGGAGACGAGGAAATGGCTGGAGAACTTAATAAGTACTTTACGTCTGTCTTCACAGTGGAAGACATGAGTAATATCCCAAAAATTATAGAGGGTCAGGGGGCTGAGTTGAGTATGGTTGCCATTACAAAAGAGATGGTGCTAAAAAAGCTAAAAGGTCTTAAAATTGACAAATCTCCTGGCCCCGATGGGCTACACCCTAGAGTTCTGAGGGAGGTGGCTGAAGAAATAGCGGAAGCGTTGGTTGAGATCTTTCAAAAATCACTGGAGTCAGGGAAAGTCCCGAACGATTGGAAGATCGCTGTTGTAACCCCCTTATTCAAGAAAGGATCAAGACAAAAGATGGAAAATTATAGGCCAATTAGCCTAACCTCGGTTGTTGGTAAAATTCTAGAATCGATCGTTAAGGATGAGATTTCTAAATTCTTGGAAGAGCAGGGTCGGATTAGAACAAGTCAACATGGATTTAGTAAGGGGAGGTCGTGCCTGACGAACCTGTTAGAATTCTTTGAGGAGGTGACAAGTAGGTTAGACCAGGGAAACCCAGTGGATGTGGTCTATCTGGATTTCCAAAAGGCCTTTGATAAGGTGCCACACAGGAGGCTGCTGAGTAAGGTGAGGGCCCATGGTGTTCGAGGTGAGCTACTGGCATGGGTTGAGGATTGGCTGTCTGACAGAAGGCAGAGAGTTGGGATAAAAGGTTATTTTTCGGAATGGCAGCCGGTGACCAGCGGTGTCCCACAGGGTTCAGTGTTGGGGCCGCAGCTGTTCACCATATATATTAATGATCTGGATGAAAGGACTGGGGGCATTCTAGCGAAGTTTGCCGATGATACAAAGTTAGGTGGTCAGGCAGGTAGTGCTGAGGAAGTGGGGAGGCTGCAGAAGGATCTAGACAGTTTGGGAGAGTGGTGCAGTAAATGGCTGATGCAATTCAACGTGAGAAAATGTGAGGTCTTGCACTTTGGAAAAAAGAATCCAAGCATAGACTACTTTCTAAATGGTGAGAAAATTCATAATGCCAAAGTACAAAGGGATCTGGGAGTGCTAGTCGAGGATTCCCTAAAGGTAAACATGCAGGTTGAATCTGTGATTAAGAAAGCAAATGCAATGTTGTCATTTATCTCAAGAGGGTTGGAATATAAAAGCAGCGATGTGCTACTGAGCCTTTATAAGGCTCTGGTTAGGCCCCATTTGGAGTACTGTGTCCAGTTTTGGGCCCCACATCTCAGGAAGGACATACTGGCACTGGAGCGTGTCCAGCAGAGATTCACACGGATGATCCCTGGAATGGCGGGTCTAACATATGATGAACGGCTGAGGATCCTGGGATTGTATTCATTGGAGTTTAGAAGGTTAAGGGGAGATCTAATAGAAACTTACAAGATAATACATGGCTTAGAAAGGGTGGACGCAAAGAAACTGTTTCCGTTAGGCGAGGAGACGAGGACCCGTGGGCACAGCCTTAGAATTAGAGGGGGTAAATTCAGAACAGAAATGCGGAGACATTTCTTCAGCCAGAGAGTGGTGGGCCTGTGGAATTCATTGCCGCGGAGTGCAGTGGAGGCCGGGACGCTAAATGGCTTCAAGGCAGAGATAGATAAATTCTTGATGTCGCGAGGAATTAAGGGCTACGGAGAGAATGCAGGTAGGTGGAGTTGAAATGCCCATCAGCCATGATTGAATGGCGGAGTGGACTCGATGGGCCGAATGGCCTTACTTCCACTCCTATGTCTTATGGTCTTATGTCACTC
Organism: Scyliorhinus canicula; assembly: GCF_902713615.1. NCBI lineage: Eukaryota > Metazoa > Chordata > Chondrichthyes > Carcharhiniformes > Scyliorhinidae > Scyliorhinus > Scyliorhinus canicula. Next base: position 51,293,864 of record NC_052159.1, on the reverse strand, counting down.
ATTCCTTCATTCATCTGAAGTAAATGGAAGGTGGTCTGCCTCATAGCAAAGGTACCCATAAGAAACAGGAGTTGAAACTTGTAGACTGATCAATAGATCTGGTTGCCCCTGAAAAACCAACTGGAAGTGAACTTGCTTGCTTTCACAAGGCTGTCATCCAGCAGACTAGGGTTGGAGGCCTTCTGACTGGTGTTCATAATAGTAGCCAGATGGATCTGTAGCTGCTGGCTATTGCTGTTGCTGCAGGCCTCTTCAACCTGAAGCAGTGGATGGATTAGTACCTCTACCTCAGCACAGTTGCATATACCCTCTCCTACTTTCTGTTACTCTTCTTAATTCTAGACTACAAGGCCAGATATTCCTAATGGAGTGGGAAACGGGAACCAGAACTGTTTCCAGGTGCTGAATTCCATGGAGAGAAACCCTTTGTCATTTTCTTTATTGCCAATGGGACAGCTTTTCTGCCCAATTATGTGTGGCATGTGGGCTCTCGAATCTGGAAGACCAATCAGAGGCCTTGCAGCTACAGAGAGCGTCAGGTTGAATTGGAGGCTAAGTGAGACTATTTGGCTACTTGCTGCATGGAGGCCTGGGGCTGGAGGCAGTGCTTTTAGGACTCGTCCGCCTGTTTCCAACCCTCCAACTTTAGCAGAGTCCAAATACTTTGCTCACACATAGGACAAATGTTAAAGCAAAATACTTTGTCATGATTTAAAAGCAGATTGTTAACCCATCCCTTCTCAAATCCATTAAATTAACTGATTACTGTCAGGATTTTAATGAGTTGTTAAAAGTTGATCACAGTGCTCCTGGCTAGAGATTTGGATTTGTTTATTGTCACGTATACCAAGGTACAGTGAAAAGTATTTTTCTGCGAGCAGCTCAACAGATCATTAAGTACATGAAAAGAAAAGGAAATAAAAGAAAATACATAATAGGGCAACACAAGGTACACAATGTAACTACATAAGCACTGGCGTCGGATGAAGCATACAGGGTGTAGTGTTAATGAGGTCAGTCCATAAGAGGGTCGTTTAGGAGTCCGGTAACAGCGGGGAAGAAGCTGTTTTTGAGTCTGTTCGTGCGTGTTCTCAGACTTTTGTATCTCCTGCCCGATGGAAGAAGCTGGAAGAGTGAGTAAGCCAGGTGGGAGGGGTCTTTGATTATGCTGCCCACTTTCCGCAGGCAGGAGGAGGTGTAGATGGAGTCAATGGATGGGAGGCAGGTTCGTGTGATGGACTGGCGGTGTTCACAATTCTCTGAAGTTTCTTGCGGTCCTGGGCCGAGCAGTTGCCATACCAGGCTGTGATGCAGCCAGATAGGATGGTCTGAGAAGACCATTTATTGAAGATTTATGGTCATAACAGCAAATCAACGACCTCTATTGAAAAGTGTGTATGTTACCATCACGTTCAGCTGTAATGTTCCAGTGGTGACATTGAAACTAAATGTTGGGAGTCAAGTTGAACAATGACAACTGCTGGTCTGCAGGATCGCATGGCCCAGCTTACATACATTTCCAGTAAGAAGTCTTACAACACCAGGTTAAAGTCCAACATGTTTGTTTCAAACACTAGCTTTCGGAGCACTGCTCCTTCCTCAGGTGAATGAGGCATTGAAAAGAAGAAAAAGAATTCTGAACATGATCAGATGGGTTATCATCCTAGAAATACCAACATTTCCAGAGTGGAATTACTCATCTTCAACCTCAATAAAAGTAAACAGCACAGTAAAAATTCACAGTATCAGCTGTGTAATAGGTATCGACCTCAGCCACAGTCTACTCACACATAAGTTATTAATAGTGAATTTGCTTTGTGCCCCAAAAGGCTGAGTTCAACTTTACTCTGCAATGAATTGCAATTATCTTAACCCAACCGTAAAAGAACCCTATCCCATTCCCTAACTCACACATACAAAACACCTTTTTTTCCCCTCACAGAGATGTATTAAACAGAAACCAAAGTATTTACGTTTAGAATGAAGACGTACCTGAGTCTGATAAACAACCTGTGTGCATTCACACTGTACATATAATAGTTGTTGTAAAATCCTAACTCTCCTAAAGAAAATAAATGTTAATTCTCAACACCAGGACTTAGACCTAAAAATTTACAAAGAACTCACTGGGGCCACTTCAATGATAATGGAATTCATGAATATTCCAGCATACTTTACTGAACTGGAGTGCGTTCAATTCACCAGAGGCTGATTTACACAAAGTAAACATGAAATGATTTGTTTGGAGGTGTTGCAGTGTCCTTTTGAACTGAACTTCTTAGTTTTCATCAGTTATCTATCAATTGGTCTTGCGCCAAAAACTGCCGTCTTCATGTGAAAATCTCATCACTGCAGATGGTGAAACTTTAATTCAATAAAAATCTGAAATTAAGTCTAATCATACTAAGGAGTCTTACAACACCAGGTTAAAGTCCAACAGGTTTGTTTCAAACACGAGCTTTCGGAGCACTGCTCCTTCCTCAGGTGAATGGAGAGGTCTCCATTCCTGAGCAACCTGAGGAAGGAGCAGTGCTCCGAAAGCTCATGTTTGAAACAAACCTGTTGGACTTTAACCTGGTGTTGTAAGACTTCTTACTGTGCTCACCCCAGTCCAACGTCGGCATCTCCACATCAAGTCTAATCATGACCGTGAAACCATTGTCGATTGTCATAAAAATCCACCTGGTTCACTAATATCCTTTAGGGAAGGAAATCTTCTGTCCTTACGTGGTCTGTCTTTTTGGTCATATAAGTTGCAGTAGTTCCCCCAGAGGCTCTCCCGGTTGAGTTAAACTTGAATCGCTGCAATGGCTTTGGGTGGTAATGTTTTTTCACCAATTCGACTATCTCTGTGAATGACTTGGAGTTGGGTGCACTTGGGGATGTGAGGCTGTGTATCAATTTGTAGGCCTGGGTCCCACACTTGCTCAAAAGAATGGTCATTCTCGTCCCCTCCTCCTATGTTTTGTTGGTCTGAAAAAAAGTAGCCCAAACTTTCAATGTATTGTGTCCAATCCTCCACAGAGGCATCAAAAGGATCCATCTGTCTGAATAAAGGCATACCTGAAAGCAGTCTTAGATTTCTCAACTCGAACTGAACATCAACCCGACTGAATGCTCACGTTCGTGAGTGATGCGACCATCAATTCACTCAAGACACGAGTAAAAGTAAACTGTGGCTTTAATTGACTTATAACTGAGCCTGCCTGCGACCAGATGAACTGAGGGCAGGCTCGACGCAGCCAGGTAGGCCTTGAAGCACCAAAGCCAATGCAGAAATATTTCCTTCGCTTCTGCGGCCTGTGGATCGAGTTCCAGTCTATCAGGTTTGAGGGCTGATTCCATGGTAGTTTTTTAAAGTCGATTAAATTGATACGACCATCTATTCACTCAAGACACGAGTAGAAGTAAACTGTTGCTTTAATCGACTTACAACTGAGCCTGCCTGCGACCAGATGAACTGAGGGCAGGCTCGCAAGACCGCAGCACTTTGGGCGAAATTCTCCGCCCCCCACGACGGGTGGGAGAATAGCGGGAGGGCCTTCCCGACATTTTTGCCGCCCTCCCGCTATTCTCCCCCCCCCCCCCCCCCCGCCGAAGTCCCGACCCGAATCGCTGCCGCCGTTTTTTTACGGCCGGCAGCGATTCACAGCTGTTAGATGGGCCGAAGTCCCAGCCCTTTCCGCCGTTTTTACGAACGGCAAACACACCTGGTCTGGCCGTTCGTAAAAACGGCGTCACAAACTCGCTATTAATAACCATGGCACCGATTGGCACGGCCGTACCACGGCCGTGCCAAGGGTGCCATGGGCCCGCGATCGGTGGGCACCGATCGCGGGCAGCGGGCCCGATGCCCGCGCACTACTTGTCCTTCCGCCGCCCCGCAGTATCCATTCGCGGGGCGGCTGAGGGGCAACCCGGCCCGCGCATGCACGGGTTTCGCGCAAAAACGCGATGACGTCACCCGCTCATGCGCGGGTTGGAGTCTTCCAAACTGCGCATGCGCGGCTGACGTCATATGACGCGTCAGCCGGCGCTAACTCCGGTAAGCGGGCTTAACGATTTTCGTTAAGCCCGTCTTGCCGGAGCCTACGGCGTCGGGCTGCTAGCCCCGACCGGGGACCAGAATCGGTCCCCCGTCGGGAAGGGGCGCGCTGCCGTAAAACCCGCCCGGGTTTTACGGCAGCTTTACGATTTCTCCCGTTTTGGGAGAATCGCGCCCTTTATACTTCCGGTTGTGGGAGCAGCCATGGGCGGAGCCATGGGCAGAGCCAAGGGTGGAGCCCTGTACATGCTCCTCATCTCCCCCTGTGGGCAGAGCTGCGCAACGGCTCACAGATGGAGCCCACAGGGACACAGTGATACACAGTGTGAATTTATATTATACATTCACCACAGTGAGACCGTTTAAAAAAATTCTTTGTCACCAGTGTAATATTTCCGTTCATCAGCTAGGTAAATAACAACTACAACATTTCTTTACATCTAACTACAATGCAGAGGCTTGCAGACATGTGGCTGCAAGTCAGTTTCTAGGACTGAACAGATACAGAAACCCATGCTTGCTAGGGTGATTCCCACCCATAGAATCCCAACAGTGCAGAAGGAGGCCATTCGGCCCATCAGGTCTGCACCGACCCCCTGAAAGGGCACCCTACCCACTCACCCAACCTATTGCTGTAACCCTTCGTAACTTACACATCTTGGGCACCCAGGTCGCTGGTTGGTTACCTGGGCCACATGACCCTCTTGGCAGATCACCCCATAAAGGGGACAAACACCACACCACTTAATCCACTGATGTTTCAACCATTCCAGCCCAGCAGCGTATATCTGTACCCAACACCCTCAACACCTTCCAGCGACATTTCCATGCTGTCCTTCCCAGTTTAGGAAACTACATAATTATATTGAACTTTATTTAAACCTCAGTAATATTTAACTGCTAGATGTCCAACAGATTTTGTGCCTGTATAAAACCCTTTTGGAAAATTAGATGAGATGCTGGATAGGCACAAATCTTGAATAATGCATTGCTGTGCATTTTTTGATCAGTTGCACCCTCGTTACACTCAATAACTGATCAGAGAATTTACTCTCATATTTAATTTCTTCTAAACAATTTATTAAACACTTCCAAGAGCGCATATTGTTAATCTTGTCCTGAATGTCAATCAATATTGCTGATATGGATGTTGTGCATTTTCTTTCCCTGCCTTAGCCACATGGACAATAACGAGGTCAAGGTCACCCATTAAAACAGAAATATTAACCAGGGTTGTCATCCTGGTTCTTATGAAGGGTTGTTGGACATGTGTGCGCATGTGTACAACCTGCAGAGGCTTACCCATTCATACATAAGAATGGCCCTGGGAGCAGTTGGCCTCCGCCCATGCAATTAGCATGTTCAGAGCCTTTTTTTTAAATTTAAAGTGCCCAATTATTTTTTTTCCAATTAAGGGAAAATTTGTCAAGGCCAATCCACCTACCCTGCACATCTTTTGGGTGTGGGGCTTCAATCCACACAGACACGGGGAGAATATTCAGAACCTTTAGGGGAATGATATAGAAAGAAAATTATAGTCGACATAAAGAAATGTTTGTTCAATGTTTTTTTAAAAATATTTTGTTGAGGCATTTATATTTTCACACTACAAACATAATCACAAATCCAAACAAACCAACAGGGCTGCATTTAAGAAACTCAACAAAGGGCAGCACGGAGGCGTAGTGGATTAGCCCTGCCACCTCACGGCACCTGTCCGTGTGGAGTTTGCACAGTCTCCCCGTGTTTGCGCGCGTTTTACCCCCACAACCCAAAGATGTGCAGGGTAGGTGGATTGGCCAATCTAAATTGCCCCTTAAGGTTTCCTCCCACAGTCAAAAGATGTGCAGGTTAGGTGGATTGGAGATGATAAATTGCCCTTAGTGTCCAAAATTGCCCTTAGTGTTGGGTGGGGTTACTGGGTTATGGGGATAGGGTGGAGGTATTGACCTTGGGTAGGTGCTCTTTCCAGGAGCCAGTGCAGACTCGATGGGCCGAATGGCCTCCTTCTGCACTGTAAACTCTATGTAATCTATGTAATTGGAAAAATGAATTGGGTACTCTAAATTTATTTTTTAAAAAATAAACTTAACAAAATACCCCACCATCCCACTCCCCACTTCCCAACTCCCCTGCCTCCCCATTTTAACCCCCTCCCCGCCCCCAACTGCTGACATCTTAACTTTTCTTGAAGAAGTTGATAAACGGCTGCCATCTCCGGGCGAACCCATCCAAAGAACCCCTCAAGGCAAACTTTATTTTTTCTAACCTGAGAATCTCTGCCAGGTCACTCGCCCACACCCCTGATTTTGGGGGCCCAGAGTCCCTCCATTCCAACAATATCCATCTCTGGGCTACCAGGGAGGCACAGGTCAAGACATCTTGCCCCTGGACTCTTGGTCCTTCTGACACTCCGAAGAACACCACTTCTGGACTTGGGACCACCTTCACCTTCAGGATCTCCGTCATAACGTTGTCAAACCTCTGCCAAAATTCCCCAAGCTTCGGACAGGCCCAAAACATGTGGACGTGATTCGCGGGTTCACCCGCACAACGCCCACACCTATCCTCCACCCCTTCAAAAAACCTGCTCATCCTGTTCATCCTGGCACAGTCAGATGTGCCCTGTGGACCACTTCAAACTGGATAAGGCAAATCCTAGCGCACAACGAGGATGCATTCACCCTCCCCAGAGCCTCCTCCCAAAACCCAGTCTCCAACTCATTACCCTACCCTTCCTTCCACTTGTGCTTCACTACCGGTATTGGGGCTCCCTCCCAATCCATCAGCTCCGTGTAAATTTCCAAAGCTTTTCCCTCGCCTACCCCTGTCCTTGACACCATCTTGTCCTGCAGCCCCTGGAGCGACAGGTGAGGAAAGATGGTATTGCCTCCTAACAAAGTACCTCATCTGTAAATACTGGAACCCATTCCCTTTTTTTTTTAACATAATTTTTATTGGAATTTTTTACAGAAAATATAAAATATAACAACAAACAATGAAATGCAACAAAATAACCCATAACAACTGTAACACCCCCCAGACCGTATCCACGCATGTATCAAATCCCCCCCACCCCCCCAACCCGAAAACTTAAAAATAAATTAAAATTAAATAAACAAACCTAGTCATCGTTTCCACCCCCCCCCCCCCTCCCCCCGGGTTGCTGCTGCTACTGTCCCAGTACCCTATCGTTGAGCCAGAAAGTCGAGGAAAGGTTGCCACTGCCTAAAGAACCCTTGTACAGATCCTCTCAGGGCGAATTTGACCTTCTCTAGCTTAATAAAACCCACCATGTCATTGATCCAGGTCTCCACGCTTGGGGGCCTCGCATCCTTCCATTGTAGCAAAATCCTTCGCCGGGCTACTAGGGACGCAAAGGCCAGCACACCGGCCTCTTTCGCCACCTGCACTCCCGGCTCTACCCCAACCCCAAAGATCGCGAGTCCCCATCCTGGCTTGACCCTGGATCCCACCACCCTTGACACCGTCCTCGCCACCCCCTTCCAGAACTCCTCCAGTGCCGGGCATGCCCAGAACATATGGACATGGTTCGCTGGACTCCCCGAGCACCTGACACACCTGTCTTCACCCCCAAAGAACCTACTCATGCTCGTCCCAGTCATGTGGGCCCGGTGCAGCACCTTGAATTGGATGAGGCTAAGCCGCGCACACGAGGAGGAAGAATTAACCCTCTCCAGGGCATCAGCCCATGTCCCGTCTTTGAGCTGTTCCCCCAGTTCCCCCTCCCACTTAGTTTTCAGCTCCTCTACTGACGCCTCCTCCACCTCCTGCATAAATTTGTAGATATCAGACATCTTCCCCTCTCCGACCCAGACCCCCGAAAGCACCCTGTCACTCACCCCCCTCGCGGGAAGCGAAGGGAATCCCTTCACCTGTCGTCTAGCAAATGCCTTTACCTGCAGATACCTGAACATGTTTCCCGGGGGGAGCCCAAATTTCTCCTCCAACTCCCCCAGGCTTGCAAACCTCCCATCGATAAACAGGTCCCTCAGCTGTCTGATGCCCGCTCTGTGCCAACCCTGAAATCCCCCATCAATGTTCCCCGGGACGAACCTATGGTTCCCCCCTAACGGAGCCTCCATCGAGCCCCCCACTTCTCCCCTATGTCGCCTCCACTGCCCCCAAATCGTGAGGGTAGCCGCCACCACCGAACTCGTGGTATACCTCGTAGGAGGGAGCGGCCACGGCGCCGTTACCAGGGCCCCCAGGCTTGTATCCCCACAGGACGCTCTCTCCATCTGTTTCCATGCTGCCCCCTCCCCCTCCATCACCCACTTGCGCACCATCGACACATTGGCCGCCCAGTAGTACCCCGAGAGATTGGATAACGCCAGCCCCCCCCATCTCTACCCCGCTCCAAGAAGACCCTCTTCACCCTCGGGGTCCCATGCGCCCAAACAAAGCTCATGATGCTGCTGGTCACCCTTCTAAAAAAGGCCCTAGGGATAAAGATGGGCAAACACTGGAAGAGGAACAAGAACCTCGGGAGAACCGTCATTTTGACGGACTGCACTCTACCCGCCAACGATAGCGGCACCATGTCCCACCTTTTTAATTCCTTCTCCATCTGCTCCACCATCCTGGTAAAATTAAGCTTATGGAGAGTCCCCCAACTCCTGGCCACCTGCACCCCCAGGTATCTGAAACTCTTCACTGCCCTCTTAAACGGGAGCCTCGCAATTCCCTCCTCCTGATCTCCCGGGTGTACTACAAATACCTCGCTCTTGCCTAAATTTAACTTATAGCCCGAGAAGCCCCCAAATTCCGCTAACAGCTCCATCACCCCCGGCATTCCCCCTTCTGGATCCGCCACATACAACAGCAGGTCGTCCGCATACAGCGATACACGATGTTCCTCCCCACCCCGCACCAGACCCCTCCATCTCCCTGACTCCCTCAATGCCATAGCCAGAGGTTCAATTGCCAGTGCAAAGAGCAAGGGGGACAGGGGGCACCCCTGCCTGGTCCCATGGTAGAGCCTAAAGTACTCCGATCTCCTTCCATTTGTAACTACACTCGCCATCGGAGCCGCGTATAGCAGCCTCACCCATTTGATGAATCCCTCCCCAAATCCAAACCGCTCCAGCACCTCCCACAGGTACCCCCACTCAACTCTATCAAACGCTTTCTCTGCGTTCAGCGCCACCACTATCTCCGCCTCCCCCTCCACTGCCGGCATCATGATAACATTTAGCAGTCTCCACACATTCGTGTTGAGCTGCCGTCCCTTGACAAATCCTGTCTGATCTTCGTGTACACCCCTGGCACACAGTCCTCTATCCTGGTGGCCAGGATCTTCACCAGCAACTTGGCGTCAACATTGAGGAGCGAGATAGGCCTGTATGATCCACACTGCAAGGGGTCCTTATCCCGCTTTAGGATCAGAGAGATCAGTGCCCGCGACATCGTCGGGGGCAAAGCCCCCCCCTCCCATGCCTCATTGAAGGCTCGCACCAACAGGGGGCCCACCAGATCAGCATACTTTTTATAAAATTCCACCGGGAACCCGTCCGGCCCCGGGGCCTTACATGACTGCATTTGTCCAATCCCCCTGACTAGCTCCTCCAACTCTATCGGCGCCCCCAGCCCCTCTACCAGCTCCTTTTGAACCCTTGGGAAATATAGCTTGTTCATGAAGCTCTCCATCCCCCCTCTCCCCATCGGAGGTTCCGACCGGTACAGTTTCTCGTAGAAGTCCCTAAAGACCCCATTTACTTCTGTCCCCTTCTGCACTACATTCCCACCCCCATCCGTCACTCCACCAATTTCCCTAGCCGCATCTCGCCTACGGAGCTGATGCGCCAACATCCTGCTCGCCTTCTCCCCATACTCATATACCGCGCCCTGCGCCCTCCTCCACTGTGTCTCCGCCTTTCTGGTGGTCAACAAGTCAAATTTGGCCTGCAAACTGTGCCATTCCCCCAGCAACCCCTCCTCCGGTGCCTCCGCGTATCTCCTGTCCACATCCATGAGCTCCCCCACCAGTCTCTCCCTCTCCTTACTCTCCCTCCTTTCCCTATGGGCCCGGTTGGAGATCAGCTCCCCCCAGATCACTGCTTTCAGAGCCTCCCAGACCATCCCCACCCGGACCTCCCCCGTGTCATTGGTATCAAGATACCCCTCAATACTTCTCCGGACCCTCCTACACACCTCCTCATCAGCCAGCATCCCCACATCCAGGCGCCAGAGCGGGCGCTGGTCCCGCGCCTCCCCCATCTCCAGATCAACCCAGTGCGGAGCATGGTCTGAAATCGCTATGGCCGAATACTCGGCATCCTGCACCCTCGGGATCAATCCCCTGCTCAGGACGAAAAAATCTATTCGGCAATAAACCCTATGGACATGGGAGAAAAAGGAATACTCCTGCGCTCTCGGTCTCCCAAACCTCCAGGGATCCACCCCTCCCATCTGGTCCATGAATCCCCTCAGTACTTTGGCTGCCGCTGGTCTCCTACCCATCCTTGAACTGGACCAGTCCAGTGGGGGATCCAGCACAGTGTTAAAGTCTCCCCCCATGATCAGGCCCCCTGCCTCCAGGTCCGGAATGCGGCCCAACAAGCGCCTCATGAAGCCAGCATCATCCCAATTCGGGGCATATACATTAACCAGCACCACCTTCTCTCCATGCAGCCTACCCTTCACCATAATATATCTGCCCTCCTTGTCCGACACCACCTCAGCCGCCTCGAACGCCACCCTCTTCCCCACCAGAATCGCCACATCCCGGTTCTTCGCGTCCAATCCTGAGTGATAAACCTGCCCCACCCACCCCTTCCTAAGACGAACCTGGTCCGCCTCCTTCAAGTGGGTCTCCTGGAGCATAGCCACGTCCGCCTTCAACCCCTTCAGATGAGAAAATACCCTGGTTCTCTTAACCGGCCCATTCAGCCCCCTCACGTTCCAGGTAATCAGCCAGATCAGAGGGCAACCCGCCCCCCTCCCCCGCCGGCTAGCCATAGCTTATCGACTGCTCGCCCCAGGCCAGCTCGCCCCGCCCGACCCGTTCCCCATGGCGATAACGCCTCTCCTCTACCCCCCCCCGGTCCACACCAGCTCCTTCCTGGCCATTCCAGCAGCAACCCGGTATCCCCCCACCCCCCAGGCTAGGACCCCTCCTAGCCGCGACGCACCCTCCATGGTACTTCCGTGAGTCAGCTGACTTCTGCTGACCCCGGCAGCTCCCGCCAAAACCCATCCCCTCCCGGCATGGGGTCATCCCCCTCTTGCCACACCTCCTTGGCACCGCTTCAGCGCGGGAAAGAAAACCAGTAGAGGCCACGCCCCCACCGCCAGCTCCGCCCCCCCTGCCCCGCAGCGCGGGAAACCAGAGGAAAGCCCGCGCTTTCACACTGCCACACCCCACCCTTCTGACGCAGCTCCCCAAAATCCAGTTTCACCCCAACCCCCAGCCCCGTACAGAAGAGAACATATAAAATACAAACCCCCAACATTCCCCACATACCCCACACCCATACCCAACAGACAGACCCACCCGGAAACAGAGCAAAAAGAAAACCAGCATAAAAAACACACATGTCAAAGTTGAAGAGCAGCAACAGCGAAAACAGCAACGGCCATAGTGTGTCCCCAGGCCCTAGTTCAAGTCCAGCTTTTCCACCTGTACAAAGGCCCACGCCTCCTCCGGGTACTCGAAGTAGTGGTGCCGGTCCTTGTATGTCACCCACAGGCTGCAGCATTCCAAATTTGACCTGCTTGGCATGCAGCACCGCCTTCGTCCGGTTGAACCCGGCCCGCCGCTTTGCCACCTCCGCACTCCAGTCCTGGTAGATTCTCACTACCGAATTCTCCCACCTGCTGCTCCTCTCTTTCTTGGCCCAGCGCAGCACACACTCCCGGTCGCTGAATCGATGGAACCGCACCAGCACCGCCCGCGGGGGTTCATTTGCCTTAGGCCTCCTGGCCAGCACTCTGTGAGCTCCCTCAAGCTCCAGGGGCAAATGGAAGGACCCCGCCCCCATCAACGAGCTCAACATCGTGGTCACATACGCTGGGAGATCCGACCCCTCCAGCCCCTCCGCCAGGCCCAGGATCCTCAAATTCTTTCGCCTCGTGCGAACGTCCAGCTCCTCCAAGCGGTCTTGCCACTTTTTGTGAAGTGCCTCGTGCAACTCCACTTTCCCCATGAGGACCACGGCCTCCCCCTCCCGCTCAGCGGCCTGCTGCTGCATCTCCCGAATGGACACCTCCTGGGCCGCCTGGGTCCCAAGCAGCTTGTTGGTAGTCGCATTCAGGGAGTCCAGCAGCTCAGCCTTCAGCTCTGCAAAACAGCGCAGAAGAGAGGCCTGCTGCTCCTGCGCCCACTTCCACCAGTCCTCGGGTGCTCCGCCGGCCGCCATTTTGTCCTCCTTCCCCCGCTTTTCTTGGGGAGCTGCTGCAGCTTTTTCCTTTGCCCCACTCCGGGTGAGCACCATAAATTATGGGGAATGCTCCTTTAGACACCTTCCCCTACCGGGATTCGTCGAAACAGCGCCATTTGGGGCCCTCAAATCGGCCCACAAGTCCTTAAGTAGCGGGAGCTGCCGAACGTGCGGCTTAGCTCCACATAGCCGCAACCGGAAGTCTCCTGGAACCCATTCCCAACAGGCAGCTCACATTCCTCCTCCAACTCCAATCTCAGAAAGCCTCCGTCAATGAACTGATCCCAAAACAGAACCATCCCCGCCCAATGCCACCCCCAAAACCCCCCCCCCCCCCCCCATCCACCCCCCCAGTGATTTCCACAAATAGGTGTCCAAAACAAGGCCCCCTCCAGTCCGAGGGGCTGCTGCCACTGTCCCCACACCCTAAGGGCCGCCATCACCACCGGGCTTGTGGGGTACCTGGCGGTCAACAATGCGCCCAAACTTGTATCTGTGCAAGAGGCTGCCCCCATGCGCTCCCACACCAGCCCCTCCCCCCATTACCCACTTCCTAACCATAGCTATATTTGCTGCCCAGTAATAGTTCATGAAGTTCGGGAGATCCAAACATCCCTCCCCCCCCACCCCACCTCCCACTCTCTCCAACAGCAGCTTCTTCACCCGCGGGGCTATACTCACCGAAACAAACCCTGAAGTCATCGCATTCACCATCCTAAAGAAAGCATTATGAATAAAAATCGCAAGCAGCAGGGTAGTGCAGTGGTTAGCACTGCTATCTCATGGCGCCGAGGTCCCAGGTTAGGTCCCAGCTCTGGGTCACTGTCCGTATTCAGTTTGCACATTCTCCCCGGGTTTCACCCCCACAACCCAAAGATGTGCTGGCTCGGTAGATTGGTCACACTAAATTGCCCCTTAATTGGAAAACATGATTTGGGCACTCTAAATTTATTTTTAAAAATTTTTAAAAATGAATAAAACTCGGGAGATTCTGGAACACAAACAAGAACCTCAGGAGGACCATCATTTTCACTGATTGCACTCGTCCCGTCAATGACAGCGGGAGGACATCCCACCTCCTAAAGTCCACCTTCATCTGTTCCATTCCCCCCACCACCCTAAATGGCAACTCCACCAGCCTCTTCTCCTGACCCCTTGCCTGGATCGGAAAGACCCCGCTCTTCCCCATATTCAATTTATACCCAAAGAACCAGCCGAATTCCTCCAAAATCCTCATAATCCCCCCAGTACCTTCCAACGGGTCCAAAATATACAGCAGCAAGTCATCCGCATACAGCGAGACCCTATGCTCCACCCACCGTACTATCCCCTGCCAATCCCTTGACGCTCTCAGCACCATTTCCATGGCTTTATAGTCAAGGCAAACAACAATGGCAAGAGGGCACGTCTTTGCCTGGTCCCCTGGTGCACCCTGAAATATTCCAAGCTCACCCAGTTTGTCCACATACTCGCTACGGGTGCCTGGTACAATAACCGGACCCAGTCCACAAACCCCTGTCCGAACCCAAACCGCCCCAGCACCTCCCACAAATAATCCAACTCCACCTAATCGAAGGCTTACTCCACATCCATGTCGACCACGCCTCCATACGTCGTCCCTCCGGGAGCATCATTATAACATTCAATAGCCTCCTGATGTTGACCGACAGATATTAACAAACCCCGTCTGGTCCTCCCCTATCACCCCCGGCATACAGTCCTCCATCCTTGAGGCCAAAATCTTGGCCAGTAACTTGGCATCCACATTTAACAAAAAACTATAGGACCCACACTGCTCCAGATCCTTGGGCAGGATTCTCCGATTCAGAGAATCGCCCGGGGCCGGCGTCAATCCCGCCCCCGCCGTGTCCCGAATTCTCTGCGCCCCGAGATTCGGCGGAGGCGGGAATCGCGCCCCGCCGGTCGGCAGGCCCCCCCGCGGTGATTCTCAGGCCTGCGATGGGCTGAAGACCCGCCGCTGACAGGCCTCTCCCGCCGGCGTGGATTAAACCACTTACCTGACCGGCAGGATTGGCGGTGCAGGCGTGCTCCAGGGTCCTGGGGGGGGGGGGGGGGGGGGGGGGGGGGGGGGGGGGGGCGATCTGACCCCAGGGGGTGCCCCCACGGTGGCCTGGCCTGCAATCGGGGCAACCGATCGGCCGGCGGGCCTGTGCCGTGGGGACACTCTTTTCTTCCGCCTTCACCATGGTCTTCACCACGGCGGAGGCGGAAGAGACCCGCTCCCCTGCGCATGCGCCGGTATGACGTCAGCAGCTGCTGACGCTCCGGCGCATGCGCGGACTTACGCCGGCTGGCGAAGTGCTTTCAGCCCCGGCTGGCATGGCGCCAAAGGCCGTTCACGCCAGCCGGCGGAGTGGGAACCACTCCGGCGCGGGCCTAGCCCCTCATATGTGAGTGCTTGGCCCCTAAATGCACCTTTTGGGTGGCCCGACGCCGGAGTGTTTCACGCCAATCCGACACACCGGGACCCCCCCCGCCCCACCAGGTAGGGAAGAATCCCGGCTCTTGTCTTTCTTTAAAATTAAGGAGATTGAGCCTGCGATAATGTTGGGGGGTGTGCTCCGGCTCCGTAGCCTCATTAAACACCCTCAACAGAAGAGGCCCCAGAACCCCCGAAAACATTTTGAAAAATTCCACTGGAAACCCGTCCGTGCCAGGGGCCTTCCCTGCCTGAACCGCCCCAAGACCCTCCACCACCTCCACTAGCCTGATGGGAGCTCCCAGCACCTCTACCAGGTCCTCCTCCACCCTTGGGAACTCCAATCCCTCCAAAAATCGCCTCATTCCCTCCACTTCAGCTGAAGGCTCTGGCTCCTACAGCCTCTTATAAAAATCCCCCTTGTTTAATATTTATTATGAAATGCAGTTCCCAGTCCCTTCCGCCTAATTAACGATATCAGTCAGGAATGGAGGCAGCAAAAACTGATTTTACATTGCAAGCCAAAACCTGTCCTGTAAAATGTAATATTCAGCAGGTGTGAGGTACAACCAATCACTTAGAAACTGTGCCAAATTTCACAGGAATGACATTAATTTCAGAGATTGATTTTGGTTCTGTGACTCTAAATAAACTGAAGAACTGATGTAGGATTCAAGGTGGTTCCTTGTTGCCAGCTTCTAGAGAGCTCCTTACCAGCCACTTGCACCCTTCGGCATCCACTGCCATCCTTTGTCCTTTCAACCCAGTCTCCTCACTTCCACAGTTTAAGTTCTTTCTGGCTCTAATAATGGATGCATACTCCTAACTACACGTTAACTGCTAGTTCCACAACCTTGTTTTCCTTAGCAAGCACTAGATCTTAAATTTGACATCAAAGTTCCTGGACAATCTTTTGTACTGGATTAACCTCATAAGCTTCAGTTAGTGTGTCTCTCACCTGATGTTCCATTGTTTAAATTTTAAAGCAATTTTTTTCGGCTTACTACCCTACTATCCTACTAAGTAAGCTTCCTCACCTACATTCACGCTCAATGCCTTAACCCTGTCATCCCACGTAGCTTTGTTACTCCATCACTTCGATTACTGATTAGGCCATCTCTGACTTCCTCGAAACAATCTCCAACCACATTCCACTTCCCAATCCCAACTCTGCTTCCTTCTATGCATTTTCCTCAGAAAAACTCCCTCCAATTCACGTACAACTGCATGTTGAAATTCCAACTGTCTAGACTTTGGTCCTCCTTTCGCCATAACATTTCTGTGGCTACTAAGCTGATCAACCGCACCCTTACCTCCATCCTGATGTTCTATTCCTCATTAAAACCATTACTCTCACCCTGATTGGACCCTCTGGTGCAGCCCTCAACTCGGTCCTTAATACAAAAGACAGAGGTTTGAATGGATGTTGCACTTTACAAAGATTGGTTTGGTTGGCAATTGACCACTGGGTCTAGTTGGGCCACATATTAGGTCCTATTATTGTCTGCCAAACTGTTCACTGTTTCAGGTTAATCCTGACATGCAAATATTACACCAGCCTTCTTTTCTCTGCTGCAGATATCTGACAATTCTCTGCTTAGAAACATAAACTCCAGCCAGAGTATCAATTCATCTCAGAACCTAGAGGTCTGCTGCAAAAGTGACTGAAATAAACCCAGAATGCAACTGTATTTTTTGTCCTTCATCTTTGTGTGCATGTTAATCAATGTGAGATGTTGCACTTTAACTTACGGGGAAAATATTTGTTCATAAATATTTGGTTGTAAATTTATCAAAAGCATGCTGCTGGAATTTCTTTAAATTGGGACAAACCACTCTGAGGCTAAGAACACATACTAACCTTGAAAATAAAAGTTATTTGATCATGGACAATAAGAAAATACATAATGGGTCACAGACGGAATTTGTCTTTGATCACTACCACAAACTCTTCCCGAACTGCCAATCAATCCCTTTCCTTGGCAAATGTGTGAGGCTGAACCACAGCATCCACCATTATATTTCACCTGAAGATGTGCTTCTGACCACAAATTTGAATCACTGCTAAGATCACCTACTTCCAGCTTCATAACATCACCTGGCTTTGTCCCGGTCTCAGCTCACCTGCTGCCGAAACCGTCATTCAGAACTTTGTTACCTTTAGACTTAACTATTCCGGACCCCCTCCCCCCTTGCATTCTACCCTGTGCAAACTTGAGGTTATCCAAAGCTCTGCTGCCTGTGTTCCGACTTGCACCAAGCACTGTTCCATCCTCACCCCTGTGCTTCCTGACCAACATTGACTCCTAGTTAAGCAAATCCTCAATCTTAAAATTTTCATTCTTGTTTTCAAATCCCTCCATTGCCTTGCCTCCAGCCTCACAACCCTCTGAGATGTCTGCACTCTTCCAATTGCATTCACCTGGGCATCTTCCATTTCAATCGCTCCATCATTAATAGTTATGCCTTCAGCGGCAAGGGACACAAACTCTGGAACTTCCCTCCCCCCCCCCCCCCCCCCACCCCCCCCCCCCCCCCCCCACCCCGAACTTCTCGGCCGGTCTCCCTTGCTTTCCACTTTCTTTAAAACCTACCTCTTTGGCAACGGTTTTGGTCGTCTACCCTAATATCTCCTAACTTGGTTTCATATTTTGTTTGCTGATTCTTCTGTTAAAAGTGCCTTGAAATGTTTAATTACATTAAAGGTGACATAAAAAAGTAAATTGCTGCAGACCGTGACAGCATTGTGGCAGGCCAATAATAGTTTTTACTTCAAACATTTTTGCTCATGGAGGTGACACAACCAGAGCCACTGATTGATGGGGGGTCTTTTTGCCTGAATTTTGAGATTGAACTGTGGAATTGTGATGTTTAATTGTGAAAACTGTAAATAATTGGCTTCTTATTGTGGTTAGCTGTCCTTCTAAGGCACTTGGTCAAATATATGAGGCAGGATTCTGCCGTAATCGCGGGCCAGGCCACCATGGGGGCAGCTCCCAGGGCCAGATCCCCCCGTGCATCCCCCCCCCCCCCCCCCCCCCCAAGAACCCTGGAGGCCGCCCGCGCCGCCAAGTCCCGCCGGTAAGGGACCTACTCCAATTTACGCAGGCGAGACTTCGGCCCATCGCGGACCAGAGAATTTGGGCAGCCCTGGGGCCCATTGAGTCGCGTCGGACCCCGCCATTCTCTGAGGCAGGCGGTGCGATTCACGCCAGGCCGATTTTTGGGGGGCCAGAGAATTTGGAGGACGGCAGGGCGGGATTCACGCCGACCCCCGGCGATTCTCCGACCCGGCGGGGGGTCAGAGAATCCCCTCATGATCTTTGAAGCCTATTCTGCACAGCAAAATTGTACAATCATACAGTAGGATAGCTGACAGGAAGGTAGTACAGGACGAGCGAGCAAATATGTAGAACTCCGAGGACTTCATAATGCTGAAGATTTGGGGGGAGACGTTGGCAACGTGGCGTCAATAATAGTTATTACCCAAACCGTCCTTGCTCAGGAAGGTTTCAAAATTCTCCCGCCTGATTTCTCTGCTCTGCCCATCAGTTAAAGCCAAGCCTTTAAATTAGGCAAGATCAGATCAAATCTGCGCATGTGCGTCTCTCTCAAATATGCACAGTGAGCAGAGTGCAGGTGCCAGTCTTTTAGCTTCTGCCTGGGGCTCACATTCTCATCGTTCCTGTTGCTGCTTATACCTGGTTGAGATTTAACATCCGAAAGAGGGAGCATCCAGACGGGCAATGGGCAGTGAAAAGGAGCTGCAGGTGATTGACTATGTGCTGGTGTGTGAGAAGAACACTGTCCAGCCTTACTCCAGACAGACACTGGACTTTCTGAGGGAGGTGAAAGGGGCTGGGCTCACACTGGATCCCGACCCTGACAGACAACAGGCGGAGACGCTGCGGAACGGCGAGATGGAGCACGATGACAACAAACCCAAGGAACAAAATCAAATCATTAAAATCTACGCTCCGTTTGAGGTACTGAGCCAAGCGGCGGAGAAAATGAGATTGAAGATGCCTTTGGATGTGCAGGTATTATGAAAACCACTGCTGAATTTAAGTTTGTAAAGATTCCGTGCTGCATCCGGGCGACCAGCCCCTTAGAACTATAGCATCTACACAGAAACACCTATATCTCAGAAAGACCCTAGTTATTGATTAGAATTTATGATCCCTTCGTTTCGTGAAAAAGGTGTGTTGTTTACACAAGTCCTTTATAACGTGCATTCTTGGACTTTACACCCGTGCCAGGAGGAAACAGTCATAATGTCATTGAGTTTTACTGCACAAAAACAGGTTCTTTGGTCCATAGTGTCAGCGCCTGCCATCAAGCACCTATCTATTCGAATCCCATTTTCCAGCACTTGGTCCGTGCACTATGGTGTTTCAAGTGGTTCTCGAAATGCTTCTTAAATGTTGGGAGTTCCTACCTCTACCACCCTGTCAGGCAGAGTTCCAAATTCCCACCACCCTCTGGGTGAATCCATGTCCCCTGGTTATTGACCCCCTCAACCAAGAGGAGAACTTTCTTCCTATCTACCCTATCTGTGTCCTTCATAATTTTGTACACCTCAACCAAGTCCTCCCTGGGCTTTCTCTGCTGGACAGAGCCCAACCAGCCTCTCTTCATGGCTGAACCGTACTAGCCCAGAAAACATCCTGGAGAATCTCCTCTGCACCCTCTCTAGTGCAAACACATTGTGGTGTCCTTGGAAGAATGTATGATATTTTAGCAACATTCAGTCATCGTGGATTTTCTTTCCAAGGAGCATCCTGTATAAAGTGCACTTTGTAAAGACTGGTAGGGTTGGTTTTATCAAAAAAATTCAAATTTCAAGTTTAAAAAAAGCTTTTTAACGTCTGCAATCCCATTGTTTATATTGCCTCTCTAAATCTTGTTCGTCAGAGGTTGTTTTGTGTTCTCCTGCACCAATTGACATAGAATAAACATTTCAACCTTTAGCTTCCTGCGAAAGAGAAATGTTAAAAATAAATAACATTTTGAAAAGCAAATCTAAAAAGTCTAAAATACAATAATACCATTTTGCAAGTGTATCAACTACAGAAGATTAATTGTATTTTAGTATCTGATAAAGTTTCACAAGTAACTTCAAGTATGAGTCTAACAGTGAGTGTTCTTGGCAAGCTATTTGATAATAGCAGGCATCACAACTGAGCTCAATCTTGTCTCTAACCAAGAACCACTTTCAGCAAGGCTTGTTGGACACCAAGGATCAGAAACACTGGTACTTTTCTTCCTCCGACTCAGTGATAACTGAGTGCAACTTTCTTCTGTGCTGGTGCAGGAATGTGCTTGACAATGCCCCATCCCTATTCCCTGGTAACCAAATCCAATGGTATTTCCACATATATAGGGAGGCAGTGGTGCAATGGTATTGACTTTGGGTTGTTAGTCAGAGACCCAGGGTAATGTACTGGCGACCAAGATTTGAATCCCACCACGGCCGATGGTGGAATTCTTGATTATCATAAAAACCCATCTGGTTCACTAATGTCCTTTAGGGAAGGAAATCTGACATCCTCACCTGGTCTGGCCTACATGTGATTTCAGATCTGTAGTGATGTGGTTAACTCTTAAATGCCCTCTGAAGTGACCTAGCAAGCCTCTCAGTTGTATATCAAACAGCTAAAACGTCTCAAAGGAATGAAATTGGTCTATGCAGTGAATGTGACAACAGAAACCCCCGTTGACCTTGCAAAGTTCTCCTTCCTGACACATGGGAGCTTCTGCAATTATTAGGAGAGCTGTCTCACAAACTAGTCAAGGAACGTCTTAACATAGTCATACCAATGAAATCATAGCTTACAGACAATGTCCCAGGCACCACCATCACCATCCCTGGATATGCACTCCTCCACAGTCAGGACTGACCCAGCAGAAATGGCGGTGGCACAGTGGTATGTGGCTAGGAGGAGTTGCTCTGGAATTCCTCAATATCAACTCTGTCCACATTAAATCAAACATGGATAAGGAAATCTCCTGTTGATTACCAAATTGCCTCAGCTGATAAATTGGTATTCCTCCATGTTGAACATCATTTGTGTTCAATGGTGGCAAAGGTGCAGAATGTACTCTCGGTGAGGGACTTTAATGCCCAGTATTACGATCTCAGATCAGACCTCTGTGGTGATATGATCTGCATACTCGTTTGCCATTGGGCCAGAACGTCGGCTTACCATTGGCCCTGGTCGGTCATGTGCCTCTCGACCGATTGGCCGAGAGGCTGAGTTAACCACGCCTCTATTAACGAGGTATAAATGCTCAGATGCCTGACGATCGTCCCTTTCCACTGTAGACGATCGCAGAGCTGTGTTCTAGTCAATTAAAGCCAGACTTTGGTAAATCACTCGCCTCGCGTACAATCAATGGTACATCAATTTAATTGACTACGACTTTGAAGATGGAGTTCCGCATCAAGCCTGAATGCCTCCGCATCAGCCCGCAAACTCCGAACTCTGCAGAACTTTTCCAACTCTGGCTGACTTGCCTCGAAGGGTTCCTAGCATCTACAACCACCCCCCCCCCCTCCCCCCCACCGGGGCACAGATGCTGCACGTCCTGCACTCCAGCGTGGGTATTGACGCTTACGTAATAATCAAAGAGGAAACGGATTATGATGACGTTATACAAAAGCTAAAAGGACAATTCATCAAACCGATCAACAGGGTATTCGCTCGACATCTGCTGGCCACCAGAAAACAGGTCCCCGGTGAGTCTCTAGACCAATACGCCCGGGCCCTCTATGCCCTGGGGAGAGGTTGCGCCTGTGTAGCGGTGTCCGCTACAGAGCACATGGAGCTACTCATCAGAGACGCTTACGTGGCTGGGATGCTGTCTCCCGTGATCCGCCAGCGGATGCTGGAAAGAGACAAACTCAGTTTAACTGAGACGCTGACTCTCTCCGCCTCCTTGGAGGTCGCAGATCTAAGCGCTCGCACCTATGACCCTGGCCAGGCCGCCTCCTGGCACGCTTCCCACCCGCCACCCGCCGCTCCCGGCCTCCCTCAGGCTTGTGCCGCGGGGCGCCCCGATAAATCCGCGGGGCCCCGCTGCTACTTTTACGGGTACGCTAAACACCCTCGCTCGCGCTGCCCAGCCCGCTCCGCCCTCTGTAAGAGCTGCGGGAAGAAGGGCCACTACTCCACGGTCTGCCAGGCCAAAACGCTGGCTGCGGCGCTTCTGGAAGCTGCACAGCACTCTCCCCCCCGCCCCCAGGCCTCTGCGAACGGCCTGTATGCCTCTCTCTCTCCCCCAGGGCCCCTCCAGCCGCTCCCGACTCGCGCCTCGCGGGCCGACAAGCGCACCTCCCCGGCCCCTCCAGGCCTCTGCCGGCCTGCCCCGCACGTTTCTCCCCGCCGCCCCTGGGCCCCGGCGCCCGACCGGCTCGCCACTCCGGGCCCTCCCAGTCCGTGCCTGCCGCAGCGCGACTCTGCTCCCCCCGCCCCCAGCCCCCGCACCCGGCCTGCGCGCCTTACCTCCTCCCGCAGCTGATGCACCTACCTCACCTCCTGGTGCCGGCCTGCGCGTCCCCACAGCTGATGCACCTAACCGGTGGCCTGGAGCCGGCCTGCACGTCCCCACAGCTGATGCAC
This sequence comes from Scyliorhinus canicula, assembly GCF_902713615.1. Classification (NCBI taxonomy): domain Eukaryota; kingdom Metazoa; phylum Chordata; class Chondrichthyes; order Carcharhiniformes; family Scyliorhinidae; genus Scyliorhinus; species Scyliorhinus canicula. Next base: position 51,271,355 of record NC_052159.1, on the reverse strand, counting down.
CTAACCGGCATCCTGGAGCCGGCCTGTGCGTCCCCACAGCTGATGCACCTAACCGGCGTCCTGGAGCCGGCCTGCGCGTCCCCACAGCTGATGCACCCGGCTCGCCTCCTGGAGCCGGCCTGCGCGTCCCCACAGCTGATGCACCTAACCGGCATCCTGGAGCCGGCCTGTGCGTCCCCACAGCTGATGCACCTAACCGGCGTCCTGGAGCCGGCCTGCGCGTCCCCACAGCTGATGCACCTAACCGGCATCCTGGAGCCGGCCTGCGCGTCCCCACAGCTGATGCACCCGGCTCGCCTCCTGGAGCCGGCCTGCGCGTCCCCACAGCTGATGCACCCGGCTCGCCTCCTGGAGCCGGCCTGCGCGCCTCACCTAATCAGCTCGCAGCGCCGGCAACGCTAGCTCTGCCACCAGCGGCCACGTGGGCTTCCTGGGCGCCGCCATCTTGGTGTGCCGACCCCACGTGCGGGTCCTGGGCGCCGCCATTTTGGGGCCCCAACCCCACGTGCGGATACTGGGCGCCGCCATCTTGGGGAACAGACCTCACATGTGGTTCCTGGCCACCGACTTCCAGGTCTGCCACGCAAGGTCCCTCCAGCATCGAATCGGACGGCGACGACGGATTTTCTCCACGGCTCGCGGCCGTTCAACTCGACCAGTCTCGTCCACGCACGCTCGCCAAAACGACTACGCTGATCCACCTCAACGGCCACAAGACGGTCTGCCTGCTGGACTCCGGGAGCACGGAAAGCTTCGTTCACCCTGACACGGTAAGACGCTGCGCGCTCCCTGTCCATCCCGTAACACGCAAAATCGGTTTAGCCTCAGGTTCGCACTCCGTCCACATCACCGGGTGCTGCATCGCGGACCTCACGGTCCAAGGGAAGGTTTTTAAAAATTATAAATTCCTTGTCCTCCCTGACCTTTGCGCACCGGCACTCCTAGGACTGGACTTCCAGTGCAACCTGCAGAGCTTGACCTTTCAATTCGGCGGCCCTATACCCCCCCTCACTGTCTGCAGCCTCGTGTCCCTCAAAGTGGACCCTCCCTCCCTGTTTGCTAACCTCACCCCCGATTGCAAACCCGTCGCCACACGGAGCAGACGGTACAGCGCCCAGGGCCGATCCTTCATCAGGTCCGAGGTCCAGAGGTTGCTGACGGAAGGGGTCATCGAGGCCAGCAACTGCCCCTGGCGAGCCCAAGTGCTGGTGGTCCGGACGGGGGAGAAAAACCGGATGGTCATCGATTATAGCCAAACCATCAATCGGTTTACGCAACTGGACGCGTATCCTCTTCCCCGTATTTCTACCATGGTAAACGAGATCGCGACATACAAGGTCTTCTCCACTGTGGACCTTAAGTCCGCTTACCACCAGCTCCCCATCCGCGCGAGTGACCGACTGTACACCGCGTTCGAGGCTGACGGGCGCCTCTACCACTTCCTTAGGGTTCCGTTTGGTGTCACAAATGGGGTCTCGGTCTTCCAACGGGAGATGGACCGAATGGTCGACAAGTACGGATTACGGGCTACCTTCCCGTATCTTGATAATGTCACCATCTGCGGCCACGACCAGCAGGACCATGACGCCAACCTCCAGAAATTCCTCCAAACCGCAAAACTCCTTAACCTCACGTACAATAAGGATAAATGCGTGTTTAGCACCGACCGCCTATCCATCCTCGGCTACGTAGTGCGTAACGGAGTGATAGGCCCCGACCCCGAACGCATGTGCACCCTGATGGAACTCCCTCTCCCCAATAACCCCAAATCCCTCAAACGCTGCCTGGGGTTTTTCGCATACTACGCCCAATGGGTTCCCAACTACGCGGACAAGGCCCGTCCCCTCATGCAAACCACGACCTTCCCGCCGTCGACGGAGGCCTGCCAGGCCTTTAGCCACATCAAAGCGAACATCGCAAAGGCCACGATGCGCGCCATCGACGAGGCCCTCCCCTTCCAGGTCGAGAGCGACGCATCAGAAGTAGCTCTGGCGGCCACCCTGAACCAAGCGGGCAGACCCGTGGACTTCTTCTCCAGAACTCTCCAGGCTTCCGAACTCCGCCATCCCTCTGTGGAAAAGGAAGCCCAGGCCATAGTCGAAGCCATGCGACATTGGAGGCACTATTTGGCCGGCAGGAGGTTTACCCTCCTCACAGACCAACGGTCAGTAGCCTTCATGTTTGATAATGCACAAAGGGGCAAGATCAAAAATGACAAGATTTTACGGTGGCGGATCAAGTTGTCCACGTACAACTATGATATCTTGTATCGTCCTGGGAAGCTCAATGAGCCCTGTCCCGCGGTACCTGCGCCAGCGCGCAGATAGACCGCCTCCGCTCCCTCCACGCAGGCCTCTGCCATCCAGGGCTGACCTGCCTACACCACTTCATTAAGGCCCGCAACCTGCCCTACTCCATCGAGGAAGTCAGGTCAGTAACCCGTGACTGCCACATCTGCGCCGAGTGCAAACCGCACTTCTACCGCCCCGAGCGCGCACACCTGATCAAAGCATCCTGCCCTTTTGAACGTCTTAGCATTGACTTCAAGGGGTCCCTTCAGTCTAACAACCGCAACATTTACTTCCTGGCGGTTATTGACGAACACTCCCGCTTCCCCTTCGCCATTCCCTGTCCTGACATGACCACATCGACCGTCATTAAGGCCCTACTCTCCATCTTCTCACTGTTCGGCTACCCCGCGTATATACACAGCGATCGGGGGTCCTCATTTATGAGCGACGAGCTGCGTCAATTCCTGCTCGACAGGGGCATCGCCTCTAGCAGGACGACCAGCTATAACCCTCGGGGTAACGGACAGGTCGAGCGGGAGAATGGTACCATCTGGAAGACCATACTACTGGCCCTCCGGTCCAGAAATCTCCCTATTTCCCGATGGCAAGAAGTGATCCCCAATGCCCTACATTCTATCCGCTCACTCCTCTGTACTGCAACTAATCAGACACCTCATGAGCGTCTTCTTGTTTTCCCCAGGAAGTCGTCCTCCGGATCTCCTCTCCCGACGTGGCTGGTCACCCCCGGACCCATCTTGCTCCGGAAGCATGTGCGGGTGCACAAGTCCGACCCGTTGGTGGAGCATGTCCAATTACTCCACGCTAACCCGCAGTACGAGTATGTGGAGTACCCCGACGGTCGGCAGGACACGGTCTCCCTCCGGGACCTGGCACCCGCCGGCGTGCGCCCCCCTCACCACAGACCCCCCCTCCCCTTTTTCACCCCAGCACCCCACTCAGCTTCCCCATCCCTCATCCATGGCGTCTCCGCGGCCAGCTCAGGTGACGGAGACTACTCGAAATCTATCGCTCCCGGACTCCAGGACATCAGCAGGACCATCAGCCGATCCGACGACAACTCCTCCACTGCGGCGCTCGGCCAGGACGTCAAGGACCACCAAAAGACTGATCGAATCCTTCTAGAGTTCTACAGTCCCATGGACTTTCTTTTTGTAAATATCGTTATGTCTGGGCCAGTGGGAAGCCCCCAAATTCGATAAGGGTACGGAGAGAAAATTATTTTCCCGACGGCTACTCATATCACCAGTTCTCCCCCCACCCCCCCCCCCCCCCCCACCCTGGGTCTCGTTCACACACCCCCCCCCGCCTTCCTTCTCCGTAAGGGGTGAATGTGGTGATATGATCTGCATACTCGTCTGCCATTGGGCCAGAACGTCGGCTTACCATTGGCCCTGGTCAGTCATGTGCCTCTCGACCGATTGGCCGAGAGGCTGAGTTAACCACGCCTCTATTAATGAGGTATAAATGCTCAGACGCCTGACGATCGTCCCTTTCCACTGTAGACGATCGCAGAGCTGTGTTCTAGTCAATTAAAGCCAGACTTTGGTAAATCACTCGCCTCGCGTACAATCGATGGTACATCAACCTCTCCAAACTCCCTGCCTCTCTGCCTTTCTGGGCTCCACCCAGCCACGACCTCAGCTCCCTAAGCTAAAAACACAAATGATCTCTGCAGGCTGCAAAAGCACATTTACTCCCCAGAGACCTCCCCAGTAAAACCACAGTCCATTAACCTGGACTGAAAAACACATTCCATCGTCAATATGAAAAATTGCCAGAGTATGTCCTGTGTGCAAAAAGCAAGACAAATCCAACCCAGCCAATTGCCGCCCCACCAGTCTACTCTCAAACATCAGCTCAGCCGCAATAGCTGCTCAGTTTGGGCTCGGCCAGGGTCACTCAGCTTTTGCCTTATTCCAGCCTTGGTTCAAACACGAAAAAAAGAGCTGAACTCCAAAAGCGAGGTGAGAGTGACTACCCTCGATATCAGGGAAGCATTTAGTCAAGTGTGGCATCAAGGAACCCTAGACAAAATGGAGTCAGTGGGAATCAGGGGGAAAACTCTCCGCTGATTGAAGTCATACCTGGCACAAAGGAAGATGGTGGTGGTTGTTGGGGCTCAATCCTCTCAGTTCCAGGACATCACTGCAGGAGTTCCTCAGGACAGTATCCTAGACACAACCATCTTCAGCTGGTGCATCAATGACCTTTTTCTCCATAATCAGGTCGGAAGTGCAAATATTCACTGATGGTAGCACAATGTTCAGAACCATTCATGACTCTTCAGCTAAGGAAGCAGTCCATGTCCAAATGCAGCAAGACCTGGCTGGCAAGTTGTAAGTAACATTCACACCATGCAAGTGCCAGGCAATGACCATATCCAACAAGAGAGAATCTAACCAATGCCCCGTGACATTCAATTACATTAGTACTGAGGAATCCCCCACTATCAGCATCCTGGAGGTTACCATTTACCAGGAAAAACTGGACTAGCCATATAAATACTGTGGCTACCAGGACAAGGTCAAACACTAGGAATACTCTTCACTTGCCTGGGTGAGTGCATCTCTAACAACACTCAAGAAGCTCAACACCATCCAGGACAAAGCAACCCACTTGACTGGCACCCCTTCCACAAACGTTCACTCCCTCCACCACTGATGCACAGTAGTAGCAGTGTGTACCGTCTGAAAAATGTACTGCAGAAACTCACCAAGGCTCCTTAGGAATCATCTTCAAACCCACAACCTCTACCATCTAGATTGTGGGAGGATGAGGGCAGCAGGTACGTGGGAACACCACCACGTGGCAGTTCTCAATCAAACCACTCACCATCTGGACTTGAAAACATATTGTCCTTCCTTCACTGTCACTGGAACAAAATCCTGGAACTCCCTCCCTATCAGCACTGTGTGTGGACCTATATCACATGGAGTACAGCAGTCCAAGATGGTATTTCACCACCACCTTCTCGAGCAATTAGGGATGAACAATAAATGCCCACATCCATAAATACATTAAAAAAAGACTGTCTGCAGGTGTTGAGGTACAACTTAAAGCAACATCCACCTGTTAGCCCGATGCACCTAATGTTTAACGTTTCAATATTGTGGGTCTGAGAGCTGGTTAAGGTAAGTTCATGTGCCAGGTAATACTGGAACTCAGAGGTTTGAGGTAACAATAATAACCAATTTAATCTCTAGATCATTCTTTCCACACCTAGCCCCGTAATTGGTATCAGAATCCTTGCAGATGTACTTGTAACAATTACAAAATGAAATATTTTCAGACAAATTATAGATATTCAAAATTGCAAGTTCATTTTTGTGTGCTTACATATTTGTTTTGGCAATTTCAGATTGCTGACACTCCAACAACTGGCCTGTCGTATGTATTAAATTATCTTCACACTGACAACGAAGAAAACTACTTCAGTGCACCTTATAAACATGATAAACAAACACTATTTAAAGGAATTGAGAACAAAATTACCTTTTTCCGTCCTGCCGTGAGATCTCTAATTGTAAGTTGTAATTCTTGGTGTGATAGGCATTGTTTTCATTCATACTCTTCTGTTTATACAGCAATGGTTTGTTATAAATTTTTTTAAAGAAAAAATTTTATTGAGGCATTTATAATTTTAACATTTTAACATTCTAATCAACAGAGCGGTCTGACACACGCAAAAAACCCCCAGTAGCATACCCAACTCCCCCCCCCCCCCCCCACCCTAACTCCTAGCTACCCATATATTAGATTCTTATTCTTAACTGCCATGCCCCCCCCCCACCCCCCACCCCCACCCTGCTGACAGTCAGTTTTCCTTTAAGAAGTCGATGAACGGCTGCCACCTCTGAGCGAACCCCTATATTGAACCCCTGAAGGTGAACTTAATCTTCTCTAGCCTGAGAAACCCTGCCATGTCACTGACCCACATCCCCGACTTTGGAGGCTCCGAGTCCCTCCATCCCAACAAAATATGTCTCCAGGCCACAGGGAGGCAAAGGCCAAAACGCCAAAATCTGTCTCCCGAGCCACCACCCCAGCTGAGACCTCACCTGTGTCATCCCTGAGTATATATCCCTGAATGGCCTCCCTCACCTGCTTGCGCATCTCCTCCTCCACTAACAGCCCCACATCCAACCTCCATTTTGGCCCCTGGGCCTTTTCTTTGTTGACTTGCAGGTCCACCCAGTGCGGGGCGTGGTCTGACACCACAATTGTTGAATGTTCAGCATCCACCACTTCAGCCAGCAGCGTTTGGTCCAACACAAAGAAGTCCATCTGGGAATGCAACTTGTGCACATGGGAGTAGAATGAAAACTCCTTGGCCTCCCAAATCTCCACAGATCCGCCCCTCCATGCACTCCATAAACCCCCGCAGCTCCTTTGCCATAGCTGATATCTTCCCAGACCTGGAACTCGACCGATCCAGCCTCGGATCCAGGACCGTGTTGAAATCTCCTCCCATAATCAGTCGATCTGAATCCAGGTCCGGGATCTTCTCCAGCACCCGTCTAACAAACTCAGCATCATCCCAGTTTGGGGTATATATATTTACCAATACCACAGCCATTCCCTCCAGTTTCCCACTAACCATAACAAATTTACCCCCCCCCGTGTCCGCCTCTATCTTCCCCACCTCGAACACCATCCGCGTATTGACCAGGATTGCCACCCCCATCGTTTTAAAGTCTAATCCCGAATGGAACATCTGCCCAACCCATCCCTTCCTTAACCTAATCTAATCCCCCACCTTCAGATGTGTCTCCTGCACATGGCCACGTCCGCCTTCAGTTGCCTCAAGTGCGCAAACACACGGGCCCTTTTGATTGGCCCATTCAGTCCCCGAACGTTCCACGTGACCGGCCTGGTCAGGGTCCCCCCCCCCTCCCGATCAAGCATAACCTCCCTAGGCCAGTCTGTGGCCCATATCCCGCACCTCCCCTAGCCCGCTCCTCCATATTTATACGGCTCCCTGGGGGCGGAGCTAGCCGGCAGGGGCTTACCAGCAAACCTGTAATACAGGTATTGTCATACATCCCCTAATGCTCGCACACTCATATATACAGTGGTAGAGATCACTACAAGCGGGAGCTGCCAAATGTGCGACCACTCACTCCATGGTCACCACCGGAAGTCCTTGTTTTATAATATTTTTGGCCTTGTTGTGCCGACGCAGAATATTTGTAGAGTCTGCTGAGATCGTGAAAATTTAAACTTTGTTAAGAAACATCTTACAATGGCTTCCTTGCCATGATGTCCAAAAGAGAGAAAGCAAGTTCATCAGACATTGCATCATTTGCTGTTATGATGTATTGTGTCTTATTAGCATATCACATAATTAATTGCTTATGCTACATCTGTTCCCAAATCTCTGATTCTCCCTGTTATTCTACATCTCCCACCAAGTCTCTGACTTGAATTTATTTTTAATAGGGACAACCACTGTGGTAATATCACTAGTCTACCCAAATCTCAGCTCTTTAGGAGGAGATTGGGAATGTAAGTCCTGCAGGTGATATCACAGGCTCTGATAAGCAGGAGGAGAATTAATAAACAAATCAGGTTCACCAGTCTGGTAGTCGTCTGGAATGGTAGATGAATGCAACATCTTTGCTCTGTTCGATTTACCAGATGACTGATTTGACTGTGTCAAAAGTTGCTTCTGTTTGAGTATTAGTGCACACCTCTTCTGTGTCACTGTACTATTGTCTGTTTGGATGGGGTAGAATCATGGATCTGTCTGGTCAATCATTTGTCCATAATGAGCTTGGTCTCAATTCCAAACTGGCTGTTCTGGCTGGAGGTCTGGCAGGTTGCGAATTTTTCGATGTTTGCCATAGTTCCACATCTGGTTGGAATGATAATTATCCTCTTTCTCCCTCACCTTGTCCAAGTTGTCATCTTGTACTTGCAGTATGATTGTGTGCGGGATAGTTGGGAGTTTAGTCCTCAGTCTTCTCTCCATGAGGAATTCACACGGGACTAACCCATTGTTCATAGTACTGTCTACGAATGGGATTCTGTGTCATGAATGCTCGCCATCCTTTGATGGTGACATGGTGCCATGTTGGCACAGTGGTTAGCATGGCTGTCTCACAGGATCAGGGACCCACGTTCAATTCCGGCCTTGGATGACTGTCTGTGTGGAGTTTACACATTCTCCCTGTGTCTGCGTGGGTTTCCTCCAGGTGCACCAGTTTCCTCCCACAGTCCAAAGATGTGCAAGTTAGGTGGATTGGCCAGGGTTACAGGAATGGGGCGGGAGAGTGAGTTAGGTAGAGTGCTCTTTTGGAGGGTGGATGTGGACTCGAAGGGCTGAATGGCCTCCTTATGCACTGTAGGGATTCTTTGGAATCTATGGATGCATTACGCTCTGACCTAAACACATTCTTGATTAGATTTTTGCGTATTGCTGATTTTATTGAGTTGCTGAGTTGTTGCTGGTTGCTGTTGATGCAAAGCTTTCTACCTCTTCAACAAGAACTACAGCACCTAGTTCAAACCTTGCCACTGGGACAAAGCCTCTACTCTGGTCTGCTGTTTTCTGGGAACATATTTTGGCTTTGTATCAAACCTACACCATCCACAGTCTGAATCATACTTGTGGAACACTTTTGCTGACTGCTTCGAATTTAAGAGTGACGCTAAAGGTTTGTACTCTATCTTGAAGTGGAGACCAAGAATATAATCTGCAAAATTTTATCAAGGTCCTCCGGCAGCTAATACTTTTTTCTCTACCACTGCATATCCCAGTTCAGTCTGTCATTGAACAGGATGCATAGTCAACTAGTTTATGCTTTCCATTCATCTGTATCTGAAAGAGTAGGATCTCCCAATCCTGTTTGTGGATGGTGTACTAATCAAGCGGACTGCTTTGTTCTGCATGATGTCATGTTTCTTCAGTGTTGTTGGAGCTGCACTCATCCAGGCAAGTTGAGAGTAATTCATCACACTCTGACTTGTGCCTTGCAGATGGTGGGCAGGTTTTGGGAGTCAGGAGTGAGTTACTTACCGCATAATTCCTAGTCTCTGACCTGCTCTTCCTGCCACACTATTTATATGGCTCATTCAGTTCAGTTTCTGGTCAATATTAACCCTCAGGATGTTGATCGTGACAGTGGGGGTGGGGGGTGTTTAGCAATGGTACTACTAGTGAATGTCAAGGGGTGATGGTTAGATTCTTCTTTTTTGGAGATCGTCATTGCCTGGCACTTTTACTGTGGCACAAATGCTACTTGCCACTTTTCCAGTCACACCTGGAGGTTGTTCAGGCCTTTCTGCATTTGCACATGGACTGCTTCAGTAACTGAGGAGTTGTGAATGATGCTGGGCATTGTACAATCATCAGCGAACTTTTAAAGTTTTAACCTTATGCCGAACGGTATTCTACTGAAATAAAATCTCCCAAACGCTGTAATGAAAGTTGTGAACAACTTAGACATGTCATAGAGGGATAGTTGCCACAAAACACTATTTGTATTTAGCTTGGTGAAAATTGAACGCTTTCCAAATTTTGCTAAGCTCTCATTCATAAATGACATAGAATGAACTTCAGGTTTGATTGCTTTGTTCAGCTGCGTAAGATCTATGCCAGTGATTTTCAAAATGGGTCACCGTATAGTGGAGGATGGGTCGCCAAAAGGTCACCAAAATGATCCCCAAATATCGCCTGATCATGTTTACCATTTTCTCTCCAGGTAAATTCTCACTGCAGTACAGTGTATGACCGCGCAAGGCTGATGCAGAAGTCGGTGCCATGGACTTCCTTGCCTCTCTGGGCCAGAATATAGTTGGGCAATTTGGAGTCAGAGACCTGTAAAATTCTCTTGGGTGCTATTTCCTGCTACTGTGTTCAGCGTCAGAATCTATATTATTTCTTGACTTCAGTGTGTCACGAACAAACCCCGTGCGTCTTTTATCATCCTCTCAGTTAAGCTGGACCTACAGCTTCCTCCAGCCCTACAAGCTCCTCTGTCCATTCGTTCCACTTCCAAATTGTCTCTCCATACCAGGGCTCTTGTCCTTCAAGGATGCTTCGTTTTTTCATCATGTTCCCTGCCACTATCCACCCCCTCTTCTCAGGTACTCGTCCCCAAGCATCCGTCTCTGTCGTGTGGTACATGGACTCCATCAGCTGAATCTTTTTCCTCCACAGCAAGGACTTTTACATCTACCTTTATTGGGAGTTGAATTGTTCGCCTAAGATGGCTGGTAAAATGCTGTATGTGTATGGAATGGAATGTGTCTGCACATTTTGCATATTTGCCAGCTGAGCTGTGCCCAGCATTGTTTTTTTCTAGCATGCTTTCAGTCTGTTACATAATTACCTGGAAATGGTACTGACAGGCGTCCACTGACATTCTGTCTGATCGTGTTTTTCGTTCAGCAGTTAGGACTCCTGTTTCTGAAGTTGAAGTTTCCTAATTTCCTATCCAAGGTCGTGTTAGGTTTTGAATGGTGAACACAACGTTGTTAAAACTGCAATACTGAGCCTGTTAATTGTTCCAGCGCTGGCACGCAATGTTCCAAATGCTAACAATGGGTGTGAAAAAATAAAACAATCAAATAATCCTGAGTTACACCCCTTCGCAATGTATCAGGGTAGAGCTGTTGTTTAAGGTAAAACAGCAGCTCAATTTACAAATTTATGTTCAATAATACAGAAGTGGCAACAATGAGTGTGACTTTTTAAAAGTCATTATGGAGAATCTTTTGTGAATGTGGCGTGGTAGTCGGCCATTCAGTAAACAGGGGTTGATCGAAAAAAGGTTGAGAAACAATGATGTATGCAAATTCTGAAAGATCTGGTGCGTGTTGGCACTGAGACCAGCTTGTTGGCTCTGTCACAGGTGAACTAACCTCTCACTTCAACATGGAGTTAATTCCCTTATTTACTGTTGGTAAGAGTGGCTAAGGAACCTTTCTGGGTATAAATAGATACACTGGCTTTGTTTCAGGATGTGGTGCGATATGCTATGCTGTCTTCAGCTTTCCTAGTCCTGTCACCAGCCGTGGAAACGCCCCTCTGACATTTATAGGCTGGTCTACTCGGCTTTCCAGTTCCTCTGTTCTGCAAGTCAGATGCAAGTTAGTACAGAGTGAACAGCTCTGGTTCAGAACCAGATATAAGCTTGCAGTGATTTTTCTCTTTCTCTATGTTGAAGGGTTAGAGTCATAGATGTTTACAGCATGGAAACACCCTTCGGCCCAGCTTGTCCATGCTGCCCAGTTTAACTGTCTAACTGCTTTTTAAAGGAAAAAATAACTGCCTCTGGCAGCTCATTCCAGGTGCTCACCACTCTCTGTGTGAAGACATTTCCCCTCTGGTCTCTTTTGTATCTCTCCCCTCTCATCTTAAACCTATGCCCTCTAGTTCTAGACTCCTCTACCTTTGGGAAAAGATGTTGACTATCTACCTTATCTATGCTCCTCATTATTTTATAGACCTCTGTAAGATCACCCCTAAGCCTTCTACGCTCCAGGGAAAAAAAGTCCCAGCCTATCCAGCCACTCCTTATAACTCAGGCCAAGTCCTGGTAGCATCCTCGTAAATCTCTTCTGTACTCTTTCTAGCTTAACAATTTCCTTCCTATAATACGGTGGCCAGAACTGAACACAGTATTCCATGTGTGGTCTCACCAATGTCTTGTACAACTTCAACAAGATGTCCCAACTCCTGCATTCAACATGCTGACGAATAAAACCCAGCATGCTAAATGCCTTTTTCACCACCCTGTCCACCTGCGTCTCCACCTTCAAGGAGTTATGAACCTGTACTCCTAAATCTCTTTGTTCTGTAACTCTCCCCAACCCCCTGCCATTAACTGAGTAGGTCCTGCCCTGATTTAATCTACCAAAATGCATCACCTCACATTTATCCAAATTAAACTCCATCTGCGATGCATCGACACACTGGCCCAATTGTTCAAGTACCTGTTGCAATCTTACACAATCTTACACAACCTTCTTAACTATCCACTATGCCATCAATCTTGGTGTTATCTGCAAACTTACTAACCATGCCTCCTACATTCTCATCCAAATCATTAATATATGTAACAAATAACAATGGACCCAGCACCGATCCCTGAGGCACACCACTGTTCACAGTCATCCAGTTTGAAAAACAACCCTCCACAACCATCCTTTGGCTTCGGTCATCAAGCCAATTTTGTATCCCATTGGCTACCTCACCTCGGATTCCGTTGACTCAGTTGTCCTATGACGGTGAGTTCTGAAGCCCCTGGCCAATGTAGTTTTTGCATGATGGCTGAAGAGAACGTTTCTCCAAACACGGCTCAGCATCAGGAAGAACTAAAATTGCTGCACTTGTGTCTAACTTAAACTGTGTCTTGTCTCCCTCTGCTAGGGTATCAGCATTCCTTAATACCCCAGACACCACCATCACCATTCCTGGGCATGTCCTGTCTCACCGACAGGATAGAACCAGCAGAGGTGGCGGCACAGTGGTATACAGTCAGGAGAGAGTTGCCCTCGGAGTTGGCGGGGGTGGGGGGATGTCCTGTGGTGGGCGGAGGTGGAGGGGGGGGGGGGGGGGGGGGGGGGATGTCCTGTGATGGGCCGGAGTGGGTAAGTACTACAGATACCCAGAAGCTAGAAGCTGTTTTAATTCTTTCTGAGTATCTATTGATGTAACACAGTTGGAACCATCTGAAGTTTGTTACCCATTGAAAGTTTGACCTTCCCAGGCCTTTGCTGTGCAATCCTTAAATGGGAACTTCCACTGGGGAGCTGAAGTATAGTGTTCTATGACACACCTTTGGGGTAACCCCAGTTATACTGCTCTGGAGCTTGGAGGTTACGAGCCATATATAGTACAGCTGTATAGGTTCTGGTAAATCCGTGGAGGAAAGTAATTTTATGGTACAGTACTATTCTTTTTACATCTGAATATTTCTCATCATTGTTATCTTACTCACTGTGACCAGTATTTTATTCATTATCTGATCTTTTATATCTTCAATTTCTGTGTAGGTTTGCAAACAGTGGTCTACTCACCACATATATTTGTGAGACAATTCATAGCATCAGCTATTCGATGGACCTTGCTATTCCTAAAGAGACACAATTTTCAAATTCTGCCATTAGCATTACCTCTCTAAGGTTTTCAAAATCTTGCTCAGCAATTGTAGTATTATATAACCGCTGAAATATCGGCTGAAATTTTCCAGCCTCTCCATGATGGGTCTCAACGCGGCAAATGCGGCAAGCCAGCCAAAAGTCTGTTGACTTTGGTGGCACCAGGAAATTCTGCCATTGATTTCCTTTTCTCTAGCAAATCCCACAAAAAGTTTGATTCTGTTTCTTCTTTAAATTCTGAAGTTTTTGCATGTAAACTTCCTGAACTAACTCATATGCATTCAGAACAGCATTCTTCATGATATCATAATGACTAGATTACATATCTGAAAGAGACAAATATACTGTTAACCCTTTCTTCATGAATGCGCTTTCCAAGGCAACCATCCAATTTTCCTATGGTCATTGTACCTCTGCAATTCTCAAAGAACACAAAATACATTTCAATTCGTTCCTCACTGAATTTGAGCACTGGGAGAATATTCCTTGCCAAATCAAAACAAGGAGTTAAATCTGAATCATTATCATGCTTATCTACCATTCACTGATTTCTCGCTCCAGTTCACATTTTCCATCTTCTGCCTCTCATTGTAATTCAAGGGTTTCCTTCTCTTTTGCTCTTTGGAGTTCTAATTCCCCGTGACTGCATGGGTTTCCTCCGGGTGACCCGGTTTCCTCCCACAGTCAAACAGGTCAGGTGGATTGGCTACACTAAATTGCCCCTTAGTGTCCAATGGTTAGGTGGGATTGCAGGGATAGGGTGGGGGAATGAGCCTAGTTAGGGAGGGTCAGTGCAGACCCAAAGGGCCGAATGGCCTCCTTCTGCACTGTGGTGAATCTATGGGCGCGATTCTCCGAGGCCGCACTGGTTGCGAGTATCGCTGGCCGCGCCAGTTTTCTACGCGACGCCAGTCCGACGCACTCCCGCGATTCTCCCAAGAGGCGAAATCGGTCCCGTCGGGGTCCGTGTGGCGCAAGCTGGAGAATCGCCCGAGACACCCAAAATGGCGATTCTCCGGTACCCCCGCTATTTTCCAGCCCGGATGGGCCGAAGTCCCGAAGGCGTGACCCCAGTTCACGCCGTCGCCGTTCACACCTGCTATATACAGTCGTCAGCCAGTCGTGCTGGCTGACGCTGAGCACAGAGGTGGGTGAGCGGACTGTCCCAGAGTCTGCGCAGACTGGGGAAGGCTTCCCCGAGAACGCTGCGGCGAACGGGGGGGGGGAGTGAGTGAGTGAGTGGAGGTGGGAGGGGAGAGGGAGGGAGTGAGTGAAGGTGGGAGGGGGAGAGGGAGCGAGTTAGTGGAGGTGGGAGGGGAGTGGGAGGGAGTGGAGGGGGTCGTCCATCCGTGGACGCCACATGTCAGCCACCTTGCCATGGCAGGATGGTGACGAGGACACGCCCGCAGGTTGTCATGTGGCTGATGGGCAGAGCCGACTGGCACACTGGTGAGGAGGACGGTGCTAACTGACCGTCGGACACAGACAGTGACCAGGGGTTAGGCTGGCCGCGTGTCAGCAGCGCAACCAGGCCACCGGGGCACACAGGTATCCCATGGCAGCCGGCTGCCGAGGTGTCGAAGAACCTCCGTGTAACATATCATTTATTTGCCCCCCACCACCCTTCTGCAGGTCACCATGTATGCCAACCAGACAGCGATGTTCACCGCAGTGGTTGGAGCCGCTGCACTGCAGTTGGCCATCCAGCAGTGTCGACAGCGACATCCCACAGTGGATGCAGATGCAGGGGCTGTGCTGCAGCAGAGGGCATGGCCGCGGAGTGGCCGGTCGTCACCGCGCAGGCCACAGGCACTCATGGCCGGTATGTTCAGGGGGCTGCCGAGGGGAACATTGACCCCCAAATGGTGAGGAAGGCACAGGATGCGGGCACTGATATCGAAGTGCATGGGGGGGGAGGAGGAGCCACTGATGGTGGAGCCAGGGCGCCACAAGCGACCATCAAAGCCTAGGGTGTACCGTGACCGAATGTCGTTCGAGGTCCTACTGGACATCACATGCAGGAGGAGACTACGGTTCAGCAGGGAGACGGTTGCACATATCTGCCACCTCGTGGCAAACCTCGCACCACGAGGACATGCAATACCGGTATCCGTCAAGGTGACGGTGGCCCTAAACTTCTACGCTACCGGTTCCTTCCAGGCTCCGAGCGGGGACCTATCTGGGATATCACAGGTTCATCCAGGACATGACCGACGCCCAGTTCACCATCACGGACCGTTACATTACATTCCCCGAGGACCGAGCACATCAGGAAGCACGAGCGCATGGATTCGCCAAGGATACCGATGGTCCAGGGAGTGATCGATGGTGTTCACATCCCCATGCGCCCGCCTGCAGGCAACAGGGAAGTGTTCACTAACAGGAAGAGGACATACTCCATGAACATCCAGGTGGTCTGCGACCCCCACATGAGGATCATGCAAGTGTGCGCAAGGTTCCCCGGGGGTGTGCATGACGCCTACATTCGTGCGCAGTCGTTCAACCCCGCAATGTCCGAGGGACCCCCCCCCCCCCCCCCTCCAGGCTGAGGGGCTGGTTGCTGGGCGACAGGGGTTATCCTTTGAGGTCATGGCTGATGACGCCGATACGGAGGCCTCAGACCAATGCGGAGACCCGATACAACGAGGCCCATGCAGCAACCAGGGCTGTGGTGGAGCAGTGCTTCGGACTGCTGAAGATGCGATTCAGGTGCCTGGACCTCTCCGGAGGGACCCTGCAGTATCGGCCCGACAGAGTCGGTCGCATTGCTGTGGTATGCTGTGCGCTGCACAACATTGCTATGCAGAGGGGCGATGCCCTGGTGGAGGAGTCAGAGGGAGAAGCCGATGGCAGTGGTGCTAACGCTAACAAAGAGGAGGAGGATGAGGAGGAGGATGAGGATGAGGATGAGGAAGAGGATGAGGTGGAGGATGAGGTGGAGGATGAGGATGAGGAGGAGGATGAGGATGAGGAGGAGGATGAGGATGAGGAGGAGGAGGATGAGGATGAGGAGGAGGAGGTGGAGGAGGATGGCATGCAGCAGGGTGGGGCGTTGGGTGCAGGACACAGACACGACCCGGGTGCTGGTAATGTCCAGGAGGCTGCATGACGGCACCGGCGAGGACAGCGGGCATGCGACATGTTGGTGGCCGCAACCGCATGGGAGGGGCTCGCTGAACACTACCACTTGCATCGGCAGTCGTGCACACGGACACCACACAGCCCCCCCCCCCCACCACCACCACACCCCCTCCACCCCCGCGTACACGGCTCCAATTCCACATCACCTGACCATTATTGCACTTCGGTATGGTACGACATTGATGGCTGTGTCAGCGGGTGTGATCAGTGCCATGTTGAATGGTGACAGCCCGCTCTGCGATGAACTGTGAGCTCAGGTTCGTTAGACAAAGTCTGACTCATGGCAATAGCTGAACCATCCATCTCGGTGGTCACTGCGTTCGTCACGGACACTCGATCACGTGCCCGTGTGGGGTAGCTGGCGTCGAAGTGCCGAGGACTACGGTGTCCGACTGTGGGAGGGGGGTGGGGGGGGAAGGACTGCACACCCGGCACCGACGTTGAACTGCTTGTCAACCCCAGTGACACTCAGTCACCATCAGGAGCCCCGTGGCACCGGACATAGCACAGTCTTACAAGTTAGGTGCAACAGTGAGTTTAATAGTGAACGTTACATACAGATGTCCTAGCCCCTACAACTAAACTGTGCCCTGCAACTGTGCCAACTTACTATGTGTGCAACTTCCTTGCCTTACGGGCCCTACCACTACGGCTAGGTTTATCCCCAGATGGTACAGCGGGAGTGGAGGCGGACTGCTGAGAATCACGCCCTGCGACATGGCTCCCCGTCGGTATTCGTTTCCTGGGGCGACCCGGCCTCGATGGGCCAGGCTGCTCGGCGGCGTGCTGGATGACTTGGTGCCACCCTGCTCTGCCCGCTGCCCACCAGATGCGCCAGGGACGGAACGGGGGGAGGCCGAGTGTTCAGGGACGCACTGTGATGAAGTTCATGGGGCGGGCCCCAGAACCTCCTCCTCCATCGGGGAGCCCGGTGGCATCCGGGCCGCACTGTGGGACGGAGGTGCGATCGGAGACGTGCCCCGTCATCCCACCGACACCTGGCGCTGCCAGTCCTGGAGGCCTGCAACGGTATCGACCAGGGTCCGAACGATCGCAGAGACGGAGTCCAGGGAGTGAGACATTCCCGCCAGGGACTGTGCGACCTCAACCTGTGAGTGCGTGATGCCATCCAGCACGTGCGTCAGGCGGTTGATGCTCTCCCCGACTGACTGCTGGGACTGTGCCGTGGCCTGTTGGGACTGGGCCATGGCCCGGTGAGACTCGGCCAGGGCCCGGAGCGTGGCGGCGATGTCGTTTTTGCTCTGGCGCATGGCTGCCTGTGAGACGGCAGCCCTCTCCTGGGCCATGGATGACACGTGCACGTGAAGCCCGACGCCTTGCAGAACCTGACCAATGACCAAAACCGTTTCACCCATTGCCTCGACCGCGGACGCCACCCGTGCGGTGTCGGCCTTGGTGGCTGCGATGAGCGTCACCACTTCCTGCTCCTGGACGCGGATGGACGTCTCCAACTGCGTCTGCAGCTGCTGGAAGATGGCCCTCATCCCGTTATTGTGTCCCTGGGATTCCACATGCATCGGGTTTCCGGGTGGGTCAAGTACATCCAGGAACCCGGGAACCGTCTGGGCGGCAGCTGGATGCTGGGCCTGGGCTGCCCTCCGACCTTCCAGCCCCTCAGCTGCTCCGACCTCCACCTGCTGTACCGGCTCGGCTGTGTGGTGCACACCAGACCGTGACCCAGGAGCCTCATCACTTATTTGCCCAATCGAGGTGAGTGTCTCTGCGATGGTGGATGGTGTGGGAGATAGCAGAGCCGCAAGCTCTAGGTCCTCGTCCGTTAGTAAGTCCGGTGTGTCCTGGTCCCACTCATGGCCCGGCGCAGGGCGCACGCGGCCCATGTATTGTTCCACACCGGGTGACTCCGTCCTGTCCCTGTCACTGTCGTGGCTCATGGCCCGACCTTCAGGCAACGCACAGCCATGACTATCATCACTGTCCGTCCTGTGGCCCTCAGTATTGTCTCTGTCCGTCCTCTGTGCGACCCCTTCCAGACTTTGGAATGAGAGGATGGCCCTCCTGGCCGACCTCCTGCCACCCTCTGGCGTGCGACCCTGGGTGCGGGTGACGTTGCGGATGGTCGGCGCTGTGTTGGCCGAGACTGTCCCGGACGTTCGGTGGCTGCCCCTGGGGAACAGAATGATACGGGGTTTGTTAGACACGCTCGGCTGGGTGTACGGTGGTCCAGTGGGCAGAGTGTGAGGGGTGAGAGGATGGGTGGTCCAGTGGGCAGAGTGTGAGGGGAGAGAGGATGGGCTGGGGGGGGGGGGGGGGGGGGGAGCATGCAAGGTTGTCTCGCTTCTGCGCCTCCAACCTCACATTGCGCGACCTCCCGGGTGGCGGATCCCCCAGCGAGGTCCAATGCCCTCTGTTCGTAAACGGTTAGGGGGTGCAGCACAGGCGAACCCCCTCCGGATCTCATACGCTCGCTGTTGTTGTGAGCTGTCTTGGCGGGGGGGGGGGCATGGATACAGCATCACAATTAGGCGGGTATCGTCAGGGCATTGAGATATAGGCTACGTTAATGTTGGGGGAAAGTTGGAGCCAAACCATGGCATCTCTCCAGGGGGTCACAGTGCTCATGTGGGTCGGGTACAACGTTGTTCACCCCCCCTCCACTCACCCTCGCCCCCCCTCCCCCTCGTGTCCGGGGGGGGGGGGCGGTTGATGAGGGACATGGGGGATTGTTGGTTGTGACCCGGGGGCACCGTTCTGGCACTTACCCTGGCAGCCCTGGTGAGGTCGTGGAGCTTCTCCCTGCACTGCTCCCCGGACCGAGGGGTCTGACCCACAGCACTCACTGCGGTGCCAACCTCACTCCAGGCGCGTCTCACTGTGCTAGACGGCTGGCGTGCCCACATCTTGGGCAGAGGGTGGCCCTACGTAGCTCCACCTCATCGAGGAGGGCGTCCAGATCTATCCCGGAACCTCGGGGTGGCTCTTCGGGGCTCGGCCATCTCTCCTCCTTCTTCTGCTGCCGGGTCCTTCCGTACGCAGAACGTGCCCTTTAAGACGCGGTGCGGCGCCATTCGGGCGTCACGCGCTGACGACGCGGATTTCGCGCCACGCACCCCCGTGTTCCTCGCGGCCCCGCTCCTAGCCCATTTCCGGGGCCAGAATTAATCGCGATCGGGGCCTTTTCACGCCGTCATGAAACTCGACGGAGTTCACTACGGCGAGGTCACTCCGGCGCGGCCTCGGAGAATCACGCCCTATGGTTCTATTCTATGATTCATTTCCAGTTATTTCATTTGTAGTTGAATTGTAGTTAACTCAAGCTGAGTGCTATCTGGATTACTTTTTCTTCCTCAAGTTCAAGATTCTGGTATTGAACCAGTACTTTAAAAATCTCTGCAAGTTCTAATTTTCACTCTATTTCTCATTTTTCTACCAGAGCATTCAAATTAGCCTTTGTTAACTCTTGTAAGATATTCATGGTCAGGTCGCCCCTTTCGTGAAATGCTTCAACAACGGACATAACCATGTTAACATTTCAGTGAATGCAGCAAATGTAACTGTGAAATCTTGTCCAGTTCAAATCGAGAAAATTCCAGTCTGCTCATTCCCAACCTTTGTATTTTATCCTGCCAGGGATCGCAATTTTCTATGATCCCTGTAGAGATTGATAACTTTTAAGCTAGAAATTTAAATTCCCTGTGGCCAACCTAAAGGAATTGCATGGCAATATATAAGGATTTAAGACTTTTGTGGTATCAAACCAACTAAAATCGACACCGACTAAACATTACTTTGTCAGCAAGTAATACTGTCAACTACAAAAAAGATAACCCTTAATAATATCTTAACATGATCAATAACCCCACTTGCTCATCATAGGATTACAGGAAATAGTCCACCGTCAGTCTCAACATCCAATGGATTCACTTCTCCCTGTTTCACTGAATTTTAATGTCCTGTGACCATTGAAGGTCACTTCCCTCAACTTCCTGAGAGTTCCTGAACTAACAAGGGGCAGCACGGTAGCATTGTGGATAGCACAATCGCTTCACAGCTCCAGGGTCCCAGGTTCGATTCCAGCTTGGGTCACTGTCTGTGCGGAGTCTGCACTTCCTCCCCGTGTGTGTGTGGGTTTCTTCCGGGTGCTCCGGTTTCCTCCTACAGTCCCAAAGATGTGCAGGTTGGGTGGATTGGCCATGATAAATTCCCCTTAGTGTCCAAAATTTCCCTTAGTGTTGGGTGGGGTTGCTGGGTTATGGGGATAGGGTGGAGGTGTTAATCTTGGGTAGGTTGCTCTTTCCGGAAGCCGGTGCAGACTTGATGGGCCGAATGGCCTCCTTCTGCACTGTAAATTCTATGTAAAAAAACTTTCAGCAGTAAGATCCACTTCTCGCAGCCTTAAATTGCTGCGGGTTCCTTATCTTTAACCACTGGGCAAGCTTTCCATAGTATTCTGTCCGGTAGCTAACAGAAAACAGCCTTTTCTGTCTGCACAATGCAGCAACTGTTCCCCTTATATCCCTCTCTCTGTTGTTTTTCAAAGTCTCTGGGACAGAAAGTCTGAAATAACAAGTACATCTGCTTCTGCCTTTGGTTCCAGGTGTTAAACCTGGCATGAGCATTTCAATCTGACCTAGACCCATGGTTGTCAGCCTTGTGGTTGGGCAGAACTCATAACAGTCACATGACTCTCATCTTCACTCGATTTTGCCCTCAATTAAGACAGTACAAAATATAGTAATCTTATAAAACCTTGCATGCGTAGCAATATCTGCTCACACTCGTTATCTTGGGAAATATTTGAGCACTTTAGGCTATATTTAGAGGAAGATATATAACAAAAACAGTGTGTGGTAATCGTATTGCTACTACAATACACCACTGTATTGTATGTGGCACCACCCCCTCGGGGGTGGTATATAAATCTGCAGCCTGTAGGCGGCACTCAGTACAGAGCAGTCGCAGGCAGGCACAGATCTAGCTTATTAAAACCACTGTTCACTTCTACTAACCGTCTCGTGTGAATTGATGGTCGCATCAATTTAATAAGCTAAGATATCGCAATGGAAGCCGCCCTCAAAACTGGCCGACTGGAACTCAACCCACAGGCAGCTGAAGCCAAAGGAATCTTGTCACACTGGCTCTGCTGCTTTGAGGCCTACCTCGCCGCCTCCTCCTCGCCCGCCGTCACAGAGGCACAGAAGCTAAGTCTCCTCCATGACTGGGTGAGCCCCAGAATCTCTGTACTAATCGAAGACGCGACCGTGTACGCAGACGCGGTCGCGATCCTGAAAAGACATTACGTGAGGCCGGTGAACGAAGTGTTTGTGCGGCATCTCCTCACCACACGTCGTCAACGTCCCGGGGAATCACTGGAGGAATATCTACGCGTCCTGAGGGTACTCACTCGAAACTAACTACAAGGTTGTCACGGCCTCGCAGCACATGGAACTCGCCATCCGGGACACCTATGTGGCTGGAGTCCAGGCCAACTATGTCAGACAGCGTCTGCTCGAAAAGGGCGCCCTCGACCTAGAAGAGACGGTAAAACTATCCACCTCCTTAGAGGCCTTCCAGAACCTAAATGCTTTCCCCTCCGACTATGCAATTTCCTCGTGGGCGCCGGAGGCGCGACCATCACCCGACCCGAGGGTGTCCCAGGCCTGTGCCGCGCGACTGCGCGCCCAACCCGGTGGGGGGGCCACCTTGCTATTTCTGCGGTCAGAACCAGCGCCCCAGGCAGCGTTGCCCAGCTCGGAAAGCGACCTGCAGTGACTGTGGCAAGAAAGGACATTTTGCCAAAGTCTGCTTGGCCATACCCAAAGTTCCAAAATCGCAGGCCCGACTCACAGACTCACAGGCCCGCAGACCCCGCAGTGTGGCTGCATGCCTGCCGGTACCACCCCCTTTTGACGCGTCATCCGCCTTGTGAAATCCTTGGGGGCCACTATCTTTAACTCCGCACGGCACGTGCGACTCATGGGGGCCGCCATCTTGGCCGCCATCCTTAACGCCGTCCGACACGTGCGACCGACGGGGGCCGCCATCTTGGGACCACCTCGCTACCACCGACCACGCCGGCTACCCGCAACTTGCCGCTGTCACTCTTGACCAGTCACGGCCCAAGTACCTCAAGAACTCCATGACGACCGTCCGGGTCAATGGGCACAAAACGCTCTTTGTCTGTTTGACACTGGGAGCACGGAGAGCTTCATCCATCCGGACACGGTAAGGCTCTGTTCCCTCCAGATTTCCCCCGCATCCCAAACAATCTCCCTTGCTTCCGAATCACATTCAGTGCAGATTCGGGGATTCTGTGTCGCAAACTTTGCGATACACGGCGCCGAGTACGCCAATTTTAAACTCTATGTCCTTCCCCATCTCTGCGCTCCTCTCTTGTAAGGACTGGATTTCCAGTGCAACCTCAGAGGCCTGACCCTGACGTTCGGCGTCTCACCGTATGTAGCCTCGCGACCCTTAAGGTCGCCCCTCCCTTGCTCTTCGCCAACCTCACCTCCGACTGTAAACCCGTCGCCACCAGGAGCAGGCGGTACATTGCCCAGGACAGGTCTTTTATCAAGTCGGAGGTCCAGCGGCTCTTGAAGGAGAGGATCATTGAGGCCAGTAATAGCCCCTGGAGAGCCCAAGTGGTGGTCGCCAGGACCGGGGAAAAGAACCGGATGGTTGTAGACTACAGCCAGACCATAAATCAGTACACGCAACTCGATGCGTACCCCCTTCCCCACATAGCGGACATGGTTAATCAGATTGCACACTACCGGGTTTTCTCCACGATAGATCTGAAGTCCGCATACCACCAGCTTCCAATCCGCCCGGAAAGCCGCCACTACTCTGCCTTTGAGGCAGACGGCCGCCTCTTCCACTTCCTCAGGGCCCCCTTCGGCGTCACCAATGGGATCTCGGTCTTCCAAAGAACGATGGACCGAATGGTTGACCAGTACAGACAGCGGGCCACGTTCCCGTACTTGGATAACGTCACCATCTGCAGCCATGATCAGCAGGACCACGATGCAAACCTTCAGAAGTTCCTCCAAACCGCCCAAGTCCTCAATCTCATCTACAACAAGGAGAAATGTGTTTTCTGCACAACCCAACTGGCCATCCTCGGCTATGTCGTGGAAAATGGAGTCCGAGGGCCCGACCCTGACCGCATGCGCCTCCTCCTGCAACTCCCCCTTCCCCACTACCCCAAGGCCCTGAAAAGATGCCTGGGGTTACTTTCATATTATGCCCAGTGGGTCCCCAACTATGCGGACAAAACCCGCCCACTGATCAAAGCCACCATCTTTCCCTGACAACTGAGGCCCGCCTGGCCTTCAGCAGCATCAAGGCAGACATTACCAAGGTCGCAATGCACGAGTCCATCCCTTTCCAGGTGGAGAGCGACGCGTCAGATGTCGCCCTGGCCGCTTCCCGTAACCAGGCAGGCAGGCAGGCCCGTGGTCTTCTTTTCCCGTACCCTCAACGCCTCCAAGATTCAACACTCCTCTGTCAAAAAGGAAGCTCAAGCCATTGTGGAAGCTGTGCGGCACTGGAGGCACTACCTGGCCTGTAGGAGGTTTGCCCTCGTCACCGACCAGCGGTCGGTAGCCTTTATGTTCAACAACACACAGCGGGGCAAGAACAAGAATGATAAAATCCTCAGGTGGACAATCGAACTCTCCACCTATAATTACGATATTGTGTATCGTCCTGGGAAGGTCAATAAGCCCCCAGATGCCCTGTCTCGCGACACATGTGCCAGCGCGCAAGATGACCGACTTCGGGCCATCCACAATGACCTCTGTCACCCGGGGGTCACCCGGCTTCTCCACTTCATCAAGGCCCGCAACCTGCCCTACACCACCGAGGAGGTCAGGGCCATGGCCAGGGACTGCCAAGTCTGCGTGGAGTGTAAATCGCATTCTATCGGCCAGACAAGGCCCACCTGGTGAAAGCATCCCGGCCCTTTGAGTGCCTCAGCGTCGATTTCAAAGGGCCCCTCCCCTCCACTGACCGCAACGTGAATTTTCTCAACATCGTTGCCGAGTACTCCCATTTCCCCTTTGCCATCCCATGCCCCGATGTGACTACTGTCATTAAGGCCCGACATAGTATCTTTACCTTGTTCGGTTTCCCCACTTACATCCACAGTGACCGGGGCTCCTCGTTTATGAGCAACGAGCTGCGTCAGTACCTGCTCGGTCAGGGCATTGCCTCGACCAGGACTACCAGTTACAACCCCAGGTGAAATGGACAGGTGGAGAGAGAGAACGTGATGGTATGGAAGACTATCCTTCTGGCCCTACGGTCTAGAAATCTCCCGGTTGGGCAGCACGGTGGCTTAGTGGTTAGCACAGCTGCCTCACGGCGCTGAGGTCCCAGGTTCAATCCCGGCTCTGGGTCATTGTCCGTGTGGAGTTAGCACGTTCTCCCCGTGTTTGCGTGGGTTTCGCCCCCACAACCGAAAAATGTGCTGGTTAGGTGGATTGGCCACGCTAAATTGCCCCCTTAATTGGAAAAAATAATTGGGTAATCTAAATTTATAAAAAACAAAATAAAATAAAAAAAGAAATCTCCCGGTTTCCCGCTGCCAGGAGGTCCTCCCCGACGCGCTCCACTCCATTCGGTCGCTCCTCTGCACAGCCAAGAATGAGACCCCTCACGACCGTCTATTTGTCTTCCCCAGGAAGTCCATCTTCGGGGTCTCGCTTCCGTCCTGGCTGACAACACCGGAGCCTGTCCTCCTCTGGAAGCACATGAGGAGCCATAAGTCTGACCCCCTGGTCGAGAGGGTCCAGCTCCTACATGCCAACTCCCAGTATGCCTACATGGCGCACCACGACGGACAACAGGATACAGTCTCCCTCCGGGATCTGGCACTCGCGGTTCCCCAGCGACCATCACCTACGCCCCCTCCCCCCTACACCGAACGCCGCCCCCGCCCCTACACGGCCTACACCCTCCCTCCCCCCATCGCCGACCCACCATGGGGGTGGTATAGAAATCGGCAGCCTGTAGGCGGCACTCAGTACAGAGCAGTCGCAGGCAGGCACAGATCTAGCGTATTAAAACCACTGTTCACTTCTACTAATCGTCTCGTGTGAATTGATGGTCGCATCACAGTGATAGAAACACAGGCACTCAGTTCGACTTTTTACTGAACAGAAATGATGCAATGACAGTCTGTTCCAGTAAATGCTGCAGATGACCTGATATGGGTAAAAAGTATTTGTTCATTATTACACAAAGCAGCACTAATTGACACAAATAAATCTGATCATAACTGTTTCTCTGTATAGTCAAATACTGTAAAATAAAGCAGCTTAATGGTTTACATTTGGTTTCTTTTTACCAAGTGCCTAAGTGGCCGGAATAGAAGAGATTGAAGAAATACGTGTGTGACTGATACAATTATTCTGTTTAGATAAGGAAATACTATTCAACCCCTTTTGTTATTGGATAATTAGATGGCAAGACCACTTCGACAAGTATACCAAAGAGAATATTTAAGAGTTTATTATTTCTTATCAGTCCAATCACAGGTTGAACTTGAACCTCTCACTCATAAATATACTCTGCATCTTCCTTAATGTTTCAGTTAGTATTACATCAACGAGTCCTGCGAGATGACAGTTCTATCCCTCCGAGAGAGATAGGCATAAAAAAAAGCTAAGATCATATATACACTGCATTCTTTCTGTAAATAATTGCAGCTCATTCTGTTTGTGTTGTAGGTTCACCACATTTTGAATCATATCCAAATGCCCATTGAAAATCAAGAGGAGAGAGGTAACTTTGGAGAATCGTCAATTTACAGCTTCAGCATTTCTGTTCAGGAAGTATATTTTGCTTTTTGTATAGTGATGTGTGCTCCACCAAAATGCTCATAGCACTATGGATACGTTGTGATACTCGACTGAAGTTTATATATAAATATATATATTATATACAATATATATAATATATATATAGATGTATGTATATACATTCAATGAATGGTTTGGTATCCAGTTTGCTCTACCTTTTATTACATCTTTATAATTGTTGTTGTTAATAATTTCAGGAGAACCTAATGAAGAGACAGGAATGTGCTCTGTGCAGATTAGTAACACAAAGAAAGGTATGCCATTCTCACAATTTAGAAATACAGGGCTGGATTTTCTGATGTCAGGATTCTCCGGGATTCTCCCTATGGCTGGGAATTTCCCGACGGCATGGGGCTGCCCACAATGGGAAATCCCATTGGCTGGCCTTCAGGTCGGAGAATCCTGCTGCCGGCGAGGGCGCACCGCACCGGAAACCTGGTGCAGTGGGATGGAGAATCCTGCACACAGTGTCCAAACTCCTTTAGCTAAATGTCTTGATTTTGTCTGACTAGTCAGTCTGACTGAGCCTGTGGCAGGTAGGGGAGAGCACCAACACAAGGAAACACCTACTACCTCACCAATCTACCTGCCGCAGATGCCCAGAGAATAGTAGGAGTTATCATTGCACTATCCTCATGGAGATGAACTCCAAATTTCCCTCTGAAGACACCTGCCATTGTGTTGTGTGGCACTGCCACCTTACTAAATGGATAAAATCAGACTGATCTAGTAGCTCAAAACTAGACGGGCTGGATTCTCCGATCCCCTAACCATTGTTTATCGGCAGCGCATCGTTCACTGGTGGTGGGATTCTCTGTTCCCGCCGCTGTCATAAGAACATAAGAACTAGGAGCAGGAGTAGGCCATCTGGTCCCACGAGCCTGCTCCGCCATTCAATGAGATCATGGCTGATCTTTTGTGGACTCAGCTCCACTTTCCCGCCCAAACACCATAACCCTTAATCCCTTTATTCTTCAAAAAACTATCTATCTTTATCTTAAAAACATTTAATGAAGGAGCCTCAACTGCTTCACTGGGCAAGGAATTCCATAGATTCACAACCCTTTGGGTGAAGTTCCTCCTAAACTCAGTCCTAAATCTACTTCACCTTATTTTGAGGCTATGTCCTCTAGTTCTGCTTTCACCCGCCAGTGGAAACAACCTGCCCACATCTACCCTATCTATTCCCTTCATTATTTTATATGTTTCTATAAGATGCCCCGCATCCTTCTAAATTCCAACGAGTACAGTCCCAGTCTACTCAACCTCTTCTCATAATCCAACCCCTTCAGCTCTGGGAGTAACCTTGTGAATCTCCTCTGCACACCCTCCACATCCTTTCTCAGGTAAGGAGACCAAAACTGAACAGAATACTCCAGGTGTGGCCTCACTGACACCTTATACAATTGCAGCATAACCTCCCTAGTCTTAAACTCCATCCCTCTAGCAATGAAGAACAAAACTCCATTTGCCTTCTTAATCACCTGTTATACCTGTAAACCAACTGTTTGCGCCTCATGCACTAGCACACCCAGGTCTCTCTGCACAGCAGCATGTTTTAATATTTTATAATTTAAATGATAATCCCTTTTGCTGTTATTCCTACCAAAATGGATAACCTCACATTTGTCAACATTGTATTCCATCTGCCTGACCCTAGCCCATTCACTTAACCTATCCAAATCCCTCTGCAGACTTCCAGTATCCTCTGCACTTTTTGCTTTACCACTCATCTTAGTATCGTCTGCAAACTTGGATACATTGCACTTGGTCACCAACTCCAAATCATCTATGTAAATTGTGAACAATTGTGGGCCCAACACTGATCCCTGAGGGACACCACTAGCTACTGATCGCCAACCAGAGAAACACCCATTAATCTCCACTCTTTGCTTTCTATTAATTAACCAATCCTCTATCCATGCTACTACTTTACCCTTAATTCCATGCATCTTTATCTCATGCAACAACCTTTTGTGTGGCACCTTGTCAAAAGCTTTCTCGAAATCCAGTATTTACCAGATTCATTGGCTCCCCGTTATCGACCGCACTGGGAATGTCCTCAAAAAATTCCACTCAATTAGTTAGGCACGACTTGCCTTTTATGAACCCATGCTGCATCTACCCAATGGGCCAATTGCTATCCAGATGCCTCGCTATTTCTTCCTTGATGATAGATTCCAGCATCTTCCCTACAACCAAAGTTAAGCTAACTGGCCTATAATTACCCGCTTTCTGTCTACCTCCTTTTTTAAACTGTGGTGTCATGTTTGCTCATTACCAATCTGCCGGGACCACCCCAGAGTCTAGTGAATTTTGGTAAATTATCACTAGTGCATCTGCAATTTCCCTAGCCATCTCTTTTAGCACTCTGGGATGCATTCCATCAGGGCCAGGAGACTTGTCTACCTTTAGCCCCATTAGTTTGCCCATCACTACCTCCTTAGTGATAACAATCCTCTCAAGGTCCTCACCTGTCATAGCCTCATTTCTATCAGTCACTGGGCAGCACGTGGCACAGTGGTTAGCATTGCTGCCTACGGCGCTGAGGACCCGGGTTCGAATCCCGGCCCTGGGTCACTGTCCATGTGGAGTTTGCACATTCTCCCCGTGTCTGCGTGGGTTTCACCCCCCACAACCCAAAGATGTGCAGGTTAGGTGGATTGGCCATGCTAAATTGCCCCTTAATTAAAAAAATAAAAAATAAAAAATTTCTATCAGTCACTGGCATGTTATTTGTGTCTTCCACTGTGAAGACCGACCCAAAAAATCTGTTCAGTTCCTCAGCCATTTCCTCATCTCCCATTATTAAATCTCCCTTCTCATCCTCTAAAGGACCAATATTTACCTTAGCCACTCTTTGTTTTATATATTTGTAGAAACTTTTACTGTCTGCTTTTATATTCTGAGCAAGTTTACTCTCATACTCTATCTTACTCTTCTTTATAGCTTTTTTAGTAGCTTTCTGTTGCCACCTAAAGATTTCCCAGTCCTCTAGTCTCCCTTATTTCCTTAGATATCCACGGTCGATTTTCCCTCTTTCTACCATCCTTCCTTTTTGTTGGTATAAACCTTTGCTGAGTACTGTGAAAAATCACTTGGAAGGTTCTCCACTGTTCCTCAACTGTTCCACCATAAAGTATTTGCTCCCAGTCTACCTTAACTAGTTCTTCTCTCATCCCATTGTTTGTTTAAACACAAAACACTAGTATTTGATTTTACCTTCTCACCCTCCATCTGTATTTTAAATTCCACCATATTGTGATTGCTCCTTCCGAGAGGATCCCTAAATATGAGATCATGAATCAATCCTGTCTCATTACACAGGACAAGATCTAGGACCGCTTGTTCCCTCGTAGGTTCCATTACAAACTGTTCTAGGAAACTATCGCGGATACATTCTATAAACTCCTCCTCAAGGTTGCCTTGACCGACCTGGTTAAACCAATCGACATGTAGATTAAAATCCCCCATGATAACTGCTGTACCATTTCTACATGCATCAGTTATTTCTTTGTTTATTGCCTGCCCCACCATAACGTTACTATTTGGTGGCCGATAGACTACTCCTATCAGTGACTTTTTCGCCTTACTATTCCTGATTTCCACCCAAATGGATTCAACCTTATCCTCCATAGCACCGATGTCATCCCTTACTATTGCCTGGATGTCATCCTTAAATAACAGAGATACACCACCTCCCTTGCCATCCACTCTGTCCTTATGAATAGTTTGATACCCTTGGATATTTAACTCCCTGTCGTGACCGTCCTTTAACCATGTTTCAGTAATGGCCACTAAATCATAGTCATTCACGATGATTTGCACCATCAACTCATTTACTTTATTCCAAATACTACGAGCATTCAGGTAAAGTACACTTATGTTGGTTTTTTAACCTCTGTTTTGAATCTTAACATCTCCAGTTTTATTCCTTTTAGTATTACTAGGCCTACTCACTGAGCTCCCCTCAGTCACTGTACCTTGTACTGTCGCCCTTTTTGATTTTTGATTATGGCTTCTCTGCCTTGCACTTTCCCCCTTCCTTTTGCTTCTGTCCCTGTTTTACTACCTTCCAACTTCCTGCATCGGTTCCCTTCCCCCTGCCACATTAGTTTAAACCCTCCCCAACAGCTCTAGCAAACACCCCTCCTAGAACATTGGTTCCAGTCCTGCCCAGGTGCAGATCATCCGGTTTGTACTGGTCCCGCCTCCCCCAGAACCTGTCCCAATGTTCCAGGAATTTGAATCCCTCCCTCTTGCACCATCTCTCGAGCCACACATTCATCCTATCTATCCTGACATTCCTACTCTGACTAGCTCGTGGCACTGGTAGCAATCCTGAGATTACTAACTTTGAGGTCCTACTTTTTAGTTTAACTCCTAACTCCCTGAATTCAGCTTGTAGGACCTCATCCCGTTTTTTACCTATATCGTTGGTGCCTATATGCACCACGACAGCTGGCTGTTCACCCCCCCCCCCCCCCCCCCCCCCCCGAATGTCCTGCAGCCACTCCGAGATATCCTTGACCCTTGCACTAGGGAGGAAACGTCAACGTCCATCCTGGAGTCTCGATTGCGTCCACAGAACCGCCTGTCTATTCCCCTTACGATTGAGTCCCCGATCACTATAGCCCTGCCATTTTTCTTCCTGCCCTGCTGCGCAGCAGAGCCAGCCACGGTGCCATGAACCTTGCTGCTGCTGCCTTCCCCTGGTGAGCCATCTCCCCCAACAGTATCCAAAGCGGTATATCTGTTTTGCAGGGAGATGACCGCAGGGGACACCTGCACTCTATCCAAAGCGGTCTAACAGGAGCTGCAACTGAACACACTACTTGCACGTGAAAGAGCCAGGGACAGTGGACGTGTCCCTGAGCTCCCACATCGCACACAAGGAGCATGACACGGTGTCTGGGATCTGGGATCTCCTGCCATCTGTTTTGCAGGGAGATGACCGCAGGGGACACCTGCACTGCCTTCCTACTCTTGCTCTGTCTTTTGGTCACCCATTTTCTATCTCCCTCGGTAACTTCCACCTGCGGTGTGACCAACTCGCTAAACGTGCTATCCACGACCTCCTCAGCATCGCGGATGCTCCAAAGTGAGTCCATCCGCAGCTCCAGAGCCGTCAAGCGGTCTAACAGGAGCTGCAACTGAACACACTTCTTGCACGTGAAAGAGCCAAGGACAGTGGACGTGTCCCTGAGCTCCCACTTCGCACACAAGGAGCATGACACGGTGCCTGGGATCTGGGATCTCCTGCCATCTTAAACCTTAGGTAAACTTATACAACTACATTTCAAAACGAAAGAAAAATAAATTAATTAATTAATTAACAATGAAAAGAAAACTACTTACCAGTCACTTACCAGGGTTAAAAGCACCTCCTTCCCACCCAGCTTCGAATTCACATCTTTGGGTTGTGGAGGAGCGAAACCGACGCAGACACAAGGAGAATGTGCAAACTCCACATGGACAGTGACCCAGAGCCGGCATCGAACCTGGAACTTGGCGCAATGAGAGAGTAGTGCTACCCACTACACCACCGTGCTGCCCCCCAATTCTTTCCCCTCTTAACGTAAACCTATGTCGTCTAGTTGTAAATTCCCCAACCCTGGGAAAAAGACTGAGTGCATTCACCCTATCCATGCCTCTCATGATCTTATACATTTCCATAAGATCACCCCAGTCTCCTACACTCAAAAGAAAAAAGTCCGAACCTGTCCAATGTCTCCCTATAACTCAGTCCCTTGTGTCCTGGCAACATCCTTGGAAATCTCTTCTGCACTCTCTCCAGTTTAATAACATCTTTTCCATAGCAAGGCATTAGCATTGTGGCTTCACAGTCCCAGGGTCCAGGTTTGATTCCTGGCTTGGGGCACTGTCTGTGCGGAGTCTGCGTATTCTCCATATATCTGCGTGGGTTTCCTCCGGGTGCACCGGTTTCCTCCCACAAGTCCTGAAAGACGGGCTGTTAGGTAAATTAGACATTCTGTATTCTCCCTCAGTGTGCCCGAACAGGCGCCGAGTGTGACGACTAGGGGATTTTCACTGTAACTTCATTGCAGTGTTAATGTAAGCCTACTTGTGACAATAATAAATATTATTATTATTATTAAAACTGAACACAATACTCCAGGTGCGGCCTCACCAACGCCCTGTACAATTGCAACATAACTTCTCAACTTCTATACTGATTGCCCTGTCTGATGAAAGCCAGCATGCCAAAAGCCTTCTTAACTGCCCTATCTACTTGTGACTCCACCTTTAGAGAACCGCGCACCTAAACTCCAAGATCCTTCTGTTCCACGATAGTTCCTAAGGTCCTTCCAAAATGCAACACCTCACACTTATCTGTATTGAACTCCATTGCCATTTCTTGGGCCACTACCTCGGCTGATCAAGACCCTGCTGCAATTTTTGATAACCTTCCTCACTGTCTACCGCACCACCTTTTTTAGTGTCATCCGCAAACTTACAAATCGTGCTTTGTACATTCTCATCCAAATGGTTGATATAGATAGCAAACAGCATTGGGCATTAACTATTCATATTAAAGCACATTGTTGTGTTTTGGCAAACAGGTTGTGGGAAAGAGGGTGGAGCAGTAAAATATATTCCCGCTTTACCATACTTGCTCATGAAGAAAGAATTTAAAGCTGCCTTCACACTGCATGAAGGACCCGAAGAGGAAACCATTGCATCTTCAGCACAGGAAAATGGTGGTAAGTAGAGCAAGCCTTGTGACCAGTGCAATTAATTGCAGGTGGATTTTGGTGAAGGTTGATAATATATTACAGTAAGAAGTCTTACAACACCAGGTTAAAGTCCAACAGGTTTGTTTCAAACACTAGCTTTCGGAGCACTGCTCCTTCCTCAGATGGTGCTCCGAAAGCTAGTGTTTGAAACAAACCTGTTGGACTTTAACCTGGTGTTGTAAGACTTCTTACTGTGCTCACCCCAGTCCAACGCCGGCATCTCCACATCATGGATAATATATTAGCTATTCATGTGCATAGTAGCTGCAAGATATTGGTGTCTGCCTTACCTTCTGTTTTTTCTCCATAAACCTCTCAGCCTCTTTCTTCTCTTTTAAGACATCTTAAAACCTACCTCTCTGATCAAGAATTTGTTCACCTGTTCACATATCTCCTTACGTGGCTCAATGACAAATTTCATCCAATCACACTGCTGTGAAGCACTTTTATCTGGGTGGTTTACGATGTTAAATATGGGTCTGTAATCAGCAACTTTAATCATTATTTAGAAATACAAGATTTGACCTCTGGATTAATTTATATTGACACATCATAGAACATAGAACATAGAACATTACAGCGCAGTACAGACCCTTCGGCCCTCGATGTAGCGCCGACCTGTGAAACCCCTCTAAAGCCCATCTATACTATTCCCTTATCGTCCAAATGTCTATCCAATTACCATTTGAATGCCCTTAGTGTTGGCGAGTCCACTACTGTTGCAGGCAGGGCATTCCACGCCCTTACTACTCTCTGAGTAAAGAACCTACCTCTGACTATATCTATCTCCCCTCAATTTAAAGCTGTGTCCCCTCGTGCTCGGCATTACCATCCGAGGAAAAAGGCTCTCACTGTCCACCCTATCTAATCCTCTGATCATCTTGTATGCCTCAATTAAGTCACCTCTTAACCTTCTCTCTAACGAAAACAGCCTTAAATCCCTCAGCCTTTCCTCATAAGATCTTCCCTCCATACCAGGCAACATCCTGCTAAATCTCCTCTGCATCCTTTCCAATGCTTCCACATCCTTCCTATAATGCGGCGACCAGAACTGCACGCAATATTCCAAATGCGGCCGGACCAGAGTTTTGTACAGCTGCAACATGACCCCATGGCTCCGAAACTCAATCCCTCTACCAATAAAAGCTAACACACCATACGCCTTCTTAACAACCCTCTCAACCTGGGTGGCAACTTTCAGGGATCTATGTACATGGACACCGAGATCTCTCTGCTCATCCACACAATCAAGAATCTTACCATTAGCCCAGTACTCTGTCTTGGCCACAGCCCCTTTGATCTTACCCAGACCATCCTGGAAGCCTTCTGGATACTTCCTGAGGATCTCTTATAATCCCCCAGTGTCCGCCCTGAATAGCCACTGCCAATCCAAATGGAGCCTCTGCAGCCAATCATGGCCCAGCAGACTAGTGCTGGGTCTCGTACTACTATTAAGGGCAACGGGACAGACTGCTGTCCATAGGCAACTGGGATCATTGCCATACCCATGATGGCTAATGGTTCTCCCATGTACATTGCCAAATGCGCCCTAGTGTTCCTCAAATCCAAACATTGGATTCCCGACCGGAACCTCTGTAAAGTCTGTCATCCTATCACCAAGACCACATGCCCTGTGCCAAGTTCCATTACAAGTGAGTGACCATTCACCTGGACGGTGACTTTGATGGGGGCAACCTGTGGTGTGGTGATGCATGCACTCGTCTTCGTCAGGCGGCACTAGGTGGAAGGCCCAGGCTCTGGGCGGGCACGTCCCTTGCCCGTGGCGACACGTTTTTTTGGCTGGCCTGGCGTTCCTGGTCCCTGAGGTTCCTTCGACTACAGGTGCAGCACCTCTGTGATTCCTACTCCAGTGGTTCGAGAGAGATGTCTCGCCTGGCTGCAGTGGCCCTCAGCCAAACAGTCTGGCCCAGACATTGCTCGAGCAAGGGGTGGGTCCATTGGCTTTGTTCCTTGGGAGCGTCGCTCGCCTGAATGGGAGGCTTCCTCCATCTCTGACATGCCGTGGAGCTCCAACAGGGATGGCCCCTACTTGCAATGTTCTGCCAGTTTGTGTAAGCAAACCAGAAACAGACTCCCCAGGGTTCTCTTGGCCGTATGGAACCGGTGTATTGAAAAATGAAAATGAAAATGAAAAGTGCTTATTGTCACGAGTAGGCTTCAATTAAGTTACTGTGAAAAGCCCCTAGTCGCCACATTCCGGCGCCTGTCCGGGGAGGCTGGTACGGGAATCGAACCGTGCTGCTGGCCTGCTTGGTCTGCTTTATAAGCCAGCGATTTAACCTTGTGAGCTAAACCAGCCCCTATTTGTACAATGACTGATGGTTTGGGGTCTAGTGGTCCACCATGAGTGCTACCAATTCGTCAAATGCCTTGGAGTCTGGGGCCGCAGGGTAGATTATGCTCTTTATGACGCTAAAAGTGGCGGTCGCACCGGCAGGCAGGAGAATCACCTTCTCGGTGTCCTCCCCAGTAATGGCGTTTAGCCTGAAAAAGTAGCGCTTACTGAGCCAAGTGTTCTATACTCACGTCAAAAGCATTGAGCCTCCGAAGAGCGGCATTTCTGAACTAGTGCTAACCTTGCTCCTCTCTGGTGAGATGCAGTCATGGTCTAGTTGTTCAGCAGTACCACCTCCAGTTCCATTTTGGCCTCATCATCAATATAGCAATCAATATGGAGTCCCAAAATGGTAAGTTTATGTCCTACTCACAGTAAGAAAGCACAGCGGCAAATCGTACTCCCAGTCCCATCCATGGCCATCTGAAAATTCTTGCTCCCTTCTGGGCCAGCTTTTATCTCGGGGAATTAACGACCCCCCTGTTGGGCCTCCATCCCTCAACGGGTGAGCTCGTTTCCCACGAGCCCCACAGGGAGATCGATCAAGCGGGTCATCCCTATGGGTCTCAGGGTTAAAACAATAAGCTATGTGCCATTATAGGAATACTGGTGGGTCAGGTGGAGCAGAAGTTCTTCATCTTACAAAGTCCCCACAATCTGTCTGCTCACCCCATGATAATCAGGCTCCTTGACTGCCATCTTCACCCTGCTATCTCTTCCACCAACTATGGGTTTGATCCGCCTGGCCACCATCTTACATCATGTGTTATTTCACTTCTGCCCCTACCCCTGCTCCAATCACATAGCCTCATAAATATGGGGACATTAGCTTCAAGTCTTATCTGTTCAGAGTTACTCTGACTGATCTCCTGATCTCTAGCCTGAAAATCTTGTTAGAAAATGTGCACATGTAGACACCTTGTGAGGATAGGGCCTGGCACAGGCTCTGATACCCTCTTTATTTGAGTAGTAAATTAGATGAGGTAATGTTCATTGTGGAGCAAAACCCCAGCAAGTCAGTACTTTGGGGCAGCACGGTAGCATGGTGGTTAGCATAAATGCTTCACAGCTCCAGGGTCCCGGCTGGGTCACTGTCTGTGTGGAGTCTGCACGTCCTCCCCCTGTGGGCGTGGGTTTCCTCCGGGTGCTCCGGTTTCCTCCCACAGTCCAAAGATGTGCAGGTTAGGTGGATTGGCCATGCTAAATTGCCCGTAGTGTCCTAATAAAAGTAAGGTTGGGGGGGGGGGTTGTTGGGTTATGTGGATACGTGGGTTTGAGTAGGGTGATCTTGGCTCGGCACAACATTGAGGGCCGAAGGGCCTGTTCTGTGCTATGTTCTATGTTTCTATGTTTCTACTTTCAGTAAAGCAGATTGAAAAGTATAGGATGAGAACAAAAAACAGGGAGTTAGTCCACGCAGATAGCTATGACTATAATGCACACTTTAATCTTATTCCTTTCTGGATGTCAATCTGTGTTTATTTCCTCATTTTAAGTATTAACAAAGAAATCAAAATAGTTCATGTTTCACTGTTTGTAACATCCAATGTTAAATTTATATCGCAAATGTGCATTAAACAAAATGGTCTTTTTAAATTGCTACAGATTGTGAAAACAGATGGAGCGAGCTTCATAAACTGTGGGCTGGAACCTACCGATACCAGCCGTTATGGAAGATTAGAAACTATTTTGGAGAAAAAATTGCATTTTATTTTGCCGTGATGCAAACTCTTTTCCTCAGCTTATTTCTGCCTGCACTCATTGGCTTGCTTATTTTCATATATGGCCTTTATCAAAGGTACTGAAATTTGTATGGTTATTTTCCAATAGCAACTTATCATCAGGATAAAAAAATTAACATAGAAAGAGGATTATTTTGTCTAACAGTTGTTTGGTAGTACAGAACTTGAGTATTGCTGACAAAAGAGACATTTTTTGCTTAACTTTTCTGTCTTGCACCCATCAGTGTTACGATCCCAGTTGATGTTATAACTGGGTGGGAAGATCCCAGAATGGAACCCTAACTCAAAAGACTGGAATAAATTCGGATTTAGTGGGTTTAGCAGGGAGTTTCTCGGCAGCTGTAGCACTGAGAAACACCCCCCTATTTAACACCACTTTGCTGGGGGGGGTTTAGCCTCAGGGATTTTCTCTTCACCAAGGCCGCACTTTGAGTCATTTCCTGCAGGCGAGCTTCAGCTCCTTGCAGACTGGTGTGCCATTTTGTCTGGCTGCCCCAATCTTTCCCTCCCTTTCAACCTTCCGGCCCGCCGATCGGTGGGCCCCGATCGCGGGCCAGGCCCCATCGGAGGTCCCCCCCCGGGGTCGGAAACCCCCCCCCCGCAGGCTGCCCTCCCCAACCCTGCGAGCAGAGTTCCCACCGGCTGCGAGCAGGTGTGGACGGTGCCGGCGGGACTCTGCCTTTTTACAGCGGCCGCTCAGCCCATTCAGGCCGGCATCGGCGGGCACAGCCGCGTACAGTGGCCCACGACTGGCACCGCACCAAAAGCGTCGGCGCCGATGGGCGGCGTGGCCCGTTTGCAGGGATTCCCCGGCACCGGGCTGGGAGAAACCTGCCCGTGATCAACCATGATTGTATTTAATGGCGGATCAGACTCGAGGGGTTAAATTGCCTACTCCTAGGATATGGATAGGTTGGAGAATTGAGCACAGAAATGCCAGATGGAGCTTAATCCACTCCAGGGTCCCAGGTTCGATTCCCGGCTTGGGTCACTGTCTGTGTGGAGTCTGCACGTTCTCCCCCTGTCTGCATGGATTTCCTCCGGGTGCTCCAGTTTCCTCCCACAAGTCCCGAAAGACCTACTGTTAGGTGATTTGGTATTTCTGAATTCTCCCTCAGTGTACCTGAACAGGCACCAGAATGTGGCAACTGGGAACTTTTCACAGTAACTTCATTGCAGTATTAATGAAAGCCTATATGTGACAATAAAGATTACTATTACTATTATTAAATGATTCTTATAGCCAGTTTATCTCACTGAACTCCAGTTTCCACACGAGTCATTTCAACATCCGCTTTCAAAAATTCACACTTTCAAATCTTCTTTTAAATTATGCTTTCCCTTAGCAGTTGGCATTCCAAAATCATTTCCAGGTTTTACAAATTATTCTTTTAATCGAAGCTACTGCTCCACTTTTAATGTTAAATCCAGTCCAGGATTTTACACCACCCTCTTTTAGGCTTCCTTTGATTTAACTGCTTTTACATAAACTCCAAATCCAGCCACCGGTGTCCAGAGTTATTTCAACTCACGTTTTACAAGCTGTAGTAAAATCACACAGACCTAAAAATCACTTTAGATATCTTTCTGGCATTTCAGCCTTCTTCTCAGTTCTCTCTGTCTTTACTGAACAGTTCTCTGTTGTAGTACCTTTAATCTCAGACTTCTTAGAAACTTCTCTTAGTTTCTTTCCTTAGTTTCCTTAACTAGCTGTTCTTCAGATCTCTGCACTTGTTCTTTTAATCATTACTCTATGGTATGGTTTCTCTTCTAGTAAATCTAAAAGAGGGTTCCCTTCTAGCCTTCTAAACCAACTGCTTCCAGCAGAGTTGCAAGAGCTGCCTTCTCTCTCACTACCTATCTCTAACTGCCATCAAATTAGCTAAATTAATTTGTTCAGTAAAACTGAAATACTTCTCTACCTTACAAGGCCCCAGTTGCTAAGCAATGCCCAAATACCTGTATTTATTCTTCTTGCTGTAGCCCTCTCTAGGCACGATAGGATCACAGTTGGAATGGAAACCAACCCCCACACATATAAACACCTTTGTCTACCATGAATCTAACTATAGGCTTTATCCTTCCAGGCACAGAAACACTAATTAAACCCAATTAAAACTATACTTTACTACTAATGTTTACCAATACAAATGTAAATCACTTAAAGCTACCTTTGTGTTCCTAACATCAAGATGCAAGAATTCCTTGTAAGAAAAATCAACAAATTATACTGTATGAATAGAAAGTGCTGATTGGTTATCAAGTGACCCTGAGGAATGAACCAGCTGTCACAGGCACAATGTATGTACATATTCTTTCTGTCTGCAAAAAAGAGGATCTTGTTTATTCATATTTGTAGCATGTATTGAACAGGCACGTTACTGTACCCAACCAGCCTGTACTTGCAAAACTCAAACATAATATCCAACATTGGGTGTGACTTTTGGATTGGACAACATTTGTTAAATAATCCTCAGTGTGCTAAGAATTACGCTGACAATCAATTTAAGCTCGTGGTGTGGCGCACTTACATGTACTGGAAGCTACATATATTAATTCACAGGGCCCTGTTCTTTGCAAGCATGTCCACACATGCGCCTGTTTAAGCTGAACAAAGTAAATGGTTCATTCCACAGGGCAATACCTTGACCAATAAGAATCAAGCTACCTGGTTTAAGTTTTAAACAGTGCTTGCCAGTTAACTGTCGATCACCATCAACTGGTGCATTCTCCATGGCAATGCCTCTACCTATCAGAGTTACTTGCCGACAATCAGCATTCTCTTCTCATGCAGTATAAATTTGTTGATTTCCCTTGCATTGTATTCTTGCAAATTCCCAGACATGGGCAAGATGAAAAGCTTCAACAAAAAAATCTCTTTTCTCAGTAATTATTTTGTCTCTTAAAATCACTCTGCTTGATTGATTCCTCATGTGAAGACCTATCCTCTCACCTAATCTCTAAAGTGGATATCTCAGAAGCTCATGTGGCGCCATTATCTGAGTTGGTGCTTGGGATAATGAAATTGAATGATGCTGCTTCATC
This sequence comes from Scyliorhinus canicula, assembly GCF_902713615.1. NCBI lineage: Eukaryota > Metazoa > Chordata > Chondrichthyes > Carcharhiniformes > Scyliorhinidae > Scyliorhinus > Scyliorhinus canicula. The sequence goes on along the minus strand of NC_052159.1, from coordinate 51,231,050 downwards.
AGGAAGGCTAGCCTTCTCTTCCTAATGTGGCAGAGGTACATCCACATCTTCAATGTAAGAGAAATAAAAGAGTTGTTTTTCACGTAAAATGATAGAATAAGAAGAAGTGAATGGTGAAGCCATCTGCAGCTTACCACACAGAGTGTGTGAGGTTGGCTAAAAGTCATAAGAAACAAAGAAGATAAGTGCGATGCCTTATCCAGGTCAGTCACCACAGTCATGACTCTGCACTGCTTGATGGTTTTAAGGGAGACATTGTGCAGACGAGGTCCCCTTTGCTAGCTACCAGGCTACCTAATGTGAGTTGTGTATTTGTTAACAAAATGTGCCTGTCATGACGACTCTGGTGAGCTTCCTTTTGCCTGCAACCATCTTTCGGATGCCAGTTTCTTGGCATTACATTTGCGATGCCTTCTCACTGGTGGCAGAGTTGTTACCAGGAGGATATTCTTTGCGTGTCCAGCATCTTAAATAGGTGCAAATCAGCATGTGAGGACCGTGAGCATGTAGTGTAGGTAGGTTGTGCAGCTTTTTGTATCTTTGGAACCTTTCCCTGCCATCTGTTACCTGCAGAGACACCCCCCCCCCCCCCCCCCCCAATCATATATTACTGTTGCAGTAAGTAAAACATTTACATACTCAAATAAATTTGATTACTACATCATGATTTAAACCAGTCTGAATTAATGTTTTGCCAATGTTTACATGCTATATATTTCTCTTTACAGTATATCATGTTCCAATGCCTACAGTGACCTGAACACTTTCTTGTACGGACAGAAGTGTAGCATTGTTTGTTCAACTCCAAACATGACCTCAGAAGTAATAGATGAGGCAGTGGATCAGATCAGGTAAATGCTCATTCAGGAACATATTACAGATTTATTTTGTATCCTACTTTAAATGTTGGTGTTAGATATAAAACAACTATTAGTGCAAGCTAATTTAGGTCATGTTTAATTATAGTCACCCACTTGCAATGTTAACTTAGGAGTACTATTAAATGTTATTTCCCCTTTGAGTTCACTTAAGTGCCTTTTTTAATGAGATTCAAAGATATGGGGCTGAATTCTCCGCCGGCGGGATGCTCCGTTTTGCCGGCAGCCCGGGGGTTTCCCGACGGCGTGGGGCTGCCCCACAAGGGGAAATACATTGACCAGCCGGCGAAACAGAGCATCCTGCCAGCATGCTGAACCAGAAATGTGGGGCGGCGGGATGGAGAATTCGGCCCATGAAATCCAAGGGTCAGTTTTTATTGGTATCCCAGGGAACACCAATTCCAAGGTGCCAAGCACAGGAAATGTGGCACAGACACCTGCCAGCTTTATGTGACAGTAGGATATCTGTGCAACAGGTTCTTGCCTTGGGGGCAGACATTCAATTGAAAGGCTTTGCCACCTCATTGTCGTATTTTATTTGCCAGTTAGACGCCCATTTGGGGGGGGGGGGGGTACTCTGCACCCAGCCTCTCTCTAGGCGAAGGTGCGGTTACAGCAAGGTAGAAACCCTAAAGGGTGAGTCCCATTTTTTTCATTAATTGAGTTACTGAGTCGGAGTTAGGCTGCGGAGTTGTGCTACTTGTTGAACAGTTGGCAAATGGCCAGACTCATTAGGCCATTATCATGCCGCAGGACTCACTCTGCCACAGAGATTGTGTTTAGATCACTGCTGCTGTGCACACACAAAAATATACATCCTATACACATTCAATTCTGTTTTGAGAAACTTTAAACTCCCAAGTTATTTGAGCAAATAACACAGAAAATTGTTAGTTAAGATTAAGTAAGGTATAAAGGGCGATGGTTTTAAGAAGGATAAAGATAATTGCAGATTGACTACGATCTTGGGCAGTACAGTGGCGCAGTGGTTAGAATTGCTGTCTCACGGCGCCGAGGTCCCAGGTTTGATCCTGGCTCTATGGAGTTTGCACCTTCTCCCCGTGTTCACGTAGGTTTCGCCCCCAAGACACAAAGATGTGCAGGGTAGGTGGATTGGCCATGCTAAATTTCCCCTTAATTGGCAAAAATGAATTGTGTACTCTAAAGTTATTTTTAAAAAGACTGACTAGGATCTAATTGAATGACGGAAAAGGCTCAAAGGGCTCAATGGCCTACTCCTGCTTCGGTGTTCCAGACCTGTGTTCCAGACCAATAAGGGTCATAGAGTGAATAAAACCCAGTCACTCACAATTTGAGATCCTTTTGTAGACCAGTCAGGTTTGTGAGCTTTTGTTGTTTATCCTTGACAACGAGCAATCACATTAGCATACATGCAATGTACAGTGGAAAAAAAATCTTGATCTCATATATTTCTTTCTTTCAGGCATTGTGACAATGTTGCTGGAAGGAGAAGGAATATTGAAAGAATCATTAATCAGATTTGTGCCACTGTGACACAAACTGATTGTTTTTTTCAGTAAGTATGAACTTCTTGACATTTCAAATAAATGAAAAATTATTGACTATGCGATAATTTTAATTGCCAACTTATTCCCCATCATCTACAAAGGGAGCTTGTTGGGCGGCACGGTAGCACAGGGGTTATCACTGATGCTTCACAGCGCCAGGGACCCGGGTTCGATTCCCGGCTTGGGTCACTGTCTGTGCGGAGTTTGCACATTCTCCCTGTGTTTGTGTGGGTTTCCTCCGGCTGCATTCACCCTATCCATGCCTCTCATGATCTTATACATCTCTATAAGATCTCCCTTCAGTCTCCTACACTTGAAAGATAAAAGTCCGACCCTGTCCAATCTCTCCCTATAACTCAGTCCCTTGAGTCTTGGCAACATCCTTGGAAATCTCTTCTGCACTCTCTCCAGTTTAATAACATCTTTCCCACAGCAAGGTGTCAGCACTGTGGCTTCACAGTGCCAGGGTCTCAGGTTCGATTCCCGGCTTGGGTCACTGTCTGTGCGGAGTCTACACGTTCTCCCCGTGTCTGCGTGGGTTTCCTCCAGGAGCACCAGTTTCCTCCCACAAGGCCCGAAAGACAAGCTTGTTGGGTGAATTGGACATTCCGAATTCTGCCTCATGTACCCGAACATGCGCCGGAGTGTGGCGACTAGGGGCTTTTCACAGTAACTTCATTGCAGTGTTAATGTAAGCCTACTTGTGACACCAATAAAAATTATTATTCTTATTTAGCTTCAGTTGTGTCTTTTGCATTATGATAACGATGGATTCTCCTCACACTTGCCCCTAATTATTATTGGTCTGGGTCTGGGGCAATCAGTTTGCTGACACATATACAGGTAAAAAAAACAGGCAAAACTAATAGGTTTAGCACATCCGGCCCATTTGAGATGGTACCATTAAATCACACCATTAAACTCACCCTCCAACAGACAATCTCCTGGGTGAGGCAAACAATATTCATGGTGCACATAAGATTCTTTTGAAATTTAACACTTTAAAAACTTTGGATGTGCACATCATAGAACAAAACTGTAAATGGAATATGAAAGCATAATTCAGCAAGTTTTAACACAACACAGTTCACATATCTGGGCTTCAACATAATCCCAATCTTTGTGATTTATTGTTCAACATAATTTTCCAATATTTCGCATTTTCATGTACTGTAACAATTTTCAGTTAGTTTCAGCATCATTAACACAGCAATATTAACATTAAAAATATTATAAATTACACTTTCATATGCTGTTCTGCTTTTGTCATGAAAGAAATACTTGTATGAAATGGATTTTTCAGCCCTATAATCTATCAAACAACTGCCAGGAGACAGTAGTAACTGCATTCCTATCCCTGTTAACCAACCCACATTCTATAATTTGACTTGCAGGAACTCATCAGTTCAATTTTTACTGCCTGCAGTGAATTCAGATTCAATGCACCTAGGGGTAGTTAAATTCAGTGATCAACATTTTTTTATGCAAAGTATTAAGTCTTGCCACCCAACTTAATTCTATATTTTTATAACTTCTACTCTTGCTGCTGTAAGTCTTCCCTACCTGCCCAGCTCAAGTATTTATACATGAGAACAAAATGTAGTCCATTCATTGATCTAAAGTTTCAATCATTAACCTTGAAAATCTAGTTTTCAAACACCATAATTCTCAGAACCGTCTAAGCCTGTCCTGATAACCAAGGTGGAATTTTCCGTGCCCACTAGTGGCAGGGTGGTTGACTGAGGCACAGGAGGGATGGGTGGACAGTGACATATGACTGGAGATGAAAGGTGAAATAGAAAGGGGGCATAAGCCTGAGACAGTCCTGGGGTGGTGTGTATCATGTAATCAGAGCCAGGAAACAAAGGCAGCCCTCAGGCATTGAGCTATGTAGCCAGGGCCAGGAAGCAAAGGCAGTCCTGGGGCTGTGTGAACCATTCTACAAGGCTGTGCCTGGCACATGTCCTGGTCCCAGTTCAGGGAAGGAGAGTGCTGAGTCTCTACGGTGTCAGTTGTGCATGGCAAGGTGGGCGGGGTGTGGTCAGTCCCTCACACATTTCGGTCCTGGAGGTTGGTGGCTTGGTACTGTACCACAGATGCCACAGTCACAGTCTGAGGAGGTACCTTCAGCCTGTAAATGGGAAACTGATAACTAAGAAGGGGACACAGATTGGTCTCATAGGGGGTGTAGACAACAAACAAGTCTGAACCAAGTTAATAAAAAGAAATCTCGGTTTATTGCAAAGCAATTATATGAACAATATACATCAGATCCTAGCTGGGTCTGCCCTGTTGGTGCCATACCTGGCCAACTTTATACAAATCTTAATCATGAATGTTCCAGGGCTCACGCCCCCTTAGCGGAGGAGCTTTTGTTTGGCGAGACTGATTGCTCCAACCCCCTAGGTTATAACATCCTTCCCGCACAAAGTCGGACGACTCTTCTTTTTTTTTCATAAATTTAGAGAAGCCAATTATTTTTCTTTTCCAATTAAGGGTCAATTTAGCGTGTTCAATCCACCTAACCATCTTTGGGTTGTGGCGGTGAAACCAGCACAGACATGGGGAGAATGTGCAAACTCCACATGGACAGTGACCCAGGGCTGGGATTCGAACCCGGGTCCTCAGCGCCGCAGTCCCAGTGCTAACCACTGCGCCGCATGCCACCCCTTTCGGAAGACTCGTCTGACAACTGTGGAGAAGGAGGGCGTCGGTCTTTCTTCGCCCTTGGCTCTGCTTCTTGCACTTACGGTGTTGGATCTGACAGCGTATATCTGGATGCCAAACGTTGCTTCCGATCAGATGCACTTTCTGTGTTCCCTGTCGGAGACCTCCATTTCCTCAGTTTCCATGTCAGAATTCATATCTATAACCCAATGGGCTCTAGCATCTTCGGGCTTCGGATTTGGTTTGACTGTAACTTTCCGTTCCCGAGTAATTTTGCATAAAGCTGGTTGTCTGGACCGTATTAGATTGAGGTGCTTTTTAATGATGTGACCTTGACCTTGATAAGATACCGGCCCTGTCTGTCAGGACGATTGTCCCAGAGATCCACTGGGCGCTGTCTGCAAAGTTTCTAACATAGACTGCATCAACTGATACAAATAGTCTGGGTGGTTTTCATTGAACAGGATAACGCCCTTACGGGTGTACTTTCCCACCTGTATCAGGGAAAGCCAGACTAAGACGGGTTCAAAGCCTCAGGCCCATTAGCAATTCAGCTGGCGCCACCCCGGTCGCGGCATGCGGAGTGGTCCTATAGTGGAACAAAACCCATGCCTGTTTTGTGTCCATTGACCCCAAAGTCTGTTTTGACAAAGAGTCATCCAGTCTCGAAATGTTAGCTCCCTTCTCTCTCCACAGATGTTGTCAGACCTGCTGAAATTGTCCAATATTTTCCGTTTTTGTTTCAGATGTCATATCCCCAGTAATTTGCTTTTCCATGTTTTTTAGTCCTCGTTTGAACATTTGTAGTGCCGTATCCGCCAACTCATTTGAAGCCAGGTTATACGGGGCCATACGGATGTGTGGCATCCTGTTAGTCTTCAGGAATCCCAAGAATTCCTCACTTGTTCCATTATCAGTAACCAACATGTCTGAGATTCCGTGTGCACTGAAGGACAAGCAGAATTTTTCAATGGTTGCTCTAGAGGTGGCTGCCGACATTCTAAGGACTTCCAACCACTTATCACGACAATGTTCTAAATATGTTCCAACCAAGGACTTGTACAAGGAAAGGATTGTATTCCCAGCTTTGTATTTAATTGTTCTAACTATTCATCCCAACATCCTATTTGCTTTTGCAACACCCGTTCAATGACTTTAACCATAATTTAAAACGGCTACGGCTGAGTGGGTGATGTGGCATTTCACCACCTTTGTGCTTGTTTTAGGCAGGTGCTAAAGATGACACCTTAAGTTTCCCATGGCTCCAACTGGAATTCTTAACTTACTTGGTCTCAGAATTACAGTCTGAGCAAGAAGAGTAATAATTAATTTTACTCACTGCTGCGTGATGTAAATTGATTCCTGAAGATCAATTGTGAAACAAGTAAAATGTGCCAATTGTTTTTGTTGGAAGTTTTATTGTTTCTCCCAATCATTCTGTTTTCCTCACAGGATCCCTTCAGATGATGTATTTAATGTAATCAAGTCTTCCTTTGACAATGCTGCTACACCAATCTTCGGACTTATCATCTGTCTTTGGGGTAAGGATCCTGCTTACACTACAATAAAGTGTGATAGTTGGGAGAAAATATTCCAGCACACATCATATCTGAAGGAAAAGAGAAACATTTGAAGTGTTATTTGTACATTTCAAAAACCTGTCTGTGGGAGATGGTATTCCAAGCTGCATTTGAAATCAATGTGCATTGCTTGACTGACTGAATGTTTACAGGCATAATTGGAATAATCCTAGAATCATTGGTATCGAGTAGAAGGAGACACTTGGCAATTTATCTAGTGCCACTTTCCTGCTCTTTTCCTGGAGCCTTGCAGTTTTTTGCTTCTTTTGCAATCACTTTAAATCTGTGTTTCTTCTTTCTCGATTCTTTCATCAATGGCAATAGTTTCTTTGTATCTACTCTGTCTGGACCCATCACGATTCTGAACATCCCTATCAAATCGCTCAACCTTCTCCTCTCCATGAAGGACAATCCCAGCTTCTGCAGTCTGTTTTCATAGCTGAAGTTTCTACATTACGGTGGGGACTAAATTTCGAAAGTTCTTCATTGGCCATGACGCATTTTGAGACACCTGGCGGTTGTGAAAAACGTTTTTTAAATGAAAGTCGTTTTTTGGAAGCTCCTCATTCCTGAACCAGTTCTTCTATATCATCACTGCATGGTCTCGAAAAATTTCACAACATTCCTAAAATGCGGTGTCCAGAATGGGATGCAATACTCCAGTTGTGACCAAACCAGTGTTTTCTAACAGTTCAGCATAACCTCTTCATTTTTATACCTTATGCATCTATTTATAAACTTGCTATAAACCCACAGGAGGCCCAAGGATCTGCAACATCAGAGTCCTTGTGGCTTCACCCAAGTACGATCTCCCCAGCTGAGGGGGTGGGGCTAACACCCCTTTTCCTAGGAATGCTGGGATATAAATACCCCAGCCCAGGTGTGGGCCGGGTACGGGAGACCATTTGGGGTGTAGGAGGAGTGTATCGTAACCTGAATAAAACCACATTTTTCTAGACATCGCTTATGAGTGGTCACTTGCTGGTGAGGAGGATCAGGTGGAGCTGCAGGATGTTATGGGCCAGGGTTTAACAACTCCAAAGTATATTATGAAGTTCATCTGACCTACAGCCTTTATATTGAATTTGACTAGGATGAGCACAAAACACTTCACTTCATGTGATTCATCAGACTTCCTAGACACTTTAATCCAAACAATGTTTATTCTAAGAATGTAGTTAACATAGTAGTAAACACAGTAAGAATTATTATCAATTACAAACATAAAGACACCACACAGCTACAGTAATCTATGTACAACACTTAGTGAATTCCCCCTTAGCTGTTCCAATTCAGTAACAAAATCCAATTAAACCAAAGCCCCTTTTAAAGGGCATGGCCCAGCACACTGTATTCTCACTTGAATGGGACTTGTCCTTTTCCTGAAATTCTAATCCAATTCCAATCAGCAGATTCAAACTCCTTCCAGAAAAACACCTATACCGTTAAAGTTAATAAGGCAGTTAGCCGTACCCAGAAGTTTAGAACAACTTCTAAAATGAAATCAGAGATAAACAGACAAAACACTTCTTTTCTCTTTCTGTAGTCCACAGCAGTCAAACTAAAACTGAAACCCCCTCTCACCTCACAGCCACAGCCCAGCTCCACCCACAAAATGACATAACTGAAGCCATGTGATGAGACAAAAACCTTTCTTAAAGGGACACTCACATGACAAGGAGATGCCATTTCCTCCGCATCTGGCCCACCTCAGGAGGCCTCCACTCAGGTGGCAGGTATGCCATTAATCAGTAAGCTTGAGGCATTGAATGCCGAGACTGAGAATAGGACCCAGTACATAGAACAAATGAACTATTTTCTTCACCTGAAAAACATAGTCGGGGATGACAGACAGATGGTGACCCTCCTTGTGGTTTGTGGTGCAGAGAATTCCTGGGCTATTTGCGCTAACTCACTGAGTTCTGCGGGTTTGGGCCGGCGCTATCAGAGCCAATCCGAGACCAGTTGGGTTGCGGAATCAGAGAGGGGGTGACCCAAGAAAGTTTATTGAGTGAAACTGATCTGGACCAGAAAAAAGCAACCGGGATAGCGTTGTCACTGAGGGTACAGAATGTGGTGACCAGGAGCTCCGAGGGATGGCCTTCCTGAACGGCTTAAATAATAACCGAGCCCACTTTGGCCATTGCCCTGAGAGCTTCAGATGGGTGGAGAGGGAATGAGGTGGGGGTCGAACACATGGTGTCCTTGTACGCTGCTGACCTACTCCTATACATGACAGATCTGATCCCCACAATGGGGGATGTCATGGCACTGTTGAAGCGATTTGGGACCTCTTCTGGGTATAAGTTGAATTGGGGGAAAGGTGTTGCTGTTCCGCCTTACAGATTCCCATTTTAGGTACTTAGGGGTACAGGTGGCATAGAATTGGGCCTCACTGGTAAAACAGAATTTTACAAACCTAGTGAGCAGGATTAAAGTGGACTTGCAGAGGTGGGATAGTCTCCATCTGTCCTTGGTTGGCAGAATTCAGTCCGTAAAGTTAAATGCTTTGCCATGTTTTGTTTTTATTTCAGTGCTTGCCAGTTTTCTTGCTAAAATCCTTCTTTGGAGAGTGAATCATAGAATCCCTACAGTGCAGAAGGAGGCCATTCAGCCATTCATATCTGCACCGACCCTCTGAAAGAGCACCCTATCTAGGCACACACCCCAACATTATCCAGTAACCCCACCAAATCTTTTGGACACTAAGGGACAATTTATCATGGCCAATCCACCTAACCTGTACATCTTTGAACTGTGGGAGGAAACCGGAGCACCCGGAGGAAACCCACGCAGACACGAGGAGAGCATACAAACTCCACACAGACAGTCACCCAAGGCTGGAATTGAACTAGGTTCCCTGGTGCTGTGAGGCAGCAGTGCTAACCGCTGTGCTACCGTGCCACCCCAAAATTGTTTCCAATTAACGGCAAATTAACGTGGCCAATCCTTCTACCCTGCACATCTTTGGGTCGTGGGGGTGAGACCCACGCAGCCACGGGGAGAATGCGCAAATTCCACACAGACAGAGATCCGGGGCCAGGATCGAACCCGGGTCCTTGGTGACATTAGGCAGCAGTGCTAACCACTGTGCCACCATGCCATCCATGTGGCTGTGGAGAGATTGATTTTGACATTTACATAGGTGGGAAAAGTAGCTACAATTCAGAAGCCGATACTTGAGAGGGACCCGCAGGCTGCTCTCCGAAAACCATGAAGTCTGCGTTGCCTGGACCCTCACACCTCCTGACTGCTCACCTGTCACTTGGATAGATAGGCCTTGAGCCTCAATGGCCGCGTGTGCTCCTGGCTGACTGCCTGGCTGCTGGTTTTGTCAGGCCTGCCCTGGCCTGGTTTCTGTTCTTTCTTTCTTGGTTGGTTGCCCACCCACCTGCCCCCCCCCCCCCCCTCAGCCCTGGTCTGGGGGTCAAGAGCCGCTCCACTATTCCCCTTGACAGTCATTGGCCAACCCCTCATCTTCACTTTGCTGAAGGCTTTAGAGGCTCGCACCACGATGTAAAGTTGGCGACTTCACTTTTGCCTTAGGCTGCCAGGCCGAATGTCAGAAACCTGGCTGCTGCTTGACTCAATGAAAGTTCAGAAAATTCACACTAGACCAGGGGTGGGCAAACTTTTCCATGCAAGGGCCACATTCAGAAATTCACAATTTTAAAGGGCCGCATAGTATATTAAGTAAAATAATTACTTCACCCGGTTATGATTCTGGGCGCCTCATATAGAACATAGAACAGTACAGCACAGAACAGGCCCTTTGGCCATCAATGTTGTGCCGAGCAATGATCACCCTACTCAAGTCAACGTATCCACCCTGTACCAGTAAGTAACCCAACAGCCCCGCCCCCCCTCCCATTAACCTTAAAAAAAAAATTTACAATTTTTAATTTTGTTTTATTTTTATTTTTTATTTTTTTAATGACTTGGTGGGCCGCATAAAGGGCCGTAGTTTGCCCACCCCTGCACTAGACAATCAGGAGATTGGTCTGAACTGCTCTAAGTGTACACTATTTCCCGCTCTAAAGAGGCGTCCACGAATCAGAGCTCAATGTTGTTCTGTATTGCCTATCTCTTGACATTTAACCACATTAGTTGGAAGTTTCTACTCATTGCTCATCTTTCCAAATTATTCAGTTTTCTTTATCTATTGTTTGCCTCTTCCCTAAAGTTTAGACTTCCCACTGCATATCCCATTTGGGACATCCTGTAAATTTACTCTGCTTTGCTTTAAAGCCTATCCCCAAATCTCTGGTAATTCCTCCGATGTCAATTATCTACAACCAAAGTCAACTTTGCTTTATCTTTAGTCACATACGTACATATGACAGAAAATGGCTCTCCAGTGGCATGTTTCCACTGTCCTGTTGTTTGGTCCATGACAAGCAAACAACCAACTTGGTCCCAAGCATTTGTCAATATTGCTCACGAGGTGTCCACTGGAATGTGCACAAGAGCAATGGAAGTTGTTTGTTGTTATATTTTTGCCCATTCTCACTTTTGACTGATAGCTTGATGGAGATTAGGAAAACAGATTCGAAAATGATGGGCTTAAAGATCTGGGTTTGACTGCTTAACAACGCCCAACCGGTTACAGAGTGCGTTAAATCCATTGTTGCTTTAAAATTCCAGGCTGGATGAGTAAACATTTGGTTTCATTTCCAGGTACAATTTTTTTGGAAATTTGGAAAAGGAAGAATGCAGAGCTGGTCTACGAGTGGGATGTTGAAAATTATGAAAATGATGAAATAGTCAGGCCTGAGTTTTGTGGAACAGAACCGGTAATTTTTTTTATTTATCTGTAAGTATTGGGGCCATTATCCTCAGCTGTTCTGAAACAGTTTGGTGGAGTGGTTTAGAAAAAGGCCAGGACTCAAATGCTACCAGTCATGACCACATTTGGGATTTCCCTCTCGACCTTATGAGTGGCAGATTCTCCACCTGCTCCTTTGCAAGGTTACAAATGTGGAGGATTTGAGGGCAAAGATGGGAACTCCTACACTGGGAGGGAAGCAACCTGGACCATGTCGAGAAGGACAATTTAAAAGAAAATGTTGTTCAGGGAACTGATGGTGCCAATAGATTGTATGTCTGAGGACACCATACATCCATACCTTTCAGATGGTAGTCAGGCGCTGGAGTGTCCAGGAGTCTGGAGCTCGGTGTCCAAGTTGCAACCATAGCAACTTGATTGCCCATTGACCCAATGCGAAGAAAGCCAGTAAAGATTTTCATGCAAAACATGTGATGAAAAATGATGACATGCTTTGGAGTTTTTCTGCTGAGCAATAGAACATAGAACATAGAACAGTACAGCACAGAACAGGCCCTTCGGCCCTCAATGTTGTGCCGAGCCATGATCACCCTACACAAACCCACGTATCCACCCTATACCCGTAACCCAACAACCCCCCCCCCCCTTAACCTTACTTTTATTAGGACACTACGGGCAATTTAGCATGGCCAATCCACCTAACCCGCACATCTTTGGACTGTGGGAGGAAACCGGAGCACCCGGAGGAAACCCACGCACACAGGTGGAGGACGTGCAGACTCCACACAGACAGTGACCCAGCCGGGAATCGAACCTGGGACCCTGGGACCTGGGACCCTGGAGCTGTGAAGCATTTATGCTAACCACCATGCTACCCTGCTGCCCCTACGTGCTTAACACATTGGCCCAAAAGGCTGCATTCTGAGCGATTCACTGGAGGCCACAGAGGTCAAGCAGCAACAAGTTGTATAAAGTAGAGAGTGGAAAGTAGAGTGACCAAGTGCAAACACAGCATTTGTGAATTTATAGTCATAGAGTTTTTACAGCACGGAAAGAGGCCCTTCAGCCCATCATGCCCATGTCAAGCATCAAGCACCTAGCAACTCAAATCGATTTTCAACGCTTAGCCCATAGCCATGTGTGCTATGGCATTTTAAATGCTCATCTAAATGCTTCTTAAATGTTGTGAGGGTTTCTGCCTCTATCACCGTTTCAGGCAGTGAGTTCCAGATTCCAACCACCCTCTGGGTGAAAAGGTTTTTCCTCACATCTCCTCTAAACCTCCTGCCCCTTGCTGTAAATCTATGCTCCCTGGTTCTTGACCCCTCTGCTAAGGGGAAAAGTTCTTTCCTATCCACCCTATCTATGTCCCTCATTTGTACACACCTCAATCATGTCTCCCCTCAGCCTTCTTTGCTCCAAGGAAAACAACCCAAGCCTATCCAGTCTCTCTTGATAGTTGAAGCGCTCCAGCCCAGCCAACATCCTGGTGAATCTCCTCGGCACCCTCTCTAATGCACAAAGTACTCCATTTGGACCGAACATGGGCAAATTAGTCATCTGGTGCCTGTGACTGTGGCAGGCTAGTAGCCAGTCTCAGAATTGGCAGAGGGAATGATGGAATAAAAAAAGGCATAGTGGGTTAAATAGCTGGCTTGTAAAGCAGACCAAGGCCAGCAGTGCAGGTTCAATTCCCCTACCAGCCTTCCCGAACAGGCGCCGGAATGTGGCGACTAGGGGCTTCTCACAGTAACTTCATTTGAAGCCTACTTGTGACAATAAGCAATTTTCATTTCAAGACAAACTGTGGACATCACTTGTAAAAGTGGATTGCCTGTCCTTAAGGGAACTGCCTGATTTTCATTTACTGGTATTCAATGGAATGAAATCAGGCTGGTTCTGTAAAGGACAATGACCTCGTCAACTAGGCTATCATCCAGATGATGAAGACAAAAACCTCCCCCAATAAATATTTGGCCGCAAAATCTGCTTTTAACGACAGATGAAACATAGAATAATAATTTATTGGACATGTAAGAAAATTACATCAGACGTACTAAATATTCAGGATAATAAGATTTGAAAGGAGGAGTAACATTTTCCGATATTGTTAAGAACAAACACAAAAACTGCTGGAAGCAATCAGTACTTCAGGCAGAATTTCTCCCTTATCTCTATAGCTGCTGCATGGTCTGCTGAAGGTTTCCATTTGTTTTATAATTCAATCACCTTCAGTGGCAGTTAGCAGCGTTAATTTTTCTTCTGTGTTTCTTACTGACATATTCCATCAGTACTATCCAGGCTGCAATGACCGTCTCCGTTGAGTAAAACAAAATACACTAGATTGTCATTGAGTGAATTGAGGAATATGTCAGAGATCATTCATAATATTAATCAATTTTGTAGGATCCAATCACGGGTGAACCTGAAGCCTTTTACCCAGCCCGCCGCCGACAGCTAAAAGCAGTGCTTTCATTTTCAGTCGGGGTTATAATGGTAAGCAATTTATATGAAAGGGAATGTCTACTTATTTTCTCCCTTTGATCTCTCCTTCCTCTTTTATTTCACTCTTTCATGGATATGGGTGTGTCTAGCAAGACCAATATTTATTGCCCCTCCATGAGTGTCCTTGAGAAGGTGGTGGTAGAATAATTGTAGATCATGTGGTGTGGGTTCACCCTCAGTGCTGCTAGGCAGGGTGTACCAGGGTTTTGATCCAGCGAAAGCGAAGGAACGGTGGAACAATTTTCAGCTTGAGTTGGGGAGCAGGAATTTGGAAGTTTCAGTCTGGCCTCCCACCTTTGGAGAATGTTCTTGCAAAGGTGGTGTGGTATTACCATAAATGAAGGCAATGCAAGAGTTAATGAAATGTATACAGACAACCACTAGAGGGAGCTAGTCCCATAAGTATATATGGGATGGGGCTAAGCCTTTTGAGTCAGATAGAGTCAGAAGAACAGACAGACAGAAGATCATGAGGCATAAGAGAGAGCAGTTGTGTACTTGAGAATTCTGTAAGTTAGAGATAATTTTACATAATAACCTTCTACTTTAGGAATGTGAACGAATCTTAGTTAGTAGTGTAAATAAATTTATAACGAAAGAGAAAATGCACTCTTTTGTTTTCAGATTCCAGCATTCGCAGTAATTTGCTTTTAAATAAATTTATAGTTTTGTTTGTTATCAAAGCTTTGTGTTCTTTATTCAACACTATGGATCCGAGCCATCAAGGTAAAGCAGAACAGAGAACATGACACGGTACAAGGAGTGGAAAACTTTAAATAGTAAGGTATCACGTTCCGATATGGTACCAAGAGTGGTCCTAGAGTAGATTAGTCAGGTTTAGGGAGAAAAAAATAATCTCCATTCGAAGAAAAAAAAAACGTACACAACGCAACCAGACTCCATAGCAACGACCAGCAGCATCACAAGGAGAGAAAGCCAGCCAAAGCTTCATGAAAGGTCTGCAGTTTCCAAAAGCATTCAGCATATCGGGTAAAGTAGATGTGAACTGGAAATTTTCAAACAGCCTTAAAACTCAAAGCGGTCACTGAAAAGCGAAGAATTGTGCTGTTACTGAATTGGGCTGACCGCTGGCTATAGAATTGTATTACTCTTCCACTTTGAGAATGAAATTGAAAAAAATAACTTTGAAGTGGTCATTAGGAAATGTGATCATTATTGTTAGCTTAAAAGAAATGAAAAGCTCAGTAAACAACTGCAAAAGAAACAAAAAAAAGGCTGGAAGATTTGATTAAAATGTCCTCTGCGAGGAAAGAATCTAAAAATAGAAGTGCCGAAACGTAGAATCAAAGTAAAACAAAATGTTTACTCCGTTCAAGCTGTGGCGCAGTTAAAAATTCATCGCGGGGGAAAAGAAGACCCATCTGTGCAAGTGCACTCAAAAAAAACGCACGCTTCAGAAGTTGGACATTTCAGACATGCGCAGTTAAAAGAAAAAATGTGCGATTCGGATTCTGAATGTTCTGCGCATGTGCGGGACCAGTTTGCACATGCGCATTTTGAAAAAAACGAATAGCGTTCTACACATGCTCAGAAGTTTGTGCATGCGCACTTGAAAAAAATAACGCACTCCGGACGCCGATCAATTCGCGCATGCGCAATGCATGTTTGCGCATGACGTCAGAACATTGTGGATACGCCCACTTTTTAAAAAACTGCCCGGAAATTGAAAAAACAAGTTTAAAGGGCACAAAACACAAGGTTTTTTTTACCTCGCAAGGCAGAACATTGCTGACGAAGACTTTTGCAGCACCATGGAACAAAATGTTTGCAGCATGCAACAAGAAGAAAATGTTAACAAATCTAAAACTAAAGAAGATAAATCCGACATTGAAGATTATTACTCAGATATGGCAGAGATATTCGTAACAAGATTGAAAAGTGAAATACCACTCTTCCAAAGGTAGATGAATCCAATACATTTTTGGGATTTCATACCGTTGCTACATCGGTAACAGTAACCGGACAAATGAACAACCAGAAGAAAAAGACTATCATAATCTATCCACTGTATTTGCGAATAGCGTCAAAGTGATCACAAGTAGCATACAAGCTGTGCAGAACAAGAATGAGACTGACAGATCTCAGCTGGACTGTACAATAAAATATGCCAATCAGAGTACAACAATGAATGAATCAATTGAGAACACATCAGTTGTGAACAACCTACAAGAAAATGGCATCTTGACACCAGATGAGAAACACCAAGAGCTCAACAATACATCGGATCCAGGGCAGCACGGTGGCCTAGTGGTTAGCACAACCGCCTCACGGCACGGAGGTCCCAGGTTCGATCGCGGCTCTGGGTCACTGTCCGTGTGGAGTTTGCACATTCTCCCCGTGTCTGCGTGGGTTTCGCCCCCACAACCAAAAAATGTGCAGAGTAGGTGGATTGGCCACGCTAAATTGCCCCTTCATTGGAAAAAATAATTGGGTAATCTAAATTTATAAAAAAAAACAAACAATACATCGGATCATCCAGAAGGGACTGATATCACAAAGCTCAATGATGCATCTGATCATCCGCAGGAACCCGAGATCATAAAGTGCAGAGAAACATCAGATAATACAAAGGGAACTGATGGTATAAAGGTTGAAAATAAATCAAACAATCCAGAAGGAACAGATCTTAAGCACACAAAGTGCAACTACGGAACAACATATGTACACAATGGATGTTACAACTCTGAAACCGAAGGACAACTGTCACAGTCCAATGCAATAGCAAGAAAGTGTTGAAACTTGCAGTCACAATTGACAGACCATACAGTCTGGGAAGCAATCCAGATGGCAACTAAGCAAGGGGCTGCAGGACAGTGGATGAAACATAACTACAGGTCAAGGTGACACAGACAAATGCGTGTATAGACACGCACTAAATTCACGCACAATGGCACCAATGTCAGGAAGAACAGGATATTATTTAGACACAAAAGAAGTCATGCCGACGAATTTAATGAGTTGGTATTTGCTGTAAAACCAGAAACCAAACTGGTTTTGAAGGCAAAGAAAACACAAAAGCAATGTCACAAGCACAGAAAGAAACCACATCAGATAACGAACATGGTTCAACCAATTGAACACCTGATCGATTTGGACTGATGACACACTATCACAGTAAAGACCGAGTGCATACTCAAATGTGTGGACTGTAAATAAGATTGAACAGTTTAAATCATTGTTAACTAGTACTCAATGCTTGTGATGAACAGACAATGATTTTGATATATGTTTGTAACAATCTCCAATTATCTTGCAGACAAGAAACAGGAAGAAAGGGGGATAGTATGACATGTATAGTCATTAGTAATAGAATTGGGTAATGCATTTATGATTAATACTACATGACAGACGGCGCTGAGGACCTGGGTTCGAATCCCGGCTCTGGCTCACTGTCCGTGAGGAGTTTGCACATTCTCCCCGTTTCTGCGTGGGTTTCGCCCCCACAACCCAAAAGATGTGCAGGATAGGTGGATTGGCCATGCTAAATTGCCACTTAATTGGAAAAAATAATTGGGTACTCTAAATTTATTTTTAAAAAATAAAAAAAATAAAAATACTACATGACATAAGAGTGAAAGAAAAATGTCTTAAACAAAGTATAATAAATTTTCTTTAGAAAGAAAGGGGAATGTGGTCTTATCATAAATGATGGCAATGCAAGAGTTAATGAAATGTATACAGACAGCCACTAGAGGGAGCTAGTCCCATAAGTATATAAGGGATGGGGCTAAGCCTTTTGGGTCAGATAGAGTCAGAAGAACAGACAAGATAGTGAGGCATAAGAGAGAGAGCAATTGTGTACCTGAGAGTTCTGTAAGTTAGAGATAGCATTTATATAATAATCTTCTACTTTAGGAATGTGAACAAATCTTAGTAGTGTAAATAAATTTATAGTTTTGTTTGTCAACAAAGCATTGAGTTCTTTATTCAACACTATGCACCCGAGCCAGCTAGGTAAAGCAGAATAGAGAACACGACATGTGGGAGTTTCATTGCAGGGGGTTGGGGCAATGTTCACTGTAGCCAGGCCGGTCAACCTGGGAAAGAGCTCGGAGGTTGCCACAGCAACTGCTGGGTGCTAAGGAGGCTGTTTAAATGGCCCGCCTCAATGCTGTGGGACTGTGCAATGAAAAACATAAGGCACTCTAATCCTCACCCTTCATACACACTTTCCATGTCCCATGCACCCTTTTTTTAATTCATTCATGGGATGTGGGCGTCGCTGGCTGGGCCCAGCAGCTGAGGGCATTTAAGAATCAACCACATTGCTGTGGATCTGGAGTCACATGTAGGCCGGACCAGGTAAGAACAGCAGATTTCCTTCCCTAGGGCAGCACGATGGTGCAGTGGTTAGCACTGCTGCCTCACGGCGCCGGGGCCCCAGGTTCGATCCCGACTCTGGGTCACTGCCCATGTGGAGTTTGCACATTCTCCCCGTGTTTGCGTGGTTTCACCCCCACAACCCAAAGATGTATAGGGGAGGTGGATTGGCCACGCTAAATTATCCCTAAATTGGAAAAAAATTTATGGGATACTCTAAATTTATAAGAAGAAAAGGTTTCCTTCCCTGAAGGATATTAGTGAACCAGGTGGGTTTTTGTGATGATCAACAGTGGCCACTTATAGACTTTGAATTCAAAATTCACCATCTGATGTGGTGGGATTTGAACCAAGGTCCCCAGGGTATGACTTTGGGTCTCTGTATTACGAGTCCAGCAACAATACCACTACGCCACTGCCACCCCCAAAGTATAACTTCACTCATCCCCTCAGGATGCCCCTCATCCATTCCCAATGGTCGCTCTTGTCCCCATGTCATGGTATTTCCCCCACCCTAGTCCCTACAGCCCCAAATCAAACATATGACTCTTCCATGGCTATTCGCTGACTATATACTCTATAGAACGAATTAACCTTATAGTGACCATCAAATGTGATGAAATAAAGTTTTATAAAGTCAATCATGGATAAGTTTCCACATTCTTCAAAAAAATCCATTTTATTACAGGCCAATAAATATGTCAATCATCCAGACACTTTAAAGTATCAATAGTAGAAAATGCAAGCAATTGAAACCTCTTCACCTTGTGTAAATAAGCATTGTGAAATTGACAGCATTGATCAGAGAGCCAGTGCTGTCAAGTAAGGTTATCCCTGAAGTTCAAGTGTTTCAGTACTGTAATGGATCTGTGAACTCTCAGCCAAGAATACATAATGAGTCTTGGACGAGAGTCCATAAACCCATTAGATTAGCCTTTTGAAAGATCTGGGGCGGGATTCTCCGTCACGCAGCCCCATTTTCCGATGCAGCACATCCCCGCCGGCAGTGGGATTCTCCGTTCTCACAGCCGGCCAATGGGGTTTCCCACTGTGGCCACACCGTCATGAACCCCGCGGGCATGGGTGTACTGCCGGTGAACCGAAGGATCCCGCCAACGGAGAATCCCGCAGCTGGTGTCCAGGGCCCTCACCTTGACCTTTGCATATTTGAATATTTAAACCCCCTCTGCAATATCAGGTTACCCTAAATGCTGGCCATATTTTTCTGCTTAGCATACAAATACCAATTGAGATCATAGAATCCCTACAGTGCAGAAGGAGGCCACTAGGTCCATCAAGTCTGTGCCAACCCTTTGAAAGAGCACTCTACCTGGGCCCAAATCCCGCCCCACCCCTGTATCCCCACTCAACCTTTGGACACTAAGGGGTAATTTTTACATGGCCAATCCACTTAACCTGCACATCTTTGTACTGAGGGAAGAAACCAGAGCACCCGGAATTGAACCTGGGTCCCTGATGCTGTGAGGTAGCAGTGCTAAACACTGCCACCATGCCTCTCCATGGTTGGATTTCAGTGGCTCAAATCTGATAACCAATACCTAGCAACGGTTTTCTTATGTATACACCTGTTGTGCCTCTATATATCTGGGCCAAAGTTTTTAAAAAAATAATTTTTATTGAAAAATTTTGAATTTATACAACAACGAACCATAATAAAATACCAAGAATAACAATAATGTTAGCAATCATAAACATTCACCCCACCTCCATGAACAACACAGCATATTAACAACATCGCAAATTAACACAATATTAAGTTACAGAATAGAAACTACAATAAGGAACACCCCCCCCCCCCCCCCCCCCCCCCACGGGTTATCTGGGCCAAAGTTGAGATTGAATTAATGTGTTAAAAATGGATGTGATAATTTTTTAGTACCAATTTTCGTTTTTTGCATTCACAGGTGGGCTGTGTATTCATCAGTGTCTTGGCAGTAGTAATATATAAAACTTGGGCCAGATTTCGAGTGACAACACGTAACTCGTTCGAAAGTTTTCTCTTAACCACTATTGTTAGCTCATTACTCAACGCACTGTCCATTTCAATCCTGGGAAAAGTAAGTTTATTTGGTTATTATGTTTGGTGGGGATGAAGCAACCTGACTGGCTACTGATAATTTTTTTTTTTTTTTTTTATAAATTTAGATTACCCAATTATGTTTTCCAATTAAGGGGCAATTTAGCGTGGCCAATCCACCTACTCTGCACATTTTTGGGTTGTGGGGGCGAAACCCACGCAAACACGGGGAGAATGTGCAAACTCCACACGGACAGTGACCCAGAGCCGGGATCGAACCTGGGACCTCAGCGCCGTGAGGCGGTTGTGCTAACCACTAGGCCACCGTGCTGCCCAGGCTACTGATAATTAACAAATAGTAAAGTAACCATAGTTTGCCTCGCCCATTGAAGGATCTTTTCCTTATTCAGAAAGCGGTGCAACCGCACCAGCATCGCCCTTGACAGCTCGCCCGCTTATGGCCTCCTCATCAGCACCCTGTGCGCTTGGTCGACCTCCAGGGGCCAGTCAAAGGCACCCTCCCCCATCAACGTCTCCAACATTTTGGCCACGTAAGTGCCGGCCTCCGCACCTTCTGTGCCTTTGGGCATTCCCACAATCCTCAAGTTTTATCTTCTGGAGCAATTCTCCAGATCCTCCACCTTCTCATTCAGCCTCTTCTGGGTCTCCTGCATCACCCCCATCCTCAGCTACCAATGAGGCTAACTGCTCCTCATGCTCCCCCACCTCCTCCACTATCTGGATCGCCCGGCTCTGGGACTCCAGCCTCTGTTGCACTGTCTCGATCTCCGATTTGATCAGTTCCATCACTCTGGCCAGGTCTTCCAGGGCCAACTTCCTCTGCTGACTGAACTTTGCTTTCAGAAACGCCACTAGCTACTCCGTTGACTACTGGGCAAGCAGAACAGCCCCCTTGCCGTCCGCCATCATATCCTGTGGCACACCATGAAGACTCTCCTGTTCCAGCACCTCTTTTCTTCTCACCCCAATTCAAGTTCGTGGATCCATCCACCAGACACACCCGAGGCGTAACACCTTTTTTTGTTTACAAACATTTTATTAAGGCATTTGTGGTTTTATAACAATAAAAGATACAAATACAGATGTAAACATAGTTCAGTGCACAGCAGCACATCCCTCCATCTCCCACTGTTCCCGCCCAAGCTAGACAAAAAAAAATAGTCTAACTCCCCCATCCCCCCTGACTCCCTAACCCCCACCCCTTATTGAATCTGCTGACAGTTTACTTTCTCCGAAGAAGTCGATAAACGGCTGCCACCTCCGGACGAACACTGACATTAATCCTTTCAGGGTGAACTTAATTTTCTCAAGTCTGAGAAACCTGGCCATGTCACTAACCCATACCCCTAATTTCAAGGGCTTTCAGTCCCTCCACGCTAGTAATGTCCGTATCAGCGTTCCAAGGAGGCAAAGGCCAAAACGTCGGCCTCTCTCGCCCTCTGGACTCCCGGGTCTTCCGACACTCCAAAAATCGCCACCTCTGGACTCAGCGCTACCCTCGTTTTTAGTACCGTGGATATGACATCCGCAAATCCCTGCCAGAATCCCCTGAGCTTTGGGCATGTCCAAAGCATGTGGACATGGTTTGCGGGTCCTACTGCACACCTCACACACCTGACCTCTACACAAAAAACCTGCTCATCCAGGCCACCGTCATGTGTGCCCGGTGAACCATCTTGAATTGTATCAGACTGAGTCTGACATATAATGAGGTCACGTTGACTCTGCTCAGAGCATCCACCCACAGACCCGCCTCTACCTCCTTTCCCAACTCATCCTCCCATTTACGCATTACCTCCCCTATCTGGGTTCCCTCCCACCCCATAAGTTCTTTATAGATTTCCGATACCTTCCCCTCCCCACCCCGTTCTAGCAACTACCTTGTCCTGTATCCCCTGCAGCGGTAGAAGCGGGAAGATCGAAACCTGTCTTTGCACAAAATTCCTCACCTCCAGATACCGAAACCTATTCCCTTCCGGCAATTCAAACTCCTCCTCCAAATTCTCCAAACAGGGAAAGCTCACATCAATAAACAGATGCCCCAGCCTCTCAATCCCTGCACTCTGCCACCTCCTAAACCCCCCATTCACCCTTCCCGGGACAAACTGGTGATTACTACAAATTGGAGCCCACACCGACTCTCCCTCCAGGGCCGGCTCAAGGTACCGGCAACTCGGGCAGTCGCCCGGGGCGCCATGTGCTAGGGGGCGCCATCAAAGAGTGCGGGTCCCGCACATGCGCAGTTGGGCCGGTGCCAACCAGCGCATGCGCGGTGGCCGCCCTCCCTCAGGCCGCCCCGCACAAACATGGCGGATGGATCCAGGGTCGCCGGTGGTCACTCCGCCCCCCCCCCCTCGGGCCCCCTCCGCCTCCCCACTCCACCCAGTCGAAGGCCTTCTCTGCATCCACAGCGACCACCACTTCCACCTCCCTCTCCGCAAAGAGCATCATGATCACATTCAGGGGGCAGCACGGTGGCGCAGTGGGTTAGCACTGTGGCCTCACGGCGCCGAGGTCCCAGGTTCGATCCCGGCTCTGGGTCACTGTCCGTGTGGAGTTTGCACATTCTCCCCGTGTTTGCGTGGGTTTCGCCCCCACAACCCAAAGATGTGCCGGCTAGGTGGATTGGCCACGCTAAATTGCCCCTTAATTGGAAAAAATGAATTGGGTACTCTAAATAAAACATTTTTTAAAAAAATGATCACATTCAGGAGCCTTCTAACATTGGCCGTTAGCTGTCTGCCTTTAACAAGCCCCGTCTGGTCTTCCCCTATCATCCAGGAACATAAGAACTAGGAGCAGGAGTAGGCCATCTGGCCCTTCGAGCCAGCTCCGCCATTCAATGAGATCATGGCTGATCTTTTGTGGACTCAGCTCCACTTTCCCGCCTGAACACCTGGCCCCTTTATTCTTCCAAATAAAGATCTATCTTTATCTTGAAAACATTTAATGAAGGAGTCTCAACAGCTTCACTGGGCAAGGAATTCCATAGATTCACAACACTTTGGGTGAAGAGGTTCCTCCTAAACTCAGTCCGAAATCTACTTCCCCTTATTTTGAGGCTATGCCTGCCAGTGAAAGCAGAACTATCATATCTTTTCCCTACATAATTTTATATGTTTCTAGAAGATCTAAATTCCAACAAGTACAGTCCTTGTTGACTCAACCTATCCTGGTAATCCAACCCCCTCAACTCTGGGATTAACCTAATGAATCTCCTCTGCATACCCTCTTACCTTTCTCAGGTAAGAAGACCAAAACTGAACACAATACTCCAGGTGTGGCCTCACTAACACCTTATACAGTTGCAGCATAATCTCCCTAGTCTTAAACTCCATCCCTCGAGCAATGAAAGACAAAACTCCATTCGTCTTCTTATTCACCTGTTGCACCTGTAAAAAAACTTTTTACGACTCATGCACAAGCACACCCAGGTCCCTCTGCACAGCAGCATGTTTTAATATTTTATCATTTAAATAATAATCCCTTTTGCTGTTATTCCTACCAAAATGGATAATCTCACATTTTTCAACATTGTATTCCATCTGCCAGACCCTAACCCATTCACTTAACCAATCCAAATCCCTCTGCAGACTTCCGGTATCCTCTGTACTTTTTGCTTTACCACTCATCTTAGTGTCGTCTGCAAACTTGGACACATTGCACTTGGTCCCCAACTCCAAATCATCTCTGTAAATTGTGAACAATTGTCGGCCCAACACTGATCCCTGAGGGACACCACCAGTTACTAATTGCCAACCAGAGAAACACCCATTAATCCCCACTCTTTGCTTTCTATTAATTAACTAATCCTCTATCCATGCTACTATGTAACCCTTAATGCCATGCATCATTACCTTATGCAGCAACCTTTTGTGTGGCATCTTGTCAAAAGCTTTCTGAAAATCCAGAGACCACTAAATTGGCTCCCCTTTGTCTACCGCACTAGTAATGTCCTCAAAATATTCCACTAAATTAGTTAGGCACGACCTGCCCTTAATGAACCCATGCTGCGTCTGTCCAATGAAATGAAATGAAATGAAAATTGCTTATTGTCACGAGTAGGCTTCAAATGAAGTTACTGTGAAAAGCCCCTAGTCGCCACATTCCGGCGCCTGTTCGGGGAGGCTGTTACGGGAATCGAACCGTGCTGCTGGCCTGCTTGGTCTGCTTTCAAAGCCAACAATTTAGCCCTGTGCTTAACAGCCCCATCCAATTTCCATCCAGATGCCTCACTATTTCTTCCTTGATGATAGATTCCAGCATCTTCCCTACTACTGATGTTAAGGTAACTGGCCTATAATTACCCGCTTTCTGCCTACCTCCTTTTTTAAACAGTGGTGTCACGTTTGCTCATTTCCAATTCACTGGGACCACCCCAGAGTCTTGTGAATTTTGGTAAATTAGCACTAGCGCATTTGCAATTGCCCTAGCCATCTCTTTTCGCACGCTGGGATGCATTCCATTAGGGCCAGGAGACTTGTCTACCTTTATCCCCATTAGCTTGCCCATCACTACCTCCTTAGTGATAACAATTGTCTCATCTGTCATAGCCTCATTTCCATCAGTCACTGGCATGTTATTTGTGTCTTCCACTGTGAAGACCGGCCCAAAAAACCTGTTCAGTTCCTCAGCCATTTCCTCATCTCTCATTATTAAATCTCCCTTCTCATCCTCTAAAGGACCAATATTTACCTTAGCCACTCTTTTATGTTTTATATATATGTAGAAACTTTTACTGTCTGTTTTTATATTCTGAGCACGTTTACTCTCATAATCTGTCTTACTCTTCTTTATAGCTTTTTTAATAGCTTTCTGTTGCCCCCTAAAGATTTCCCAGTCCTCTAGTCTCCGACTAATCTTTGCCACTTTGTATGCTTTTTCCTTCAATTTGATACTCTCCCTTATTTCCTTAGATATTCACGGTCGATTTTCCCTCTTTCTATTGTCCTTCCATTTTGTTGGTATAAACTTTTGCTGAGCACTGTGAAAAATCGCTTGGAAGGTTCTCCACTGTTCCTCCACTGTTTCACCATAAAGTCTTAGCTCCCAGTCTACATAACATAACATAAAGTACCCTTATGTTGCCAGCTCTTCTCTCATCCCATTGTAATCTCCTTTGTTTAAGCACAAAACACTAGTGTTTAGTTCCATCTGTATTTTAAATTCCACCATATTGTGATGGTTCCTTCTGAGAGGATCCCTAACTATGAGATCATTAATCAATCCTGTCTCATTACACAGGACCAGATCTACGACCGCTTGTTCCCTCGTAGGTTCCATTACATACTGTTCTCGGAAACTATCGTTCTATAAACTCCTCCTCAAGGCTACCTTGACCGACCTGGTTAAACCAATCAACTTGTAGATTAAAATCCCTCATGATAATTGCTGTACCATTTCTACATGCATCAGTTATTTCTTTGTTTATTGCCCGCTCCACCATAATGTTACTATTTGGTGGCCTATAGACTACTCCTATCAGTGATTTTTTTTGCCTTACTATTCCTGATTTCCACCCAAATGGATTCAACCTTATGCTCCATAGCACCAATGCCATCCCTCACTACTGCCAGGTTGTCATCATTAAATAGCAGAGTTACACCTTACCATCCACTCTGTCCTTCTGAATGGTTTGATACCATTGGATATTTAACTCCTCGTCGTGACCATCCTTTAACCATGCCTCAGTAATGGCCACTAAATCATAGTCATTCACGATGATTCGCGCCATCAACTCATTTACCTTATTCTGAATACTACGAGCATTTATGTAAAGTACCCTTATGTTGACTTTTATACCTCCGTTTTGAATCTTAACATCTCTATCGGTAACCTCTCCTAAGTTATTTTTCCTTTTAACTTTTATCCTAATTTTCCTTATCGTTGAACCCATGTCTTCATGTAATAACCTGCTGCGTCGCTTTCCATTTATGTTTTTCCTTCCCGTTTTATTCCTTTTAGTATTACTGGGCCTAATCACTGAGCTCTGCTCAGTCACTGTACCCTGTACTATGGCCCTTTTTGATTTTTGACTATGGCGTCTCTCCCTTACTGCCTTTTGTTTCTGTCCCCATTTTGCTTCCCTCCGACTTCCTGCATCGATTCCCATCCCCCGCCACATCATTTTAAACCCTCCCCAACAGTACTAGGAAACACCGCCCCAGGACATTGGCTCCAGTCCTGTCCAGGTGCATACCACCCGGTTTGTACTGGTCCCATCTCCCCCAGAATCGGTTCCAATGACCCAGGAATTTGAATCCCACCCTCTTGCACAAAGTCCTCTATCCTCGCAGCCAGAATTTTGGCCAGCAACTTGGCATCGACATTCAGTAGGGAGATTGGTCTGTAGACCCACATTGCTCTGGGTCCTTCTCCCACTTCAGGATCAATGAAATCGAAGCCTGTGACATTGTCGGGCGTAGAACACCCCGCTCCCTTGCCTCATTAATTGCCCTCACCAGCAGCGGGCCCAGCGTCCCTACAAACGTTTTGTATATTTCCACTGCGGAGCCGTCCGGTCCTGGGGCCATGCTCGACTGCATGGCCTCCAACCCTTCTACTACTTCTATAATCCCGATCGGGGCTCCCAATCCCTCCATTAATCCTTCCTCCACTTTCGGAAACTTCAACCCTTCCAAAAACCGCCTCATCTCCTCCACCCCAGCTGGGGCTTCGACTCATACAGCCAACTCTAAAACTCCTTGAACATCCCATTCACCCCCACTGGGTCCAAAACCGTGATCCCCCCTCTGCCCTTCACTCTTCCTATCTCCCAGGCTGCCTCCCTTTTCGTTAGCTAGTGTGTTAGCATCCTACTTGCCTTCTCACCATACTCATATACCGCCCCCTGCGCCTTCCTCAGCTGCCCCACTGCCTTCCCTGTGGATATCAGACCAAACTCCACCTGGAGCTTCTGCCGCTCCTTCAACAGTCCCGCCTCTGGGGCTTCAGAATACCTTCTATCCGCCTGGAGTATCTCTCTAGCCAACCTATCAATTTCTTCCCGCTCCACCTTCAAAATTAGCTCCCCCCAATCACTGCCATCAGCACTTCCCATATCGTTGCTGCCAAAACTTCCCCCATATCATTTATCTCCAAATAATTCTGGATGGCCTCCATAACCCGCCCACACAACCCTTGATCCACTGACAGTCCTGCATCCTATCTCCATTGCAGGCCCTGACCCCCTTCCTTGCTCACCTGTACATCCACCCAGTGTGGGGCATGGTCCAACACAGCAATCGCCGAGCACTCGGCATCCACTACACCCGCCAGCAAAGCCTGTTTAAAATGAAAAAAATCAATCCGGGAGTTCACTTTGTGAACATGGGAGAAAAAGGAAAACTCCTCTTCTTCTTAATCTTTATCCTCACAAGTCAGCTTATATTAACACTGCAAACATGTTACTGTGAAAAGCCCCCAGTCGCCACATTCCGGCACCTGTTCAGATACACAGAGGGAGTATTCAGAATTCTCAGCTGGTACAGGAATTGAGGCCGTGCTACAGGCCTTGTTCTGCATCACAAACCAGCTGTCCAGCCCACTAAGCTAAACCAGCCCTTCGCTCTGGGCCATCCGAACCTCCACGGATCTACCCCTTCCATCTGCTCCATAAACCTTTTTAGTTCCTTCGCCACTGCTGACAACCTGTCTTTAAACTCGACCGATCCAATCTCGGATCAATGACTGTACCAAAGTCCCCCGCCCCATGATCAACCTATGCGAGTCCTGGTTCGGAATCTTCCCCAACACCCACCTCATAAACTCCGCGCCATCCCAATTTGGTGCGTAAATATTCACTAATACCACCAGCATCCCCTCAACCTTCCCACTCACCATGACATGCCTACCCCCTGAGTCCGCCACTATATTCCCTACCTCAAATGGCATCCGCTTATTGATCAAGATCGCAACCCCCTAGTTTCAGAGTCTAGCCCCAAATTAAATACCTGCCTGACCCACCCCTTCCTCAGCCTAGTCTGATCCACTACCCTCAAGTGTGTCACTTGTCACATTGCCACATCTGCCTTCAATCTTTTCAAATGCGCGAACATGTGAGCCCTCTTGACCAGCCCATTCAGCCCTCTCACGTACCATGTGATCAGCCTGTTCGGGGTGCACCCTGTTCCCCACCCCCTGCCGATCAACCATCACCCTTCTTATGACAGCTTCCAGCTCGTGTCCCGCGCCTCCTCAGGCCCGCCCTCAGGTGCCCACCTTCGTCGAATCCAATTTTTCTCCCCGCACCAGTCCTTCCCCTGTCAGCAGACCAATTCCCACCCCTTCCCCCACTAACAAAACAACCCCCCCCCCCCCCCCCCCCCCCAATATCAAACCGGGCACCAGCACTGCGCTTCCGTGAGCTAGCCCGCCCAGCTAGGCTGGTAGCCCCTGCCCATTGCGCCAAGCATCCAACCCCCCACTGATCTCCCCCCCCACCCACCCCCCACTGAAACATACATATGCAAAATATAACAATCCCCAACAAACACAAAGAAGAAAATTCCACCCACCATTCCCCAACAAGAACAAAGTTAACCCGCATACAAACTGAGCAACGGCCCAAAAAGTATTGCAAAAACACTACATGCACAGCCCAAAGAGAAAAGGAATTTAACAGTATAGGTACCGAATCACTTCCCCCCAAATTCAATGTCCTCCATCACCTGCCAGTCTCCTGTCCCTCATCTGGCGATCCAAAATAAAGTTCCTGTCCCTGTAAAAGACCCACAGACGAGCTGGGTACAACATGCCGAACTTCACTCCCTTCTTGAAGAGAGCCGATTTAACTTTGTTAAAGCTCGCCCCTCTTTAGGCCAATTCCGCACCCAAGTTCTGGTAAATGCGCAGCTCGTTATCTTCCCATTTGCAGCTCTTTGTCTGCCTGGCCCAGTTCAAGGTCCGTTCCTTGTCCAGGAACCAGTCGAATCGTACCACCATCTGCCCTCGGCAGCTCATTCATCCGCGGCTTCCTCGCGAGTGCCCTGTGCACCCTGTCCACTTCCAAGTGTCGGGTAAACGCACCTTCCCCCAGCAGCTTCTCAAACATATCCGCCACATATGCCCCTGCGTTCAATCCCTCGATGCCCTCCGGGAGGCCAACAAACTTCAGGTTCTGCCCGCGCAACCTGTTCTCCAGATCCTCCACCTTCTCCTGCAGCCTTTTATGGGGTCCCTCATCAGCTCCATCTCCGCCGTCATCACGGTTAGCTGGTCCTCGTGCTCAGCCACTGCCTCTTCCACCTTCTGGATCACCTGGCCCTGGGCTTCCAATCTTTGCTCCACCCAGTCAATCCCCATCTTAATCGGTTCCAGGTACTCCTGTCTTTGCTTAGCAAAGCTTTTCTGAAGGAATTCGACCAGCTGCTCCAGTGACGACTGGGTGACAATTCCAGTCCCTGAGCCTCCGCCATGTTTTCCTGTGCTGCAGGCTCCACTTCCTTCTTTGCTAAACAATCTCTCCTTTGCAGACCACTTCTGGTCCACGACTCCATAAACTGGTGGGGGATTCTTCCTCTCTACCTCACCAGTCTCCAATTTTACCGATCAAATCCTCCATAAGTTGGGGAAAAAGGTTCCAAAGGTCCACCACAAGCAGGGGCTACCAAACAAGTGACCTCCCACTCCATGGCCACCACCGGAAGTCACACTCGAGGAGTAACACCTTTGACAGGCACCCCTTGCCGTCAAAACCTTCGCCTTTCGGGCAGGGAAAAGACCAAAAAATTCCACCTTGAGTGGGAGCCACCAAATGTGCGACCACTCACTCCAAGGCCGCAATCGGAAGTCCGCTTTGACATTTTAATTTTAATAAGCTCAGTTGACCTTTTTATGGGATGAAATTTCAATGTCCTGGTATGGAAAATATATTATTGGAATTTGACAATTGTTATTTTAATTTTAGGTGTATCATGTAATCGCAGTTAAAATGACTGATTGGGGTAAGCAGTTATCGATTTTTTATTTTAAGTGTTTCAAAACCAGCCATTTTCCCATAGGAGATGACGTTATCCACAAATTTAAGTATTATTATTCAAAGTAGCCTATTGCATATGGTTATGAATATTGCAAATTGAAGATAATTGAAAGGTTCAAAGTGATATAGAAAAGAAGCACATCCTGTTGTGGGTAAGCTAGCAAAGCCACTGATAGAGTGGCTGGATAAGGAGATGAAAAATAATCTAAAGATTCTGGGTGTGTTAACATTAGTGTATCTCACTCTGTCCCTGGTCCAGACAGCGATATTAATGTATAGAAAGAGGAAGGAACTTACATTATTAGCCTAACACTTATCCTTGGGTGCCACAAAGCAGTTTACAATGTATCATTGCCATTGCTTCAGTTAATTCTTTATTTTCTCTGCAGAAAACTACAGGACTCAGACTGATTATAATGACGCATTGATAATAAAGTTATTTGCTTTTGAGTTTGCCAACAATTACTCATCTCTGTTTTATATTGCGTTTCTCAGAACGGTGGGTAATGCATCCAACAGCTTATTATAAAGTGACTGATTGCATAGGAATTCTAAAATACTTATCATTGATCTATTGGTTTTAGAACAATGAACAGTTTTTCACATCAATTGGTTTGCCTGGCTTGGAGGATAATTGTGGAGAGCTGAACAATTGCATGACGGAACTTTGTTTTCAAGTCCTTACACTGATGATCACGAAACCGCTTCCTAAGTTTATAAACGACGTTATTGTACCGTAAGTCTGTCTTTGAGATTCTGATCATTTGCTTTAAAGTTTTAAATGCTTCACAGGAGGGAAGCTCTTGGAAATGTAATCTTGCAGTCCGTAGGTATACAGCTAAAAGATCTCTCTTTGAGCCTAAAACCCATGTTCAAGCAGTTTCAGCTATGGTATGTAGAGAAGCTACTGGTAGGGCCCACCTGTCCACAGCCATTAGTAGCAAGTCAGAGAATGTGAAATTAATCTAAAGGCAGCTTCCGTGTTGTTGGCGGGGGGGGGGGGGGGGGGGGGGGGGGGAGATGGTGACGGGGTGTTGGGTGTGGGGGCGGTGTTGGCAGGTGGTAGGAGTAACTATGCAGGGAATACTCCAAAATCAATTCAGCAGGTCAAGATGGTCAGGATAAGTGATTCCATTTGATGATTCAAATACCCTTTCCCCTTCACTCCATTTTTCCAAGCATTCTCCATCATATCTCACACTCATTCAGCTACAGCAGCAGCATTGCACTTGCTATGCACTTCACCACTTTCCTGTTTAACTGTCCACCATTGCCTCGCACCCCAATCCTTATGCAATGTGATGCATCTGTCTCAACATAGAACATAGAACATAGAACAGTACAGCACAGCACAGAACAGGCCCTTCGGCCCTCAATGTTGTGCCGAGCCATGATCACCCTACTCAAACCCACGTATCCACCCTATACCCGTAACCCAACAACCCCCCCTTAACCTTACTTTTATTAGGACACTACAGGCAATTTAGCATGGCCAATCCACCTAACCTGCACATCTTTGGACTATGGGAGGAAACCGGAGCACCCGGAGGAAACCCACGCAAACAGGGGGAGGACGTGCAGACTCCACACAGACAGTGACCCAGCCGGGAATCGAACCTGGGACCCTGGAGCTGTGAAGCATTTATGCTAACCACCATGCTACCCTGCTGCCCCATTGGACACATTAAATTCAAAGCTAAGTAAAATACAGTTGAAAAAACTTCATTAACACCCTCCCAAAGGACATTAAGGACTGGGTTCTCTGTCCTCACCACGGCGTGTTTCTTGGTGGCTGGGGTTGGCCCATCTTTGGCCAGCAGCAGGATTTTCTGGTCGCACAGCTACCAATGGGATTTCCTCGTGATTCCCCCCATGATGCTGGGAAACCTGAGGCAGTGATGCGCTGTTGGTGGCACCAGAAGATCTTGCCCTTAAAATAGCAATAATTACCTATTGCCTGCACTAATCATAATCCTGATTTCAGTAAGATGGTTCCTGACATTCAGATAACCATTAAACATGGAAGTGTGTGTCTTGAAGTGAGGCTGCAGTTGCAATGTCAAATTCAGTTATGTTCATTATTCACCCAGCTGAAAACCACCCATTCTTGTCTGGTAAATTTCCCCAGTAGTACAGTGAGCGTGTGTAGAAAGAAGATTGATCCCTCTTCAGACTGAGGAATACAACATGTCAAAACTTTTTAGAAGTATAGGAGAAAGGGCCATATTTTAAAACGCCTTTTCTTCTTTCAGTTTTACTTTTCTGAAGCAATGTCTGTTCTCAATTTTTGCTGTGCCTGAAGCAATTTTTAAAATCTCTTTTGACAGAAAGACACTGCCTACAAAAGAGATAATGAGACTTTTCATTGTTAAATGTCACTGATTTGAATGGCAAATATAGTAGCAACAGTCAGGTGGAAAGTGATAGTGTAAAATCAGATTTCTCAATAATTTCTCAGCTTTATTGCTGGAGAAGGTCCTGAATCACAAAAAAACAAAAAGTACTTTCAAGGTGATGCCTGAGTTGCTTGATGATAAGACAACTGGCAAAGGAGCTTTTAGTCATATATTATTTTATATAATTTGATGCAGTTATAAATATAAAAATGGGCCGCACGTTGGCGCAGTGGTTAGCACTGCTGCCTCACGGCACTGAGGACCCGGGTTCGATCCCGGCCCCGGGTCTCTGTCCATGTGGAGTTTGCACATTTTCCCCATGTCTGCATGGCTCTCATGTCTAAATAGTTGCATTCATGTTTGTTAAGGCTCACATATTTCCAATTTGTACACTGTTCATATGTAAAGATATATTCAGTGCTCCCAGTGAGGTTGTATACTACAAGGGAACATCAAATTGAGGATCGGCACTAAATTGTCGAAGCCCTACATCCATCCCTTTGATTGTGGTTCCCTACAGGCATTGTGGCGCCAGTGTCTTTATTCTGTAACATTATACGTTGCATATCTTTCATTATTTATCTATTTTATTTCTGATCATTTTATCCTGAGTACAAGAAGCAACTATGAGGCATAGATTTCTTTAATTGTAAATGACACATACCTTTTACCTAGTTACTCCATTGCAGCACATTAATGTAAGTAGATCAATTAATTATTAAATATAATACGGGCACAGATTTATCTTTTTCTTGCCTACTGTAGTAGGTGAGGAAAATAATATTAATGCACCCACATCCTGTATCTTTATATATGAACTGTACCAGAGATGATCCACTGATGGGAGTCAGGCCTGGAGGAGGATGTAGCTCTAGAAATCGACACCAACTTTGGACTTACAGCATCAATATCAAATTATTCTCTCCGTTACATTAATTGATGGTAATTGTGTGGGGGGAGTGGAGGTGTCTACCTGTCTAAATTAAAAAGGATTAATATCTCAGGTAGAGAACTTCGATACAGGTGCTTTTAAGAATTTGTGTGGTAAGATTGCACAGGTCATAGTATCGCGAAAAATGAAATATCTCCCATCCTCAGCAAACAAAAATAAGATGAACAGCGTGAATCGATATTTTATATTTCATTGCTGTTGTTCTAACACTTTACCTTCACGCATTGTTTTTTAGGTGGCTAAAGAAACTGATGAACAGATTCTGCAATGGTAGAAAGAAATGCTTATCTCAAAGAAACTGCAGTAAAGTAGATGAAAATATTCTTCGGGACTACAACAAACTTGACCTTGGGGACTTCACACTGGAGGAGTACACAGAAAAAGCCATACAATATGGCTTCCAGGTGGTAAGGTTGAAAATTAGTTACTGCATAGTTACCAGAAAGAAAGAAATATTATTCTAATTATAGGTTCGAAGAGTATCGACTGTTGGATATTTGACTTCCAAATGATGGGATTAATCAAACCTGAGACATGAAACCCGTGCTACACTTTGACTGAAATGTGCACCTCATGCAATAATAATTCCAGAACCTGACCAGTGTGGCTCACGTTGAGTATTTTACCTTTTCATACTGCTAAGTTCAAACTTGTACAGCAACGCAAAGCATAATACAACCGGCATTTGTAAAGCACCCACCACACTGTCAAGATACCTCAAAGTGTTTTACAGCAAGTGCATTTTTGTGAAATGTAACCACTATTGTTCTTGTTGGGAAATGCAGCCACTAATTTGTACATTAGTCATACAGTATGGTCAGAAAGTGATTTGGCATTGTTGTGATGTCACAAAACCCTGGTGCACATTTAACCATGAGGTTTCACATAGGAACTCCGCAAGGCAGATATAACACTGCACCATCCCATCCCCCTCTTCCATCCCTGGAAAATCAGGTGACATTCAAACTTAGTATTAAGCAAGGAGAGGAGAAGAAACTGCTTCTTTACAATCACAAATAGTGCAGTTGGGAGACCAAAGTCGACTCCTCCATTATCTGCACTATCACAGACTTGCATCAACGTTTGCGAGAAATTGTCTTTACGCATGTCCTCAGCCTTTCCTAGTGGATGCAGAAATCAAGGTAGATCTATGAATATCAAAGTGAACCTAGATCCCAACGAACATCTCTGTTCTTGAGACAAATACCTAGAGTTGAGAGCAAATGCCTAAGAAAAGCTGCAAGCTGTTTACTGGACTTTATGTTTTTGTTTTGCTTATGTTGATGAAAATTGTGTTCAATTTAAAAGACTGCTCTTGTATTACTGATCTTGTGGTACCCATACTTCACTTTTTCACTATACAAAATAAAAATAAAACATGACCAGAATTTCCCGACCATTCTTGCCAGCAAGATGTTCTCGTGCCGCTGACAACGAACCCCTGCTGCGGAATTCCCTACACTGGGCATGTGCATAGAACGGGAAATCCCGTCGACAGCAATGGTGGGATGATTCCGCCGCCGCCCAATGGCGGGCTGCCTCCGTCGCCGTGAAACACACCGAGGGGGTGTGGAAAATCCCTTACAATTCACACGAGATAAAGAGTAGAAGTGAACAGTGGTTTTAATACGCTAGATCTGTGCCTGCCTACAACTGCTCTGTACTGAGTGCTGCCTACAGGCTGCAGGTTTATATATCGCCCCCGACCCACAAGGGCATCATAATAATACAACACAATACAGTGGTGAATTGTAGTAGCATACATTCACCACATTCACCCTCTGTTAAAAAATTGCAATTGAAGCGGGGGTGAAGTGGGCTCGCAGATCGAGTCTTGAGCACACAATTAATTTTGATCCATCAGAAAGTACTTTAGAATATTGATCTGTAATTTAGGACATACACTTACTTCAATTTGAGACATGAAACATGTACAGAATGTTCTGATTGAAATATTCAGATTTTATTTTGGACAAACCATAATTAATTATTTCAACTGAAGATAGTAATTTTTATTCCTTGCTATTTGGTTTTCAGCTTTTTGCTGTCTCATTTCCACTGGGGCCACTTATTTTCTTCTTAACCATCTTTTTCGACATACATGTGGATGCTAACCGACTGTTATCGATGTACAAACGTCCCATCGCTCATATGGCTCAAGATATTGGTAAGGAATTGACATTGATTCATTGTTGGATAAACCTACAGCTAGAGACAGAGTCACTATGAAATACACGGTGCCTGTCCAATCCGGTAGGGGGAGCCATACTGAGAGGGGGCTGTGGTATGGTATCACTCAGTATACGTCTGTGAACCCATCCTGTTAATGGCGGCTGTCATTTCCCTGTAGAGATGCACAGAAAATGCTTTGCAAGTTTGCAGTGGGCTGATTGGGGGTCTGAAAATGTAATTAGATCAGTCAGCTGGGCAATAACGTGAGTGCCTTTAAAGTAGTTGGTACTTTGCATTGGGAAGCCAGACTTGAGCCGATGCCGTGGACACTGCTGTTCAGACAGGTTGAGGCCTGGAGACTCTATGCTGATGTTACCCCCTCCTTTAAGGTGCAGCCCTCTGTCTTTCTCTTGGTTTCCTCTAGCTGTACATGGCCATGGAGAAGGCAATTGCTGCTGCTGAACTTGCTTCCTCTCATGCTGTGGCTGCTGAGCTGGAGCAAGCCACCCCTCCTCCTCAGAGCTCCAGTCAACTTCAGAATACCCAGACCCCATGAAACAGGGAAATTTAAGAGACAGTTAGTTGAGATGACCCTCAGAGTAGGATGACCGTCAGGGTGAGATGAACCTCAGGATGAAATGACCCTCAGGGTGAAATGACCCTCAGGGTGAAATGGCTAAGGCACTTGCAACAAGTTGCATAAAGTTGCTGTCCCCAGTGAAATCACTGAGTGTCAGCTGAAAGAACTTCAGTCAGCACCAGTCTTTCATCGTAGCTGACACTGGTAATGTTTCACCCTCAAAACTGTTGTTATCAGGTCAGTTTCACTCCATGAGTTCCCACTATACAGTTGCCGTGTCCAACCTGGTCAATTGCGCTCACAATGTATTGGCAAAGAAATACTCCAAGCCTTAAAAGTATCTTAATTGCCTTTTAAACTATAATTGGCTTCCCATCCACCCCGGGACTCATGAGTTGCCCC